>NW_022900943.1:11183173-11215336 GCF_012274545.1 Fukomys damarensis | reverse complement strand
GGAGGAGGGGGTGGAGGGAGGGCAGGGACAAGGGGAAAAAATGAGAATCAAGACCTATTATGTAAAGGTTACAGAATCCCAATGATGAATGTAACTGTATTGTATACCTAGATTGTACCAGTAAATTCAATAAAAAGAAAGAAAAAAAAAAATAAAAATGGCATTCTCACTTTCCCGATTCTAGGCTACTCTGGGTCAGAGCTAAGATCCAAACTCCTGCATCTGCAAGGCAGAGTGTTGGGCCCTGCACTTCAGATAGTGGTGGATTTCCTCAGGTTCCCAACTGTCAGATTTTTAGATGCCATTTGGGGCACATCTGCATGATTCTCTAATTTTCTCTAGGTACAACTCTGAATTTCCCATTTATAAACTCATTATATAGTTGTTAGAACTTATAGGATCACATGTTTGTAGGAATCATGTTGGTCTCTATTTCGAGCATCTTGGCTTTTACACTGCCTTTGATAGTTTGACTGACCTGCTCAGGAACACTTTACACATCATAGCTCCACTTTTCAGCTGTATTTCCCATACTATTATACTACTACAAAAGTACAATATTTACTTTTCCATTCAATTAAAAATCACCTGGCCATTGGTCTTACTATTGTCTCTGCTTGGAGGACTCTATCTTGCATCTCTGTCTATCAGAATTGTACCCATCATTCAGATTTCATGTCTTCAAAGAAGCCTTTTCTAGTAACTCTTTGCAGAAAGGTTTGCTTTATCTTTTGAAATCTTCTCTGCCATCAAGAACATCTATGCTATTATGACTTGGAATGGAATGTTTGTCTGGTTAGCCATCTCCCCAGATATTTGGTGGATTCCTAGAGGACAGGACTGTGTCGTACCATTCATTGCATTTTTTTCTTGCATCATTGAGCCTTTGGTGTCTTTGGTTTCAAAAGTAATAGATATAAACCCTGTGAATGAATAGATAAATTAATTAGTGAGCCACTCATAATAGATACACTGTCAAAACAAAAAAAAATTCTTTTCTAGAAATATCTGGGAATTTCATAAGAGCTTCAGAGTTAGGGTGAAAGGACCATCTATAGAAGAGTTTGAAACTATTTCATAGCATAATTTGTAGACCTAGAAACACAATATAGTCTTGAAGAAAAACATCCTGTTCAAGAGTCCAGTGGTAACTTGTGGGTGACTGGAAGGTTTAATCCATTTTCACACGTGCTTCACATGTGGGCTCAGCAGCAGAACGGTTGGAAGAACAGAAGTCTTGAGAGTTGAAAGTCCTGCTTTGTCTAGTTTTGATTCAGCCACAGACAAAGTTGGTGACCTTAGGAAAGTCCTTTATCTGCTCTAAGCCTTTGTTTCATTGTCCAAAAATTTGGCCATGGAAATGTTTCTGCTGCATCTGATTGCTGATAAATCCAGTGAAAGTATCAACATTTTGGAAGTAGAGGACAGAAAGTTATGGATACAGGGCAGTGATGAAGAAAAAGGTGAACAAGGAGGGGGAAGTGAAGGTGGTAAAACAGAAAATGTGCATAGGACCAGAGACTGGCCTAAGGGCTCTATAGGTAGCAGGGACTTCTTTAGCTTGAGAGATATCAGGTGGTATTTCCAGAAGTGTTTTCCAAGGCTAAACAGAGGCCATGTGCTTGCTAAAATTTCACTCTGTCCTGTTCTTTAGGGTCACACTTCTGTGTTGGTAGGGATAGCTGCCTTGTAAAGACTGTGTTTTCTGTGCTGCTTCCCTGTCACGCCTGGGTTGAGGCCTTGGAAAGAACTTGGATAACGTAGACTGTCTGCACATCTTGACAGAGGACTGTTGTTAAAAGAGCAGCTGTGAATTTCCTTTTGAAAAGCTGGTTTGGAATAGACCTTAAAAAGGTATCATGATGCTGAGGCCTCTTTGTGGCTTACAGCATGAATAGGTCTATTTTAATTGGTTATTTCTTCCCTTCCTTTGCTCCCTCCCTTCCTTCCTTCTCTCCTTCTCTCCAGCTAGTACACTCGTGCAGTCAGTGTTAATTAGCAGAAAACAATGCTAACAGTTTCCAAAACACCTATCAAAAGGTGGATTCAAGTTTATTCTGTGGGCCCAGGCCAGCCCACTTTCATCTCCACTCTCACCTGTGTCCATTGCTGCAGCCCGTTCTTCCTCTTCTTCACTGGGATGACGAGTTTTCACCGTGCTGTTTCCCAAATAAAGAAAGGTTTTAAAATCCCCAGGTACAGTCTCATTCCTGTGCTTTGTACCTGCCCGGCCGGAGTAGGACAGCGGGTCTCCTCCTCATTATCAACTCATCATTCACTTCCCCTTGTCTGGGCTGGGGTCAGAGCCGAGTACAGGGACTGAAGTGCTAGTGAGGTGAGGAGAAAGCGTTCAAGCGTGGACCCTGCCGTGTTTATCCCACCGCAGTGAAAATGGTAACATCATGAGCTCACCTCGCTTCTTACCGTAGAGTTCAAGTGGATTTTAATGCTTCTGTTTTCTAGGGTGAGTGGAATCTAGAGTGGTTCAGCTCTGGGCCCTGAACTGTCCTGGGGGAAGGAAATTAATCAAGTGTTAGGTTGGTGCATGAGGTTCTTCTCCTTATGAAAAGAGAGACATAATTCACGTTGTGGGAAACGTTTCTGAGACCAGAGTAGCAATCAATCTGGTACAAAAATCAAGTCGATGCTACACAAGCATTGTTAGACCAGCTGTACACGTTAAGCTTTGGGCTGCCTGTGAAGAAACAAACATTTATTAAATGCTTTCTTAAAGACAGGAATTGTGCACTTAGAGCCCTTTGACGGTTCTACTTTGCTTAATTAGTTGCCAGAACCCTGTTTCCCAGTCCCTGCTGGTGTGGCTCCGGGTTAGGGTTGGCTGCTAGAGAAGAGCCCACGAGACTCGGCAGGGGCACCTGGGCCCAGAGGCCGCTGCAGCTGGCGCCTTCGTTAGGCATCCGCTGCTCACCTTGTGCGCAGGCGCAGCAGCGGAGCGCACTGCACTTCCGGATGCCGTAGCCTCTCCTCCTTCCGCCTCCTAAACCAGGCACACATGCGCCGTGCAGAGTATCTGTAACTCTCAGATACCTGTGAAGAGAGACCTCTGTGGCTTTCCGGTGCTGCGAGTTCAGGTTTGTCTTTATGGACCTCAGTCTCTTCCTCCCGCTGCACATCCCTTTCCTTCCTGACCCTGTGAGCGGCAGCAACTTCGAGCCTAAGGCAAGATGCAGGACCAGCAGCCCAACGCTGACTTCGCCAGCTCCGCTCTGTGGTGCGCATTAACTAACCATTTTCCGGTTCTTCCGACTGTCCTTTTCTGTCTTCCACTTCACTGGTTTCTCCCACGGTTGTACAGGCACCGCGGTACCGGGAAAGGCCCGAGGCAGACACCAAGCGCGTAAGATTGCAGTAGGTGCGGCGCATCCCTTTATCCCATGTCATCTGTACGACATTGGCTTGGGGACTGGCAGAGGCTTGAAGGGCCTCAAGGTGAGAGTAGCACAGGCTTGGAGGACAGTCAGGAAGTTGATATCAAAGGCTGGAGAAAAGGCAGCCCTTGGTATCTGGTGGCACAGAGTTTGGCAACGCCACTGTCTGTAATTGTGAATAATAGTAAATATGCTTAATTAATTGGTAGTTTTTGTTAAAAGAGATTTCCAGGAAGAATATCCCAAGCCCCAGCTGGTTTATTTTAGCAATGTACGATAAGGTAGAGATAAAAAGAAATAAACTTAATTTAGCACAATTTAAAACTAGGCCTCACCTAAAAGTAGCCCCAATTAAAAGTAGCCAGAGCATCTCAAGGTAATAAATACTGTGGTCTTAGGGAAAAGATCAACCTCAGGACATGAAAACATCGTCGTAGGGTAAAAATGAAGTCAAGGATGTGACTTTAAAACCCAATGTTAAAGACCTGGGTGTGCTGAAATGTGCATTTTGAAAATACCATGTAAATAATAGCACTTTTAAGAATCTTTGTGGTGCAGTTTCTTTGGCACAAGACAGATTAGGAAGAAATCTCAATGTGGCATTTTCCCAGTGAAGTGGCATGTACATTAAAAACACATCTTTTTAAAAGAATTGTATTCAACGGAGGTGATTCGAAATGAAAAGAGACCTCTGACTTTTAACTTCCCACAGGCAGGAAGAAGGTTGAGACTGAGTCACTTCTGAGGGAAACGGAGGATGTGAGAGTGTGGAGCTGGCAGCGCAGGGGCAGGGCCGAGCCTAACCTCATGGGCTTGAGTCTCTACCTCGGCTTCTGTAGAACCAAGCGTCTTGCGCAGACAACTAGGAGCGCAGGAGTGCTGCTGACGCAACAGGAGACGGGACAGACACTCCGGTGTCCACGCTCTGTGGCGGTAAGCGTATTCTTTCTGGATTCTCCAAGTCTTCCCAGTGGGAATGAGCCACAGTGGTGACAAGAAGACTCTCCTCTTGAGCACACTTTGCTGGCTTTTCAGTTTTACTATCTTCCTTTCACCATTGCTTTATTTATGCTTTCTGAGACCTCCCCACATAAATTGCTGGTGCCCAATGTGTACCTCAGGGCTTGCTTTTGGAGGAATCCAAATTAAGATCAAAAGGAAATGATTACCTGACCAGAGATGTATAAGGACACAGCAGGGAAGGATTTTCTTTGACTTAGAAGTGGGTACCATGTGTGTCCCATTAATTTCACTTAAGAGTATGGCCTCAACGTGCATCCACTTAATTATAAATGTCTCTAGTTTCTCATTCTTTTAATATTGAATAGTTTCTCTGGTGTGAAAATCTAAAAGTGTAAACAAGGATCCAGATGTATAATTGATATAGTGTAATAGAAAGAAAAGGTCTAAAGGAGTAGGGGAAGTGGGAAGGGTAGGGCAAAGGTACGAAGGGAAAAGAAAAAATATGAGAAAAGGAAAAACATGGAAACAAAGTCTTTGTAAATAGGGAAGGGTGGAGAGGTGAAGGGAGGGCAGAAGAATGGGGAAAAGTTAAGAACCGAGATATGTCATGTAAAGGCCCAAGATCCCAATGATGAATTAACTGTAGTGTACACCTAAAATGTACCAATGCACTTAATGCAAATGTGTATGATAGCAGCAGACTGGGGTGGCATCTGTATGAGACGGGTAGCATGGGGGTCACTGCCTGCTGGTGGGGAAACGGGATGCTAAATTTAGAAAACCATTAGTAGTCTGTATTGCTCTCCGGTATAAAACTTCCTGTGGAATAGAAGAGAGGACCCCCGCCATGGGTTGTAGGAAGGAGGGAATAAGCAGAGGAGCTACGTTGCTCCAGCGCAGGGGAGGCAGAGGCCACTCTTTGGGGCACACTGCACTCTAGGAGGAAAACTAAGCTTAACAGGCAGCTGGCTTAAAATGCTGTGTGTATGAAAAGTCACAGGGAAATGGAAAATAAATCTGATGTATATTTCTCTCTAATGCAGACAACTAGAATAAAGGCAAATCTCATGCGAATTAGGCAGGGGAGATTGTTCATGGCTAGACCGGCTACTGTCTTTTACATTTCCTTCAGGTTGCCTGTCCTGTGTGCCCAAAGACACGCTCCTGGGTATTCAGGAGATGAACACCTCCGAGGACAGTAGTGGAAAGAGGTATTAGTTCCTGGAGATGCTGAATTGCTTAGAGAAGAATTAATTTTTAATCCTTCTGTTATTTCTTCTCCCTGTTGCCAGTCCTTGGTCAACACGAACACGCATTCAATATACAACAGAAGCACCCCCCCCCACATTGGGAGCACAGAGCTCCCGTCACAGAGCACAGGTCCTCCTGGACTCTCTTGCTCGTCTTAGGGATCACTTTATAGGAAATCATTGGAAAGGCAGACTTTCCCTTGAGGGGCATTTGTGCTTATCAGATATGAGCAGAAGCACCTCCAGGATCTGTAATCTATGTGCTTCTTTTATTTAATGCCTGGATGTATAGCTGTGTCAGTGCTAAGTTTCCTCACTCGGGTTATCCCCACTCCTTTGAACATCGAACATCCGGCTCCCCAGTGCTGCAGAGGCTATTAAATCAGCTTAGACAGCAGGTGGGCTCTAAAGAAATTGGAAAACAACAGCTGATGTGAGTCGTAGAGCACGGCGGACTCCTGTGAAGGGGACGTGAGCTCTTGACTCTCATCCAGCCAGGGACCACCTCCCCTGCATAGCCCAGCTCCAAACAGCCACGGTAGAAGAAGGAGTGCAGAGCTCCCGTAGCGATCCTTTCACCCTGTTTCCGCCCGGAGCCAGCCTTGGAAGGCTATTTTAGGCAGTGCGTGTGTGTATGAGTTCATGTGCATGTCACAAGGGTGGCTACAGAGTGACGATCTTGTCTCCTATCACAATCGAGGGGGCTCACATTTTGCAAGAATGTGGATGACGCAGTGAAGATGAGGGAGAGGAAATGATGAAAAGGGCCGACATTAGTTGAACGACCACCTGTATACTAGGTGCCATGTTTTACCTACAGTGTTTACACGTAAAGTTTCATTTAGGTTTCCTGACAACTCCACGATGTAATTACTATAATTTATGGGCATTCACAGAGGAGACAGACGCATGGAGAAGACAAAATCAGCATTTGAACCTTGACGGTCTCATTCCGGAGCTTGTCCTCTTCACTACTATGTTGGCAGGCAGCTAAAATGGATGGAGAAGCGGGGGTGGCGGTTAAGAGGCACTGTCTTGGGAAAATATCAGAGCAGACCCTAGAAAGCTCAGAGGAGCTGAGTAAAGAGAACCACTACTTCTTTTTAGCTCTAAGTCAGATGCCTGATGGAGATGAGGGCTTGCTGGCTCTGCAGAAATGATCTTGTCCACTGTCTCTGCTTCCTGACGCTGGCTGATTTGGAGTTGGGTGGGTGAGGAGTGATCTTCCCAGACTTTTCAGAATGGCTGGCCTGGACAAGGCAGAACTGCACCAGCAGCTGCAGCAGCTCAGGGAGCAGTGGCAGGGGGTACACAGAGCATGGTCCAGTTCCTGTTGTTGTCACCTCTGGCCATTCTGATGGGTCTCAAGTCCCCAGGGGCAAATGCTGTCATAGTAGTGAAGCCATTGTGTGGATAGCGCTTTCCTAGGTGCTGGGCACCGTCCTGAGTGCCATGTTACCTACCCGATCTTGCCAGTGACCCTGGGATTGTTATCATCCCCCTTTAGATGAGGAAGTGGAGGCACATGGAGGTTCAGACTTGCCCAAGGCCACCCAGCCAAGAGAAGCTGCCTAAGTGTCGACTTGGACAGCCTGGCACTGGAGTCCAAGATTTTACTACAGCATTATCCTCTGAGAGATGCCACAGACACTGCTGAATGTGAAGTCTGATTGCTTTCTTTCAAGAGTCTTACTTAGTGACTAGCAGGGGCAATCACTTCCTTTGGGCCACACAGGCAGGATGTGCATTGAATCGTGGTGTGATAAGGCTGTGAACACACCACCTTGCTGCCCTACCCTGGACCTCTGATACCTGCCTCTCCGGTGTCGGGGAATCCACTAAAGCACAGAACCCTAGGAGGCCAAAGGCCCCTGTGTTGATGGAGGCACTGAGATCACTTCCACAGGGGAGGCGGCCTGGGCCCTGCACTGCGGGAACCCTGGTGCACCAGGCAAGGAGGAAGGAGTGTGAGTGGCAAAGGTCTCCAGAGGGGAGAGGAGTAGGGGGCAGGTTAGCCTGGTGAGAGCTCGGGGCAGCCTCGCTGGAGGTGTGAAGATATTGCTGTGCCGTTGACCACGAGGCGGGGGACTCATGCTCATGAATTCCTTTTCTCGGCAGGAACCACGCAATGTTTACATGTCGAGGCCAGCCAGCCTGTTCAACTTGTACATGGTGATGGGTTTTTGTTTTCATTTTGTGGGAAAGAAAATTAGAACTCAGTAAAGCTAAGAAATATGTATGATGATACCCACTGCCTGTGCCAAGCGAGGGTTCAGGACCATTCATTCTGCCTTTAGAGCTCACGGTTGATCGTGGATGCTGAGCTAGTGTAACTCCCTGCACTGCACTTCCAGGTAGGTCGGCGTACCCACTGCTCCACGCAGGTGACCTGAGCGTCGTGGAGATGGCAGTTTCACCGGGAAGTGACTTCATGAGACAGGGTAGAGCAGAGAGCTCTCAAATGCTCACCTTGAGAAGTTACCATTATTGGCAGGGGCGAGAGGAGCCTGAAGGGTTTCGGTCCAGGTTAGAGAAGTTGAACATTGTCTCCTCAGTGGTCCTAGTGTTTGAAAGCTGTCTTGGCAGAACTTAGGAGATTGGATTGTCTGGAGAATAGGAGATGAAGGATATCCGGAGTGTATTTAGCTCACAGTCTAAGGGGGAATCCCCTTTCAGTGCAAAGGGGATTACTCTCTGAAGATCCTGAAATCTCGTTTTCTGAGTCCTTTAAATAAAAGTAAAATTCCTGAAGGAGAGTGGATGCTGAGGACGTCTGACCCAGCTGGTCTTCCAGCTCTGCCTTGTGAGCCATGTACAATACATAGCCCTTTTCCAGACTTTCTGGGTTAGATCTGGAGGTGGGTTCAGGTGGCTGTGCAGTCAGCTCCGGTGATTTTGATGCTCATGAGAAACTGGAGCCCGCTGCTGGAAGTTTTAAGCCCCATCTAAAGCTGTAACTGCAGGATGATGTGGAGTTCTTGGAAGTCATTTCCAGTCAGTCACGTAGCCATTCTGTTAAAACTAGGTTTCCTTAATCTGGGGTTCATGACTGCCTTCAACAGCCGCAGGGACCAATAAAACAGTAAAATTCTATGTGTCTGTGAGTTTTCATGGGGAGAGGCCCCATTAGAGTTAGATTCACAGAGAGAGCTACGATGGAAAACAGTTTAGAATCTCTGCATGATAAGTTTTGGTGACTTTTCTGAGGCTATATTCGATCTTTGTAAGAAAAAGAGGCATAAGGGCCGGGGATTTAGCTCAGCAGTTTGGTGGCCTGCCTTGCAAGCACAAGGATCTGAGTTCAATCCCCAGTACCAAAAAAAAAAAAGAAAAGAAAAAGAGGCATACTGATTTATAGACACAATTTTAGTTGTAAGTGCATCTGCAGGTGTGTGTGTGTGTATGTGTGTTTTGGTGGAGTAAAAATGATGCCACCCAGAGAAACTACTCAAGATGGTCATAAAATTTAGCTCAAATTATTTAATAAATATTATATCTAATAACAAGTAGTCTAATTAGAAAATAAGCAAAACATATAAATTGACCTTTCATTGAAGAAGATAAACAAGCAGCAATAAGCACATGGAAAGATACCGAGTTTCAGCAGCCATTAGGGAAGTGAGATATCACTTTATATCTGTTGTAATGACCAAAATAAAAAGTAGTGACTGATGAGAGTGAGAAACTGGCTGCATGATATTCAGCTGGAAAACGTAAACTGCTGTGGTCATTCACAAAACTGGAAGTTTTTTTCAAACTAGATATGCAGCTACCATGTAGCCCTACCATTTGCAGTCTTGTACGTTTCTCCCAGAAAATTAAAACGTGTTTATGCACAAAACTGCAGTTAAAACGCATGGTAGCTTTAATCGCAATATCCCCGAAACTAGAAACAACGTAGACATCCTTCAATTGGTGAATGGCTGAACACACTGTGGTGAGTCTGTATATGGAATATACCTCAGAAATGAAAATAGTAAGTTATTGTTAGGTGCAGCGTATTGGGTGAAGCTTCAGAAAATTTTGAGTAAAAAAGCCACTCTTTACAGATACTGTATGCTTCCATGTATATAACTTTTTTTTTTTTTTTTTTTTTGAGACAGGGTCTCACTATGTAGTTGAGACTGCCCTGGAAGTCACTATGTAGCCAAGGTTGGTCTCTAACTCACAGCGATCCTCCTGCCTCAGCCTCCCGAGTGCTAGGATTACAGGCATGCACCACCATGCTGCCTATATAACATTTTTGAAATGACAAAATTATAGAAATGGAGAACAGATTAGTGGTTTCCAGGTACTATGGGTGGTGTGTGTGTGTGTGTGTGTGTGTGTGTGTGTGTGTGTAAAATGCACCATGACAGCCCTTGTGATGGAAATGTGGCTGTTTCCTGACAGTATCACTGTCAAAGTCCTAGTTGAGTCATTGTGCTATAGTTTTACTAGATGTTACCACTGAGAAAACTAGATGAAGTGTAGACTAGATAAAGTGTAGACAAGGTCTTTCTGTGTTTTTTCTTACCCCTATACATGTGAACCTGCAACTATCTTAGAGTAAAAGTTAAAAAACAAAACAAAAAACAGCACATTATCTACCCTAGGAAAAGGAAGGTTTTGCCAGCACCAGAGGCCATCCAAGGAATGTGCTCTGAATTTCAAAGTGATTGTGGCAGAGGTGCCAGTTCAGTACAATGGACAGTCCCTTTAGGGACTCTGGAGAAGGATCAGAGGTTACCTGGGTTTTCCAGCTCTGATCTGCTGGCTAAACGGGCGACTCTTAGGCTGGGTGAAGAATTTGGTTCTGTGGAATCTCATGCCCTGTTCTAACCTATACCTCTCTGCAGGTTGTGACACTGTCCACTGGACGTTAGAGCCAGATACCCTGAGTTTAAGTGCTGAGTCCGACAAGACTGCCCCGACTTCACACACTAGTTGCAAGTCCAGGCCTCCTGTAGTTCCAGGCCTCCAGGATTCCTAAAATCGTCTTGGAGTTCAATAATTTGCTAGAATGACTTTGCTTATGTTACTCAGTTATGAAGTGTACAAGTCAGGACCATGCAGAAGGAAGAGCTGTGCGGGAGGTGAGGTGTAGAGCTTCTGTGCTAGCTTCCAGGAACTGAATGTGCTCATCAAGGCAGAGGCTCAGCAAGTCTCATGCTTTAAGGGTTTTAGGAGTTTCATCCTCAGCCTTTTGGGGTGTCGGTGGGGGAGGCTGGACGCTCCAGCCCTGTAATCACATGCTTTGTACAGAGACCCCCTCTACCCGGAAGTTACCTGTTTGGTCCCCTAGGGGACCTTAAGCCACCTCATTAGCATAAACTCACATGAGAGGGAAAAGGGTTTTTCTGAAGAACAAAGCACAGCCCTACCCCTCAGGAAATCCCAAGACTTTATGAGCTTTTTGCCGTAAACTGGGGACAAGGACCAAGCAAACCCTTCTCATCCCATGGTCAAATGAGATGAGTGTGAGTGTTGTGTGAGTGCACAAGACCTGTATAAATCTCACATTTGCAGAGGCCAGCAAGGTGTGAGCTCCCCTGCCCTCTGTGTACCATTAGCACTAATCCCTCTCAGCAGCTCTGTGGGGTTGTGCCTTAGTATCTATTTTGTAGACCAAGAAATGAAGTCTCAGAACATTAAGTGACTTGTCTTCTGTCATAAAACTAGAGAATAACACTGTTTATATTGAAACTAGGGTTTTTGGACCTTAAAAAACATGGTGCCTCCATCACATCAAGTGTATGTCCTGGGCAGGGACACTTACAGGAAGTGAGGTGGGGAAGGAAACTGATAGCCCTTTTGCTTTTTCTGAGCCTAGGTTTTAACCTTGTGGTTTGAATGGCAGCAAAATCAAAGAAAAGCTGTGTCAAGAAGCCTTCATAAACTAAATCTTTGTGAAGTCAAAGGCAAACTGATTCCTTTGGCCTGTATCAGAACCTTTCCAGAAATCAGAAGGGTGTCTGATTTATACCTGCTCTCCACTCATCCCGTGGCGGCTCTTGGGTCTATGCTGTAGGGAGAGAGTGCACAGGGACAGGCTCTGAGTATAGCTGCACGCCTGCAAATCTGAACTGCCTGCTCCCGCTGCTTGGGCAGGCCTCCGGGGCCCTTATCAGAAATGACACAGGTCTTGGTGAGCATATCAGTCTGAAAAGACAGGATCAGTACCCTCAGAGCTGCAGCCTCCGGAGTTCTACCATGGCCCATCCTTTAAGTAGTAGAAAGAGAACTTAGTAGAAAAAGTGCACAAGACCAAGATGTAACAACACAGTAATTACTTAATGAGATGATAGCCGTGTAGCAGTTGCACATCAGAAAAAGCAGGGACGAAAGGAAAACCTAACAGTAACGTTGCTGAAGGAGTGATTGACAGAAGAGCTGCAGCTGGAAAAACCATGGATTTACAATTTCATTTCTGAGTATTATGCACTAGTCACCAAGCTGAGCATTTTACATGGATGCTGTCCTTTAGTTCACTTAAGAAACCTCACAAGAAGTAAAAACACAGAAATTAAGTCACTCCCACTGTTGCATAGTTAATACAGAGGAAGCCAGAATTCAAATCCATGTAAGTTAACCCCAAAGCTCACTTTCTTAAACACATGTTGCTGACAATTCAAAACAACATTGAAAATGCCTACAAGAAAGCATCCTCTTTACAGATTTAGTAATAGAAGCTTGGTGACTTTTTCCAGCATTGCTACAGCCAGACTTCTTAGAACGCTGAATGAGTATGTTTCATAAACTGCAGCTATCTGCTAATTTTAGTGCACGAATGCCAAACTTTATTTATCCCTAGTAACTCCCTCAATGAGTTATTCTTAAGGAGTTCTTCCACTCAGGTAAATACTGGAAGCCTCTGGAATCAAGCAGCTTTCTGAGAATCCAAATGACCTGTGTTTGATGTATTTTGACCCATCAGGAAAGTCTTAGAGCCCCGGTTCATACTTTGTGAAGCTTGACATCTAAGGCCTAGTCAGGGTTCCTGGACAGGTTATATCCTTCATTACATTATCTGGTGGGTCCCTTAGGATTGGGTAAACACAAATCGCAGAAGGCCAGAAGTCTGCAGGGACTGGCTTAGCTTACAGAAACCAAACAAACAAACAAACAAAGGCGTGGAACTGAGTTATTGACTGCAAGGGTTAAGGGTCCAGTCAGTATCCGTCAGGACTCTCATATGGACCGAATCTTGTGAATCAGTTAGATTACCCTCTTCAGGCAGAAAGCCTTGAAAGCCTCTGAATTTGTATGCCTTGAAAGGGTCCAGGGATAATGCCTCACCATTAACCTAGTTATATTTTCCCCAATGTCTGGAGAGACCCTTATGACATCCAATATTTAAATATAGATAGTTTCAGGCTCTTATTATGAGAGAGTTTCAGTAATTAAGGAAAATAGGAATTTTATTCAGATTCAACATTTCCCATTTGTAATTATATTCTTGAAATCCCTTTATAATTATTCTTTTTTTTTAAAAAAAGATCTGTATTAGCATATTCAGTCTAAATTGTTTAATTGGATGATGGTTTGCTCAGATTAGCGATGAGTAAATTTCTCACATCACCCTCAGAAAAGACTATCTGTACTTTGATTGATTGAGAGAGAACGCAGAAAAACAAAAACCAAAGCAAAACAAAATGAAGAAGGAGGAGGAATTGGAGGAGGAGGAAGATTATACAGACCTGGCAGGCACCGGCAGGTGATACGCTTTTGATCTGAAGCGTCCCCAAAGGCTCGATCCCCAAGACAGCAGTGTTCAGAGTTGAGGTCTTCTAAGGAGATTAGATCACGAGGGCTCTAATCTCATCAGTGGATTAACCCTTTAATAGATACATAATTTAATGGGTTAATGAGAGGTGATAGAGACTTAGGAGACAGAGACTAGTTGGAAAAAGGGGATCTTTGATGCACATCTTTGAAGGATGTATTTAATCCCTGGTTTCCCCCTTCTGTCCCCCACTTCTTTTCTTCTTTACTCTTCTGCTTCCTTTCCCTGTCCTTGTTCACCATGAGTTGAGCAGCTTTGCTTTGCTACAAAGGAAGTGGCATGGTATTTTTCAAGTGCTGAAACTAAAGACTTGCTAACTCAGGATTTTAGATCCAGCAGAAGTATCTTCCTGAATGATGGGAAAACTAAGGACCCTCTCAGGTCAAAGAACACTAAACTAATTTAGTCTCCAAACCTACTCTAAAACATGGCTAAAAGTTCCCTTGTAGAGTCTTCTGGAGTAAATTTGACTATGGAAGCCAAACATAACACTGTCTGAAGTGATGCTAAATGTATGTGGAAGGAATACTATAGGCAGCTTCAGTAGATCATATGTGGGGAAGAATAAGGGTGTAAGGTTCTGTACTTCACTATTGTAAAATCCAGTAGACAGCAGTGGTGTCAAGGACTGAGCCTTTTTACTGGTACCTCAGCATCAAGTGCAGAGCTTTGTACTTCAGAATTATTTTATGCATAAAACAGTGAGGGGAAAATTAAAACAATCTTAAGGTCATAGCTAAATGTGTTTGTTCTTTCTAATATCAACCTGCCTATTAGGCAATTCTCCCCTCGCAGATCCTCCATGGGAGCCTTCGACTTACCCTCCAGTGGTGTCTAGGATTGGCTGTATTTGATTTTGTCCTTAAGAAAGTTCCAATCTTTGATCTAGAGAAATAAAAACCCTTAGAAGAGCTGGTGTTAGGAGACAAGTATTGTTCAGGTGCCCTCAGGAGCCAATGACCCTGCACTGGGAGAACTTTTCAGAATTCTCCAGAGCACATTCGCAGAAGTGTGAGGAACCCAGGTGAGCTGCTCTCAGTGCATTTCATTCTGGACCCAGTGTTACTTGCTTTAGCTTATATTTATATTCTTTACTTTCAAGCAGCTTTTACTTTTTTGAAGGCCATCTTCCTACGCTTTAAAATTTTCTCATTTTTAACACACAGATCTTGAACAGATTTTTTTAAGGAATGGATTTTTGGGAAAAAAGCATAGGACAGGGAGAAGTATGGAATAGTTCTGTTAATTTTTTTGTAGTTACCACACATTAGCACAGAGAGTCATCTGTGCAAAACAGTACAATAAAGGTTTAAAGATAGAGGGATTTGAGATAGAAGACTCCCATCTCTGGAATTTGGAACTTAGGTTACAGTTCTGTTTCTGGATCCATTGATGGGTTTGTGGACAGTGACACACTGGGTTGTTGAAGCCAGCACGGTTACCTTCTGGGGAAACTGCCCAGAATTCCACATTTTGATGTGGATAAAAAGGGTCTTCCCTGGTCCCCAAAGCATAGCCATAGAACTTTCTAGCCATAACGCCTGATCGGGGACCCTCACCTCTTGGTGGTAGGGTTTATTAGTTTCTTTTTTTTTTTTGAGACAGGGTTTCACTATGTAGTTGAGATTGACGCAGAACTCACTATGTAGCCCAGGCTGGTCTCGAACTCACAGCAATCCTCCTGTCTCAGCCTTCCGAGTGCTGGGATTATAGGCGTGCGCCACCATGCCTGGCTAGTTTATAAGTTTGTTTTGCTCTAAAACAGACATTTTCTGGGAAGCACTTAAATGTGCTAGGAAGTCCCTTCCAAAGGTAACTGGGGTGAAATGAAATAGAAGAAACTAAATTGAAAATGACCTGGTGTAGCCGAAAGCTGAAAGCTGTAGAATCTTTTTGTCAAGTTCTTCTGAGAAAAAACAAAAACAAAAAAACCCGAAAAACTGGGTAATCAGGGTTCTGGGTTCGAGTCGTTGACAGGCTCTGAGGCTTTGAACAAATTGCTTGAATCTGAAACTCAGTTTCATAATCTGTGACATGGCAGGGGCAGATGCACATAGAGTGACAGATACGTGGCAGGTGGGCAGTGCCACTTGGGGAACTTAGGCGCCCTGCTTTCTCCTGTGTCCTGTTAGCAGGTGGTTATGACTTCCAGGGTTGTATCATAGTTTTGGATGGCTGCTGGGACTAATTTGTCACCAGCAAACCTACTCTAAAAAATGAGTGGAAGGAAGGAGGAAGAGGAGTGGAGCAAACTGGTCATAGTCTGCCAAAGATACAGCTCTTTGTAGCCAATATGCTTAAATTATGCACATCAGCTGAAGGGGACGTTGCAGAGAAATGTAATCTTTTGGTTAACTGAATGTGGCTTCCAATCAGAATCCAAACATTCTGTCGCTTGGGAAGGACGGTGCGGCAGAGGAGATCGCACTGGGTAGATCACCAGCCGGGTCATTCATGGGTGACTCTCAGGCTTGATGGGGATTGGGAATAGTCATCAAGGGGTGTGTAGGTAGGGTGTTGTCCAAGAGAAAGTGAGTTGTTTTTCTTAGAGCAACTTGGAATTTTGATTTTTATTCTGTCAGTTGAGCATGAACATATTTTGCCTGCAGAAAGAACTTGTTCAAGGCTCTGTTTGATCCAGCGTGGAAGACCAGAGGTGTATATGAAAAACAAACAACCCAGCCAGCCACTGACACACACAGTAAATTACTGCTGGGTTATGGGTAACAGCAAAGTGGCTCTGAGCAGTAATTCTCATTTTTCTTCTGCTTTTCTGAACATAAGGCCAGAGAATGTCCTTCACAATGACTGCCAGAATTCTGAGTGGCTGGCTTGTGGGGAATTTCAGGGGAGCATGTTGTTTGCTGTTTCTCTTATCTAACGTGAAGCAGGACAGTGATATTTTAGGAAAAAATTTGCAACTTCTGCAAAGGCTCAGGATTGTCCCCTCTTCTTTCTCCTTCATAACAAATAAATAACATTGGTGATATTTTCTTTCAAATATCTTTTACCTTCATCCTTTCTTGTGCGCTCTTACTGCTAATGGGTCTGGATTGTTTCCTCATTCCCCTTAAAACTAATTCCCCCCCCAAAACAAAAACAAAAACAAAAACAAACAAACTAATTTCCCCACTCATCCACTCGGCTTTACTAGCTGCTTATGCTGCAGAGCAAATGAGTCTTCAGTAAATATATTTTTCTTTCAGTTCCCTCCCTGCTCAAAACCCTCGTATTACTTTCCCTTTTTACATGTAATGATACATTTATTAATAGACATGTGGGGGGTTAAACTTTGTGTCAACATGATTGGCTTAGGAGCCCCATAAGGGATTTGTAGGGTGCACTTCTGACCTTTGGTCCAGTACGTGGTCTCCTGGTCTCCATGAAATAAGCAATTTTGCTGTACAGTGCCCTTCTGTAATGATGTGTCTGCTTTGGAACAGAAAAACCATGGAATAAACTCCCTTAAAACATGAATGAAGTCAAACCTCTTCTCCTTTAAGTTGTGTGTCCTGGTATTGTGTCCAGCAGCAGGAAAGCTACTAATATAGCAATCATTGTGGGTGAAGATAAAGGTTACTCTGATACAGGAGCATTAGATTTTTCTGTAAGAGGCCATGCCTAAGTTTTATTTTCTATGTTGATTTACAAAAGGATTAATACTTATCACTGGTCTAGAAGTAAATAGAATAATTTCCTGTCTTATCTTTTATGTGGTTTATTTCTTGTTCTTTGTATAGTCCTTTTAGCTTTTTGATGTGTTTGAAAACATCTCTTCTTGGGATATGTCTCTTCTTAGCAATTTGGTTTGCATGTACTCCCCATACTGTGCTAATTCCTTCATTGATTCAAATATCAATTATTCTCCCAAGCTATTTTTGGAGAATTTTCTGCTCAATAGACATCATGAATTTTTATTTTAGCCACAGTATCTTTACTCAAGTTGATATGGTTTGCTCTCACCTCTTCATTTTGCTTATCTGAATTCCCTCATCTTTCAAGGCCTCATTCTAGTTTAAATGTTCTCAGGAAGTAATCCCCTCACCCCTCCAATGTGTATGGATTGATTCTGCAACTTCATAGGTGATGCAACTGTGTTATCAGAGCTTTTTGAATGTAAAGGACAGAAACTCAACTCAACTTAGGTTAACAGGAAAGAAATTGCTTAAACCTTCATGGCCAAATTGTGGAAAGGGCAATAACTGAGCTTTCCGGAATCTGGCACCAACATACTCAGACCCACTGTACTTAGTACGTAGTGTGTTCTTGCCCGAGTGTCTGGTGAGGGAGACTGTTCTTTCATGTGAACATCTCTCCATTTAGAGTGACCCAAAGGCCAGTCTGCTTTAGGGCAGTTCGTGAAGCCAGTCATCAGGGCTGACGGAGGCAGTGAAACAATTTGTGATGAGCCTCCCCTTGAGTATTTGACGTTGAGACTGTGGGATCTATGGTAAAGCTTGTTTTATCAATGTATTAGCTATGAGATCTCTGACTAGATTTTTTCATGTGCCCCAATTTTCTCATCAGTAAATCGAGTATAATCTAGTGTATGGTTAAATTTTAATGATCTCCATGGGTGCTGGCCAGTTAGAACAATCACAGCAGATGTAGGCCAGAGCTCAGGGCCAAAGAGCAAGAGACTCTGCTCATCAGAGATGCGAAAGGCTGCTGAACATGAGAAAGGCAGTCGTTGGAGGTGGCTGAGGACATACTGGGGACTCAAGTTTTGACTTTTTACCATGAATAAACATTTCAGTACAGTATCTTGAGCAACTAGTAGGCTATATTTGTGGGATTGGGTAAATACTAATCTTGGTATAGTCACTGTACTTTACGGGGTTCCTGTCAGGGTCACCAGCTCTTTCTGTGTAAACCACACATTGCTTAATCCCCAAGTGTCATTGGTCTCTGAATCATTGAGGATGTGTGGAGTTATGAGGAACATTTCCTGCACACAGCAAGGAAAGAACATCTTTGCAGTACCTTTCCACATGAGATAGGGGAGCGAATGGCTGGTGTGAAGGGTACCGTTATCGCCCATCTAAAGTGTTTAGAGTAATGTATGTTAGTTATTGCTCTCCGTGGAATGAAGTGATCCTGACTCACTGCCAGCATGCCAAAAAATGGTCACTCTTCATTCAGCTTCAGACTTTCTGTGCCACGCTGTCTGTCATGGGTACGAATTCACAGAAAAAATTCCAGAGACTGTGGGTATAGTTCAATGGTGGAATACATGCTTAGCATGCCTGAGACCTTAGGCTCAACCTCAGCGTAATAAAAAAGAAACATTTCTGCTCTTCTCCTCTGCAATCAATGGTGCAAAAATCTCAACTTTGAACTTTTCTGAATAGAAAAGCTAAAAATAATAGCTGGAACACTTAGATGCCCTAAATCCAGATTTTAAAATTAGCATTTCACTGCATTTGCTTCATCATGTATCCTCTATCTATAAGTCATTTAAAAATGCAATTCAGAGTAAATCGAAGGTGTCAGCACACTTCCTTCTTAACCGTCATCTTTCGTATCAGTAACCCTATGGAGTTCAGTATTTGTTTATGGTTCTTTTGAAAGCTGACAGTTACATAGAATGAAATGTCCCAGTTTAAGTGTACCACTTGATAAATTCTGATAAATGCAAGCACCTGTGTAGTCCAAACCCCTATCCGGGCATGAAATATTATTGTGATCCAGAAGTTCCCTCATGTGTTTCCAGCAACGACCACTGCCACAACCCCAGAGGTGACGGCTGCTCTGACATTTTGCACCTTTGATGAGTTTCATCACTCCAAAGCATAGTATGAATAGAATGGTATGGCATTCTTAGGAATTGATGAGTAGTCTTACATTGTAAAAGTATAATGCAGGTTTTTGGGGGTTCCTTTTTATAAAGCTATTTTCTTTTTAATAGACACCTGGAATATTTCTGGTTTTGGAAATGGTTTATTATGAATAAAGGTGCTATCCAAGTAAACAGTCCTGTGAATAGAGACAGATTTATTTCTTCTTTCTGCCTTTCTGTTTTCTAACATTGGGAAATCAATGCAATTCATCATATTAGCAGATTTAGGGAGAAAAACTATTCGAGCATTTCAGTAGACACAAGAGAAGCACTTGACAAATGCAATTTCCATTATGCTAGAATCATACAGCAAATTAAAAATAGAAGAGAACTATCTCAATCTGATAAAGAACATCTTTAAAAATCTTATATAATTCAATGGTGACATACTGGATAACTTTCCCCATAAGATCAGGTAAAAGGCATTTTTATTATTCCTGGTGTCAATTTCAATTGATCACGATGTATTACCATTTTTATAAATTGCTATATTTGAGTTATGAATATTTCATTGAGGGTTTTTTGTGTGTATATCTATGAAACATATCACTGTGTATTTTTTTTGTAATTTCCTGGTCAAGCTTTATCTCACGGTTCTGTGAGCCTCATAAAATGAGTTAAGAAGCAAGTTCTTCTTTTCTGTCTTTTGAAAGTTTACGTTGACACTCATATTAGTTCTTCAGTGAATCTTAGAGACAACAGTGAAATCAGTTGGATTTGAAGTTTTCTTCGTGGAGAGATTTTGATCCTAGATTAAATTTTTTAATACATATGCAAGTAATCATATCTATTTCATTTCATATACTTTTGGTTAGTTTTATTTTTCAAGAAATTTGTACTTCTATTTAAAGTATAAAAACCCTCTTTGTTCCACCTATTGGTTCTTTCCCCTCTCTCTCACCTCCTAGCAACTGCTGATCTTTTTCCTATTGCTGTAGTTGTGCCTTGTCCAGAATTTTATAGAGTTGAGATCATAAATTAGTCTTTTCAGATTCATGACGTTTGCTTAATAACAAGCTTTTAAGATTCCTCTGTAGGTTTTCCTACTTTGATAACTCATTTCTTTTGAGTCACAAATTATATTCCATTGTTTGAATTACCCCAGTTTATTCAGCCACTCACTGAAAGAATCTGGATTGCTTACAAGTTTTGGTAATTATGAAAAAAATTCTGCTGTAAACATCGATGTGCAGGTTTTTGTGTGGACCCAAACTTTCAGTTTCTTTGGGTAAATACCACAAAGTGTGACTGCTGGGCTGTGTGGTAATAGCATGTCTAGTTTTATAAGGACACACCAGACTGTCTGTATTGAGGCTGTATCATTGTATATTTTTACTAGTAATAAGTGAGTTCCCGAGCCAGGTGTGACGGCGCATGCCTGTAGCCTCAGCACTCAAATTGGTGGTGAACCTATGGCACATGTGCTATAGCTGGATGTTTGTATCATGCAAAGCTCTAAAAGGTTTGCCATCACTGCAAAAGGCTCAGGCAAGAGGATTGCAAGCTTGAGCCCAGTCTTGGCTACTTAAGGAGACCCTAAGATTTGTCTCAAAATAAAAACAAAAGCAGATATAAGACAACAACAACAACAAACAACAAGCAAACACAGAGGGCTATAGTAGAGCAGAAGTAGCTCTAGGCAAAGGCTCTGAGGGGTGGGTTCTGGTTGCTCCAAACCTTCACCAGCATTTGCTGTTGTCAGTATTCTGAATTGTGGCTATTTTAGCAGGTGTGGTATATCATTGTTGTTTTACTTTGATTTTTCCCTGATACCACATGATGTGGACCATATTTTCATATGCTTATTTGCCATCTGTACATCTCTTTTGATGAAGTATCTGTTAAGGTCTTCTGAATATTTTAGAAACTGCATTATTGTTTTATAATTGAGCTTTTGAGTTCTTTGTATATTTTGGATAACAATTATTAGATGTATTTCAAAGAAATGTGTTCTGTACCCATTAATTAGTTGATGAACATTTGAGCTGGATAAAGAAGACATGGTTGTTTTATACAGTGGAGTACTACTTAGCCATAAATAAGGATAAACTTGAGGCATTCATAGGTAAATGGATTACCTTGAGACCATATGGGTGAAATAAATCAGACACTCATGATCAAATATCACATGGGTTCTCTGGTGTGAAAAATAGAAAGTGTTAATTAGGACCAAAATGTGAAATAGATATTGTGAAATAGGAAGAAAATGTTCAAATGGGAAGGAGAACTGGGAGGGGGGAACTAGGGCACTAGGAGACTAGGAAACTAGAACGGGGCAGGAAAAAGGAAGGAAGGGAGAAGGAAAAATGTAAACAAAGGTTTTGTAAATGAGAAGAGGGCTTGAAGTCAGAGGAGAGGAATGGGGGAAAAAAGTCAAGGTATATCATGTGCAGGTCCAAATTCCCTATGATGACTGTGAGCACTATGTATATCTAACATGTACCGTAAAATTAATAAAAAGAAACATTTTCTGAAATATTCTGGCATGTTTTCTCTTTCTCTTGACATTGATTTTTGCAGAGCAGACAGCTTTAGTTTGCGTGAAGTCTGGCTTATCAGTGATTTCTTTCCTGGACTGTGCCTTTGTTGCTGTATCTAAAAAGCCATTGTCATATCCAAGGGCATTTAGGTTTTCTCTTACGTTATATTTTCAGGAGTTTTGTAGTTATGCATTTTACATTAAGGACTATAACCCATTTGAGTTAATTTTTGGAAAAACACAAGGTAAGATTCCTTTTTTGGCACATGAATGTCCAAGGTGGTTACTGTACCACTCATTGAAAAAAACTCTTTGCTTCATTGTGTTGCTTTTGCTCCTTTGTCAAAGATAAGTTGATTATATTTACATGGATCTGTTTCCAGGCTCTCTGTTTCATTGGCCTATTTGTCTATTTGTCTAGACTGGTGATGGTGAACCTTTTAGAGTTTCATTGTTACAAACAGCCCTGTATGGCACATGTGCCATAGGTCCACCATCACTGCCCTAGACCACACTGCCTCGATTACTGTGGCTTTATAGTAAGTCTTGACTTCAAGTAGTGCCTATAGCAGATGACATGGTCATTAATGTAGAAAATCTAAAGGAGGCAATAAAGAAATTTTGTTCTACTTCAGTATTGTGTTAGGTATTCTGGTTTCATATAGACTGTAGAATCTGTGAAATGTGCAGGGATTTTGACTGAGGTTGCATTAAATCTATAAATCAAGTTGGAAGAACTGACATCTTAACAGTATTGAGTCTTCCTATATGTGTTGTGCTTATTTAGCTCGATTTCCTCCCTTAGCATTTTATAGTTTTCCTCTATGAACCTTTTTATTTTGTTAGACTTATATCTAAGTATCTACTTTTTTGGAGGTGCTAATGGTATGTTTTAAATTTCAAATTCCATCTGTTCATTGCTGGTATATAGAAAAATGATCAGGGTCTGGGTGCATAGCACAGTGGTTGAGTGCTTGCCTAATACTTGTGATGTCTGGAGTTTAATCTCTAGCACTACACAAAAAAGTGATTGATTTTTACATATTACCTTTGTATCATGCATCCTTACTGGAATTACATATTAGTTCTGCCAATATTTTGATGATTATTTTATGTTTTCTACATACATGGCCAAGTCATCTGCCAACATAGTTTTATTTTTCCGAACTATATAACTTTTATTTCATTTTGTTGTCTTACTGCATTAGTTAGAACTTTGAGTACACTGTTAAAATAGCAGTGAGAAGGGATCTGTTTGTCTTGTACTGATCTTAGTTTTTACCATTAAGTATGATGTTAAATATAGATATCTTGTAGATATTCTGTATTTAGGAAGTTTCCCTTTTTTTCTAGTGTTACAGCCTCATGTGCTCATAGGTGGACTTTTCAGTGGTGGCAGGATTTAGGGTATGTGAATATGGGTTAAGGGTGTGTGAATATGGATTAGGGCTATGTTAACTAAAGTAGCCCACTGATTGGCTTAGCATTGTTCTGGGTGTGGATAATAGGAAGGCCCACCCTGGGTATGGGTGGCACCACCCAAAAGGCTTATAGCCTGGGTGGGATAAAAGGAAAAGAGGAGCTTGCTGCTTTTGCTGCCTTCTGCCTGCTATGCCGTGAACTGTTTCTCCTCTGTGATGGTCCTCTGCTATGAAACCCTGCCTTGGAGCCAGCCATCTATGGACTGAAACCTGTAAAAGCTGTGAGCTGAAATAAACCTTTCTTCCTTTAACTTGTGGGTGTGGGGTATTTTGTCTCAGCAACAAGAAAAGTAATTCAGATGTCTAGTTTTCTGAGAATTTTTATTATGAACAAATGTATAAAATACTTTTTATGCATTCATTGGTATGATCATGCGATTTTTCTCCTTTAGTCCATTGATATTGATTACATTAATTGATTTTTGAATGTTTAACCTTGGTTACCTAGGATAAATCTTACTTGGTTGTGGTGTGTATTTCTTTTCACACATTGTTGTATTCAGTTTGCTAACAGATATTGGACTGTAGTTTTCTTTTCTTGTAGGGTTTTTGTTTTTTGGTGTAAGATTAGTACAGGGATTCATAGAATTAGTTAGGAAGTAGTCCTTCTACTTTTTGTCCTCTGAAATAAATTGTAAATAATTGAAATAAAGTTTTAAATATTTGGTAGACATTAGGTCAGACACCAGTGAGTTTATCTGGGTCTGGCGCTGTCTCTTTTGAAAGGTTATTAATTATTAATTCTATTTCTTTAGATATGGGCCTGTTCAAATTATCTCTTCTTTTGTGAGTTTTGGCACCTTGTGCCTTTCAAGGAATTGGTACATTTCATCTGAGATACCACATCTGTGATGATGGAGTCATTCGCAGTGTTTCTTTATGAACCTTTCAAAGCTTATGGGACCTGTAGTGATGTTCTCCTCCATGTGTGGGTTCCACAGTCCAAGTGAGCTCCATCTGTATTTATTCTGTATTGACCTGTCTGCCTCCTACGTCTTGAAGGTACTGGTTTCCCCTGTGTCTTCGCCTCTCCTTCAAATCTTAGAAGAGTTATTGACTTTTTAATCTCCTCAGTTTTTACTTGTCAGGATGGGGCAGTGACTGCTAAACTCCTCACAGGTAGAAACACAGGCCGGGAGTCTGTTCTCTGTTTTTTTTGTTGGTGGAGCTAAAAAATGTATTGGTTTTGTGATTGTTTTCTAAACAACTAAGTTTGGATTTTTAGTTTTATATTTATTTGTATTGACTTTTCCTGTTTTTTTTTTTTTTTAGTTTCTTTTTTACCTCCTCCAGTTGTTGCCCTTCCTTCTTTATTTTTTTAAAGGCTCCTGCACTAGAATATGTAATCACTGAGGTTGGGACAGATTCCATTTCCCAGAGGTGATCATAGCACTGTCTCCCGTGCCACCTACTCCTCCTCAGCTTCACTGCTCCATCAGGAGTAAAGTCTAACTTCCTTTCCCTTGAATTTGGGGATGGGGGCGGCTAACGCTTCACTTGTAACCAGTGTAATACAGCAGAAGAGATGCTGTGTGCTTTTCCAGATGTGCTGTAAAAAAGAAATGCAGCTTCTGCCTTGTGAACTGCAAGTTTTGTACTTGGACCCCTTTAGGAGAATTAGGTTCCAAGAACACAATACCCTAAGCCCATAGTACTGTGAGAAAGCAGGTTATATAGAGGGGAACATGTTCCAGGGAGAAGACCTGGCTTTTGTGTCCTCTCAGACCAGTACTCAACATAAAAGCCGACAAGCACTCAAATGATGCTAGTCCCAGTCACTGACATATCGCCAGGCTTCGAGTCACCTCACCCTATACCCCTCCAGTTTCCACAAGTCGTAGTATTCCCCAGCTCGGCACTTTGGTGCTGCTTTCCAAGGCCTGCCCTCCAGCAAAACCCACCCGGCCATCCATCCCTCCAGTGCCCACTCCTCTGCCTGCTTTGTTGACTCTGGTGCCTTTGAGTGCATTGGTCTCACAGAAGGTCCTCACCCATTACCCAAAGAGAAACTTACCATGTGAATTTTAAATCCACAAAATTATAATATATGCTACGTTAAGAGAGTTAGTCTGTTTAATATAAATATTTAGCATTTGTCACAGTTTTGGTAACCTTGTTTAGGAGTTCTTTTCATTTGTAAATATACTCACGGCCTTGATGTTCTCCCAGCCCAGGGCTCCTTCAGCTCCCAGGCTGGAGGAGAAACTGAGCTCGGCTGCTGCTGCTTCCCTGCCTTGGACTCCACACCAGAGGCCCTCAAGCTCCATCCTTGATAACAGCCCTTGGAAGCTTTAGCAGATTTACCTTCTCTGGGTATAATTTTAGGAGAATAGGCAAAGCCCCGTAAACCCAACAAACAAGGAAGAAAAGGGAAAAGTGAGGCCTTCTCAGACCCAAGGGAAAGAAAAAAACAAACTGTCCTCTCTGAAGCTGCAGGCTGGAAGGGGTGGCATCAGGAGAGGCCCTGTCCCTGCTCTCCCACCTGCCCATGCTGCACGTGCCTGTTTTAGCAACATGAAGTGCTGTTGGCTCTTTTGTAGTGTTTTGTTTTTACTTCGAATATTTTTGCCAGGGCGAGAACATTGTGTCCTGCTCTTCTCCAGGAGGTGGGGACAGAGATGGCTTTGTGGGAAACAAACAGTGAGACTCCTCTAATGTCAACTGGAGCCTGTTGTTATAATTTATAAAAAGTGCAGTTCTGTTCAGAACTTGAAATGGGAACGATGGCTAAACAGGCACATAAATGAGAGTTGAATCATGCACAGCTGAAAAGGGACCCAAGCTAAAAACGGAGAAGTAATGAGGCAGACCGAGGACCAGAGTTTCTGATTAAAGTTGTACCTGATCAACTGTGGAGGTTATCAGCAAAAATCAAGAAACTCTCCTCTGTGGGGAGTTCTGCAGTGTGTGTGTGTGTGTGTGTGTGTGTGTGTGTGTGTGATTTAAAGGCAGTAGGGAAAGCTGGGAATTGTCTCATTTTTTCCTTCCCATCCTCCCCACCCCCCTTAAAAAAACTACAAGTACAGATCTAACTCATAGTACATTGCAGATAAGGGTTTGGATTCAAGCTGCTGTACCACTTTCTGTGTGGCCTCATTTTTCTACTCGGCGGAATGGGGAAATGATAGGCAATGCTGAAGGATTCTAGTGACAACGGAGTGAGAGGAAGTATCCAACCAAAAAAGCACCCTGAGTGTGCCTGGCAACAGTAGCTGGTGAAGCTGGCTTAGTTTACTCTCCTTTCACCCTTATCCTCCTCTGCTAGTGCAGTTTCTTTTACCCATAATTCAAGCCTTGATTGGATTTGTCGTTATGGTTCTAGCATTTTGTGCCACATCAGGCTCATATGATCTTGGTTGTGGAAGGGATCATAGAATTTAAAGGACTTGGCCACCATCTTTCGATTTCTCCTTGTTTTTTGTGTTGCTGAGGATCGAATCCAAGGCCTCCACACTGAGCACATCACTTGCCCCCAACCCCTGTTTCAAAATTTTGTTTTGTTTTGATATAGGGATTTCTTAAGTTGCACAAGCTGTGCTGAAACTTGCAATCCTCCTGTCTCAGCCTCCCAGAATGCCAGGTTTCATCTTTTCATTTTCATTTTCATCTTTCCATTTGTCATTAACAAGTATTTATTTCAGATCTTCTGTATACCTGTCCCTGTGCTGAGCCTTGACCTTAGCGTGATATTGACCCAATTTTTGATGTTTGTAGAGTTTACAACATACTAGGGGGAAATTCATTTTAAGTGAAACATCCCACAGATCCACAGATAACAAATCAGAACAATGTTGAGTGGTAAGAAGGAAACGTGAGGAGCACAGGAAGTGAGTATAAGGGCCAGCTCGACATAGACTTGGGTGCCAAGGAAGGGAGTCCCAGAGACGTGGCTTTAGGTTGAGAACTGAAGAAGGAGCAGGAATGAGCTGGGTGAAGAGTGGGAAGAGAGGAGCGGACACCACACCCCTGAGGGACTGCGCGGTGACAGTGAGGCCGGATCGGGCTGTGGGGCACATCGAGAGAGCTGACTGTGCAATTAAGGACGAGTCAGAGTCGGGCTTTTGTCCTTAGGTCCCCTGGGTGGGTCTCCACGGCCCTCTGTGGCATGAGGTCCCGGGTCAGGGAGGCACAAAAGCTGGCTGAGGGCCTGCAGTGAACATTTAAAGCAGCTGGGATGAAGGAGTCATTTCTTTCCAGGTAAGTTAATGAAATGCCAAAGAAGGAATTCAAGAGCTCTCAGAAGGTCTTGCTAGTTAGGAAAAGGCCAGAGTGGGATTATTCACAGCAAATTGTACAGATTTTAATTTTCTTTAAAAATGATACACTTAACTTTCTTTTGAGAATGATCTAAAAAAAAATGCCTCTTTAGGCTCTCTGTGCAGAGGCCAGGTGAACTGTAGGAAATCTTGCACAGAAACCTGTAAATAAGCAACTATGGAATTAAATTAGCCCCCAGCTATCTTAAGCAAATATCCTACAAGGGAAATTGTGTTATCTGACTGGCCAGTTGATGCTTGGCTTTTTTCAGCTTCAAGAAAGAATTTAAGTGGCATCCCTGCGTGTTACTCTCATTTCAAATCCTCTGGAGCAGATAAACATTATCGTGAAACTGGCCAAGGATGAAATTTAAGTAGTGATTGGAAAGGATGACAGTGAGAGTTTCCACCCCACAAAAACAGACAAATTAGCTTAATTAACAGCAAACTTTGGAGGACAAAGATAGGAGGAAACTGTTTATGTCTACATGAAATGCATACTCAATATTCTTATAAAGTCATGTGGTACAGAAGGAACTTCGCCGACGTAGTCATCCTTTAAAATGCACCTCCATCTCCGCACAAGTGGCTGTCTTTTTGTACAGCATGACGGGTGACAGGTATCTCCTCACCAAAGTGGGCTACAGTGACAGTCCGACTTTGGTTTGGCCATGGTGCATATCTGAGTGGGAACCGTGTGACTTCTCATATATTTAATCATCATCTGAATAAAGGAAATAATAGCTACCTCCTTGTTAGAAGAAGCCTCCTTTTCCTGGTGATTGGGGGGAAAGGATTTTAAGGAGATTGTGAGTACATCACAGAGTGATGGAAAGCCATAACATTGGCCCAGCAGTTACCAGCAGGATATGCTCAAAACAACACACAAAGCCACGTTATACACCCTGCCAGTGTGAATCAGGGAGTTCTTTAAGTACTGTTAGGCACACCTGTGTGCTCTCCAATCTGCTTTTCTGTTACTCTGGTTTGTGATTGTGAACTGGTTGTGTCAATTTGAGCAAGAAATGCCCAACTAAGTTGGATCAGCACAGTTCTGGGTGTAGCTGGGGGACTGCTGAAGATTTTCTGGGATTTTCTGGGTGTGAGTGACAGCAACCAATAGTGTAGCCACCTACATGGTATGAAAGGGACGTGCAGAAGGAAGCTGCTTCTGTTTCTTCGGAAGAGCTCCAGTCTTCACCTTCACCTTGGTTATTGTCTCCTGGCCTCCAGAGCATAGAAAGACTTTTTGCACTCTTGCCACTCTGACTCTGTGGGTGGCCACCATAAGCCAATCTTGTGGATTATTATATATTTGCATATCTTGCATTAAACTTGCTTCTGGTACCAAAATCTTAGTTACTTTTCTTGTTGCTCAGACGAGAATACCCAAAAGTTAAAGGAGGACAGGTTTGTTTGGCTCACACTTTGGAGAGGTTTCCATCCTGAGTCAGCCAGCTCCAAGGTAGAGTGGTCTCCAGTGGCAGAGGGGCGTCACAGAGGAGAAACAGTCCATGGCAAGCAGGCAGGAGACAGTGAAACAGCAGCTGCAAGCCTGCCCCTCTCTCACCTCATCCGGGCTACATGCCTTTTGATTGGTGCCACCTAAACACAGGGTAGGGCACCCTTAATCCCAGCATCACACCCTCAATCCACGTTCACATACCTTAATCCAGCCACCTTTTAAATTCCCTACCCATGACTACGTGAGGCTTTGGAGGGGCATCTAGATATAAGCCATGGCATGGTTGTACAGATGAGGATTACCTTGATGTGGTAAATTTGAGATCAGTGCTCTTTAAATCTGAAAACTAGAAAAATATTCTGGCAATGCCAGCATGCAGTGTAGTTTGTAGAGATCTATTGATTCCATCTGTCCAGCCATCCCCTCTTCCACTTTAAAAATGTTTCCCTCCTCTGCCTTCCTTTCCCCCTCCTCCCCTCCCTGTACCACTCACCTACCATTCTGTGTGGAAGTCTTGGATTGTCAATCACAGTGTACCCTGGCTATGGCTGTCATTTAGCCCCTGGCAATGATAATATCACTTTGTCTAGACAGGACAACTAGTCTGTAGTTAGGTCCACGATCTAAATTCATTTCTAGGTGTGGGATACAGATGTTTGGAAAGGGACTGTTTTTCTGCCGAAGAAGATAAGCTGAGAGGAAGTAACATAGGGCTAATCTACTATCGTTTTGTTTGTTTTTGTTGATTTTTTTGTAACCTGTAGAGATGTTAAACTGAGATGAGCGAGATAAATACTTTTGGCGTAGTAGAATCGTAAATTTCACTCCCTGACACTGAATTAGTTCTTTTAGTGCTCTTTCCTTCCTTCTTTCGTCTCTCCTTCCCAACAGTAATTATTGAGGATTTATGATGTTTGAGATACTTTGTAAGGGTGAGGGGAATTAGAGTGAACAAGACAGGCAAGGACTTTGTGTCCTTGATCCTTACACATTAAAGGGAGGAAACTGACAAAAATTAAGAGAAGAAATTATTGTAATAACTGCAAACAGTGGTGAGTGCTGTGAAGGTATGTAAGCTTTTTGTTGCTGTGACCAAAAACTTGAGAAAAACAACTTAAGGGGAGATATTTCTTTTGTCTGCTGATTTCAGAGGTTTCAGTCTGTGATCAGCTGGCTCCACCACAGAACCATCGCAGTGAAGGTGAAGGGTGTAGCAGAGGAAATCCGCTCTTCTTACGGCAGCAGGAAGCAGAGAGAAAGGTAAAGGAAGCCGGAGAGGATGGGGCTGGGGACCAGGTCCAGTCCCTGTGTTATGATCCTGTGATCTCTTCAAGGCCCCGCCTCCTGCTTCCGTTGCCTTCCAATAATATCGATGCAATCAGTGGATTAATCCACTCAGGAAGTCAGAGGCTGCATGAGCCCATCGCTGCTCTGAGCTCCATTTGGGACATTGCTGCACGGAGACCAAGCCCTCCATACATGAGTCTGGGGTACACTTCCTGTTTACATCGGAACAGAAGGAAATGGAACGAAGGGCGATGTGATAAAACCTGACTCTGGGTGATAGCTGATTAGCTGGGGCGCTCTGGAAAAGCTGCTTTGAGGAGGTGACAGTTGAGTTGAAGCCTGAAAGAGAAAGAGCTAACCCTGTGGAACCTGGAGGGCCAGGAGTCCAGCAGGAGGTGCGGCCAGAACAAAAGCCTTCAGGAGGAAAAGCTGAGGGCATTAAAAACAGGAAGCGTAAGTGATGGCAGAGGAAATGAAAGGAAGGAGGAGCAGAAGGCATAGGATAAGCCTGACTTGTAGATTAAGCCAGGCAATGAGATTGTATACCAAGGCTTTTAAAGGCGAGGAGATGGCATTATTAAATTTATGTAAAAAGGACCACTTTGTCTACCGTATGGAATAATTATAGGGAAGAAAGGCTAAAAGCCAGGAAGCCAGTTCAGGATTTTGCTCTTGGATTAATTAGGATGATTATAATCATAACAAAGTGAATAAGAATATGATTCTCGAATTTTTATTACACAAATAGTGCTGGGATGACTCGCCAGTCTCACAAGTAGCATTCAGGATGCAAACTTCCATCTTTAGCATGTTATGTTCAGCACATTGACTTGTTTTTATGCCTCTCTCCTCTTGTTTACAAGATGGCTGCCTCCGTTCCCAGAATCTCATGTGCACGTACAATATTCGAACGATAAAGGGACCGTACTCCAGCACACCTCTTCTTTTGTCCGGGACCACCCTTTCCAAAGCCTCTTTCCCTTCCAGTGAGGTCATTTGAGCTGGGTCACTAGCCGGTGGGGGAATAGAATTACTGCAGCTATGTTAGACCCATAGTGTCTACTCCTTTGAGCGAGTCCTGAACAGGGTGAACTCCTGGAACAAAACCAGGATTTACCAGTCAGGATGATGGAAGGCAACGCTTTCTTCCATTATTGACTTGAATACTTTGAATAACCCAGATAACACTAAGTAAAAACCTTTAAAAATTCTCTCCATTCCCAGTCTTTGTCTATATTAAGTTCTGCTTTTGATAAGAGCAGAATCCTTATGTGGTGATACTGTTTTAAATATCTTCACCATAGTCTGCTGGAAATTGTGAAAACATTAAACTGGATCTTCCTGAATTGTCATTTAACAACTCTTCTCAACTGAGGAGCCCTCTTCTTTGTTATCACTGGGCCAAACATGGTGACTGAACTGTCCAGGTGACATTGTTTTATGTGGGTTGCTCTTTTGAATCAAACCATTACTCTCCTGGTCCATTAGCACTAGTTTCTTCTGATTGTCTTGCTGTGGATCATTTTGGTTAAGGTTCTGCCTCAGCACTTTCATCCAGAAATATGCTTCTGCTATGTTACCTTCATTGCTGCACCTTATCCTTGTCAGCACATCTTTTATTCTCTATTTAGGTGAAAGAGGACAGTTTCTTAGAGAACCTTCAGACAGTAGTTCTGAATTCCTTCCCATAGCCAGATTTCTACTTCTATCTTCTGGGCAATCTCACTGTCCTTCCTGTAGAGCCCATAGTCACTTCTTACTGCAGTTAGTCTGAGTTTGATTTCTGTCAGTTATTACCGGTGTTCCTAACTAAATATGCTTACCTCATATAGACTATATTCTAGAGAAGGGTAGGGAGATAGAAATAGATAAGTGAGGCTTAAAAAGGAAAATTGCCTTGTCCTATTTAATCAGTTGAGTCAGTAACAGCGCTGGGTAGAATATCCTCCTCCTCCTCATCCTCCTCCTCCTCCCCCTTCCCCCCTCCCC
>NW_022900943.1:11153405-11182991 GCF_012274545.1 Fukomys damarensis | reverse complement strand
CTCCCCCTCCGCCTCCTCGTGATTTTTCCACATGCTTGAAGCCTAAAATTTATTTTTATAACTAGCTTTCTTTTATTAAAAAAAAATCCAAGTCATTGTTGCCAGAATCTCAGAAAGGAACCAGGCAAGGGCAATGTTCTCTCTTGTATGTCACTCCTGAAACTTTTTACAATAGTGCTTTACAAAGTCTCCCAATCGGAAATCCCTTTTCACTGGACACTGAGTATATTAGCTTTCCTGTTGCTGGAACCAAACACCAAACACCCTAAACTTGAGGGAGATGAGGCTTAATTTGGTTCATGGTGTCAGAGGGTTCAGTCTATGGTTGTCAGCTGGCTCACAGGCAAGAACATTATGGCAGAGGGAGGTGGTGGAAGAACGCTGCTTAGTTCCTGGCAGCTTGGAAGTAGAACAGGAGAAGAGTGCCAGAGAAGTTGGGACCGGGGACCAAATGGAGCACTCAAGGTCATGCCTCTGGGTCGCACCCAGACACCCAGAAGTGTACTTTACTAGTGCCGTGGGAGTCTCAAACCAAACTGACAGTCCAGTTTAATTATCGCACTGGGTCTGACTTTATGCACTAATCAGATAAGTACTCAACTGCAGAAATTCAAAAAGAAATTACAACACCGCCTTGCAGTTCATTTCTGCACAAGCAGCTAAATTTACAAAGCCCTAAAGGAAGCAAAATCTAACAGTCATCAGAGAAGGACAGAAAGGAGACAGAGAAACTCATTATCATATTGGCTTGAATTTGTCATAATAGCTGATAAATAGGTAGCTAAAAGTAAAAAATGAATGGACCACAGATTTGGTAACCTTTTTAGAAGGCTTATGATTGTGTGAAGTGCAGTCCAAGACAAGATGTGACGCTGGGGTTAAAAGAAGTCTTCAAGTTTGTCTCATTATTTGTCTAAGACTTTATAAGCTAGGGATGCTTAATCTAGGGTAGAGGCTTTAGAGACTTTACAAAAACCTAAAATAACACATTAACTTTATATGTTTGAACAATTTTTTGGTAACGAAGGTTAATGGGTTTCATCAGATTCTCAGTATGGGCCTGTGACTGAAAATAATTAAGGTTGTTGAGGTCCAATGTCACCCCATCCTATGTGCGAAGTGTTATCATATCAGAGCCTGGTGCATAAACATGCCAGTACTGAGAACACTCCCACCTGCCCTCTCCTCCCATCCTACCTCTCCCTTCTTGTGAAAGCGGCCAGTTCAGGGCCAGCCTCCCAAGTTGGAGTATGCAGACCATTGAATGTATGTGAAGGTTACTCAAGGTTCTGGGGTAAACATGGATCATCTTTCTCCAGTGATATTTTCACTAGACTTTGATGCAAATTTATTTTATTATTTAAGAGAAAGAAACTCATAAAAGGGGCATGTAATACTCACAAGAATTTCAAAGCTGAAATATGCAGCCTATGCTGAACAGCTCCTGTGTTCTGTGTCCATTCACTCTGATGAACAGTTGCATTCTTACTGGGGTGTCGGGGGACCCCAGGGAGAGTGCTGCAGAGGCACTAGGATGCTAAGGAGGGTACAAGTGCTGAATCTGAAACCCAGTCCCATCTCTTATTAGCTCAGTGTCCTAAGGAAAGTAGTTTTAGCTTTGGGAGCTATCCTTTCCTGAGATATAAATTAAGAATAATAAACCCTTCCTCACATAAGTGATCTTGTTTTGAAGGGATGGAGGGGTCTCTGGAGTACAGTAGGTCTGATCTAAGTGGCATTTCCTCTTTACTTACACGAAGTTGAATTCTGTCTCCAGGAAGCTCACTATTCCTAGTCCTGTCTTCTGGGCTGTGGGAGGAAGAATGTTTACCCCATCTTTCTGCCACAATCTTTCAGTTACCATTTGAAAAACTGTGGTAAATAGAAATAATAATTAATAACATGTATGGTCTTAATCATTTAAAAATATGCAGCTTAAGCTGGGCATGGTAGCACATGCCTGTAATCCCAGCACTTGGGAGGCTGAAGCAGGAGGATCGCCACGAGTTCAAGGCCAGTCAGGACTCAACAGTGAGTTCAAGGCCTTTAATGCATTCACAATGCTATGCAACCACCCTGACCATCCAGTAATGGATACTCCATCCTTACTGCGTAGTCACTGCCATTTACCCCGTACTTGGCCTTGAACAACCAGTCATCTGTTTTCTGTCTCTGGACTTACTCGCCTATTCTGAATATGTCATAGAAGTTGAATCTTACAGTATGTGGCCTTTGTATCCAGCCTCTGCTTTCCCCAGGCTCTGTTCTCTGAGCAGTGAAGGGATCAGGGAAAACTAGGCCAAAGAAAGGCAGGCACACCAAGGGATCGAGAGGGGCAAGGATGAACACATTCTGCTCACAGTTTGGCCCTGGAACCCCATACTCCCACACCTGGCAGTCACAATCCAGCCACACGGCCTGGCCCATCGCGGGCATCGCTCATCTGGGTGATTTGTCTGCGAACGTGGACATTATTGGATCCAAGGTCAGCTCAGGCAGCAGGTGCTCGGGAAGCAATCGTTCAAGCTGGCAGAGTCCAGCTGGACAGCGTGCACTGTTTATCCTTGGATGGCACAACAGAGGCTCGTTACAGGACAGCACTTGGCCAGACACTCACAGGAAAGGCAAACCAGACCGGCCCGGCCATGGCCTTTGGGAAGGCAGAGGGGCTGCTAATGTGCACAGCCAGTGAGCTGCATGGATAATGAAATCACTCCCAAGGAAAACTTGTTTGAGTGCTAAAGGTCACAGCTATGATTTGTCTGTGATTCTTTGTCAATACGTTTTTCTAACCAAGTACCACATAAAGAGTCCATTATATGGTCTCCAGCGCTGCCTGCACACCCAGGCATGGGAACGGAAAAATTTGTGGCAGCCCCTGTTAAACACACCATTTAACAGCGCACAATCGCTCTCCATCCTCAAGTCTGCCTTTTGTTTACTCAGTCCTAATTCACGTGGGGGGAAAATTAGTGTAACTAGAAGTTTAGGGTCTCATAAAAGGCTTTAACTAGTTTCACAAAGATATTCACAGATGGCTGCACAGTAAACATTGTAAAGGCCTAGAGCTGGCGAGAAGTGGGGAGATTGGAGTCCTAAATGGTATTTGTATTTTGCTTTAACAGTTCCAAGTTGGTTACAGTGAATCACTGGGTATCTGCTTCTCCCCTGGGTCCTTTCCTGTACTTTCTTGCACACAGAACCTGCAGAAACTGCTGCACTGAGCTGTGGCTTAGGGCTTTGCAGTTGTAGGCATTTCCATGGCGCTGTACAGCAGCTCCAGCACTCGGGTCCATCCCTGGAGGCAGATACGCTCTGGGGTCACAGACGACTGTGGCAACCAGGGCCCCACAGAAACGGAAGGGACTCCCAGACCCAAGGGAACCTCCCAAGAGAAGAGTCTGTCCAACTCCAGCTGAAACCCCAGCTCCTCCACGGAGCCCTACCTAGTTTAGAAACTGCTTTTCTGTCAAATAAGGTTAGGCCAGGGCAGGTACAACAGCTTTTTCATAGCATCTGGGGCCTAGGCCCCATTGATCTTTCTGTCTTTGCATCCCTCTCTGTGTGGTGTGTGTTTTAAACAAGATGAAAGTAACTATAGTATCTTTAATTTCTCTCATAGGCAAAAGAAATCTGCAGGCAAGCTGTCCAGTTTGGTGACTCCTGGGCATCATCAGAACTATGTCTTTTCTTAATTATCATCTTCCTGTGCCAACAGTGGGGTCTAATATGGCTATCCCAGCCATCAGATCTGAGTTCCAGGCAACACAATGGAAGGAGAGAGGGATGATGCATCTTGTAAAGGAGGCATGCTCAGAGTCTTGAATTCCTTGGCAGAATTCCCTTCTATGGCTACACTTAGTAGAGAGTGAAATGATGAAAGGCCCTGTAGCTGGCCATATGAGTGTATCCAACCATGGTATTCCTTGCTGAGAAAGTGAGAATGGATTTTGGGTAAGGGACTAGAAGTTTCTATTTCAACCCTGCAGTACATTTCTAGATAAGTCTGAATCATAAGAAGCAAGGTGTAGATGTGACTCAAACTAGATACTAGCTATACATACAATGTATGGCTCATAGTGCTTGACCCAAAAGAAACACAAGAACAACTTTTGTTTCCTGTTCCTCCTCCTCTTAATAACAAGCACCTGAGTTAGCATTCTGTTTCCACTTTCTGTAGTATTGGCACATTATTCTAACATTTATGATAATGACTCTTCCTTAGAGTACCTCTTGCCCCTGAAGAGGGTGTTTGAAGACTCCTTGTTTATCTCTGCATCTTCAGGTGTGTGTGTGTGTGCGCACGAAAGGAAGGAGAATCCCAGAGCACATTTATTTATTTACTTATTGGTGCTGGTCCAACTCAGGACCTTGTGCTTACAAGGAGCACATTTACTCTTAATGGGCCAATGGCCAGAGATTATATTGAGGTGTGTATGTGGCAGGGGAGGGCAGGGTTTCATGATCAGGAAGGTGAGCCTGAAGGGCAATACTTGAGATCAAACTAAGATGAAGGGTAACTTTATTGATTTAGTCTAAAATGTATATAGAAGAAGGAGTCTACAATTTTAAGCTAGCATGCTAGATTCAAATCTTACCCAGTCATGAATGTGATTCTTTGGCCTCAGTTTCCTCATATATGCAAAAAAGTTAGATTTTGCTTTTAAATTGCCCATGAGGCTGGGCTCCGTTGGGTCAGGGTTATGGAAGTTGCAGAATGAATCCAAATGGGCTCCCTGACAGGTTAGGAGTCTACTGAGAGGATGAATATGGAAGGACAATTCTGGGCTCAATGTAGGAAATGAAAGCTGAGAGCCAGCCAGAAAAACAATGTATGCAGCTGGGGAGGGTAGAGGAAGTGGGAGAAATGAGTTTGGTAGCCAGAGCCCAAAGTACTCAGGCATCAGTCAGGTTGCCTAAGAGCTAATCCAATGAGGGTGTCCCATCTGCCCAAGTACTGTCTTGTATCTGAATTTCTGGGGCCTAGGAGAAGTTCTTGAAGGGATAGAAGCTCTCATGACAGGGCTACATGTTGCTCAGGATTTTCACAGTTAGAATTTTAAATGGATTCTTCAAATGCAGAAGTCACTGGGCTCCTTACCTAACTTTTCACTCTTTTGCATTGTGTGTGAACCAGTTCTTTATGTTCTTGAGTTTTATTTAATCGATGCTATGTGCAGTGGAGAGGGAGGAGTAGGAGTGCAGTAAAGAACATTTCCTACAAGCAACAAATCCAAGGCTCTTTGATGATAGACATTTATCCCATTGCTGGGAAGATGGGAGAATAGGGCTTCTGAACAGCACTGGCTCAGTGTGCCAGTCAGCTGGGCTGGAGGGAATTTCTTGGTATGATGAGAAAACCAGAGGGCAGTATGTTTCAGACAGAATGAAACGGGATTTTTGTTTGCTTCTTTCTTGAATGTTTGTGACTCTATCAAAAAATAGAATCAGGAAATGCTTTGGCAGTTAGACATTTCTATAATTCTACCTGGACTCAAATAATTTATCAGGATCTATTTATGACAGGGAGAGTCACACTTTATTTTTCATGTTAGCAAAAAACTGTCTTGTTTTCAAGGTAAGTGGTGACTGACTCAGAGGATCCTTAGAAACAATATTTTGAAGTTTCAATCATTGTGAACACTAATGATTTAAGGTATATTAATTTCATCCAAATAAAAGTCTAAAATATGTAGGGATGAAATACGTGGATTTTTCTCTAATCTGAACAGCTTTCAAAACTAGTTTGAGAAAAGCACAGCCTTTGTCTTTTTGGCTATGTTTTCTTTCATGAAGAAGGACCACAAGCTGGTCGGGGAGAATCTTCTGTCTCTCCTTTTCAGGTATCACAGAACCAGGGATTCCTTTGAGGTTACTAGGCAGACAAAGGAGTGAGTGAATAAAAAGGGATATCTCTTTTCAAGACAGCAAGATACACATACTCTTTTCAAGAATACAAGATATTTATAACACATGGCTGCTTATGACCAATACCAAGCAAAAAGCTTAAGCTCTCTTCAGAGCTTTGTCACCCATGAAAGAAACTTTGTGGCCATCACTGACTTCCCCTTCTCTCTGTCCTCTCTGTGTGTTCCTGACTCTTGGACTCTTTGTCCTAACTCCTCCCCTCTAGAATCTTCTCTAGTCTCCTCTCTTCATCCCTTGAGATACTCCTGACAGCCCAGTACAAAATACCTTCTGAGGCTGACTCTTCCTGAGAAGAGATCAAAGGGGCTGTCTCTTGTTTATGTCAGAGGAAGGAAGACTAGAGGGGCTCTGCTCTTCCCCTGTAGGATCCATACTGAACTGGCTCAATTGCCCATCCACCCCAGGCGTTTTTAAGTTAGTTGTTCTAACCTTCATACCTCAGCTGTAGGAAGAGGAAGTGGTTGTGTACCTCCTCAGAAGAGTATCCAACCTCTGATCCACATCAGGAAGAAATGAGGGAAAGAGGGTGAGGGAGGAGGCCCAAGCCGTTCTGTTTCTTCAGCTCCATGACAGAATTCAGTGTGGCAGGATAAAGTCTGGATATATCAATTGTGTTTTTCATGAGTTAGTTCTTGGCCCTTCCTTATTCACTCAGTAGCTGATCATGCTTTAGGACCACAACAGACAAGAATGAAAAACAACAAAGAAACAGCTTTTGGCTTTTGGAGATTCATGGCAGAATTAAAGATTCATAAGAAGAGAGGTGGGGACAATCTTTGGAACTGTAAGAACCTGAGCATTGTATGCATCAGAAACAATCTGGAAAGAGCTACCTCTGTGCACCTGTAGAGACAGAGAAAGACTCCTGGGTGGGAGGCATTGGAGTTGCAGGGAAGGTTGGATGATTGGCAGCGGCTGAGGCACTATAGTTCCGTGGAGGTCCTTGGGGAGAGTGGATCTGTGCCTGGCTTCTCAAGACTCTGATGTAGTGAGCAGATCAAAAATTCAGCATCTCCAGAATCGATGCAGAGGCTGGTAACCAAGACAGGTAGTGGGGACTGTTGCTGAGCATTCTCCTCAGGGATGCTTTTGTGGAGAGATGATGCTGACTGGGGATGAGACAGCCCCTCCTTATTAGAGGAGCACTATCCAACTCCCCAGGACCAAAGCTATAGACAAAGGTAATGAAAGAAAACCCTGAGTTGATCGACTTAGTTTATTCTAACTTATCTAAAATGAAACTTTTATCAACCAAGTGCCATTGGGGGTTTATATGTGAAAATAAACATTGCCTGCTCCATATACATTGTGGGTTTAAAGAAGACCTAAAGAATACATATCTGTTATATGAGTATAGGAGGAGATATATGAATTACTTATCTGAGTGTCATGGGTGTCTCTTAATTTATTGGTAGAATAAGGGAACCCACAACTGGTAACAAAGTGCCACTAAGCCTGATCTACCTTATCGTTTCTCCTCTTAGGACTTGAACTTGGTTGGAGGGTAGGTGCCTCCACTAGAGGCCACCACAAACCACAAAGCAGCAAGCTCCGTTGTCTAATTCAGCATCAGCCACTCCCCTACATTCCTACAAACTGCTTAGCAAAAGAGTGTTAGGCTGAGTCCAGCCTGAACTTGCACACAACCACCTGAATTTGTACTAGAATCTTTGGCACGAGCCAAGAATAGCTCTTTTCTTACAGAGGTTTAATGAAAGATTCTCTGGAAAGCAGATAATGCATCACTGCTAAGAACAGGTTTTATGAGTTGTTCTTTCTTACAAAGAAGGTGATAGTTTAAAAATCACTTAGCTAGCACACTGTCCAGTTTCATCAGCAAAAGAGGAGATAGCTGAGTTCTCAGAAGAGTCCCACAGCCCTGTCTGCAGGTCTGACTTCTGATTGAGTCCGTTGAAATTTTTGCCAGTTACTGTGAGAGCTCATGCTCTTATATTAGGGAACAACTGGGAAGATATTTTATCTTTTCCATTTCCTGGGACACACAGTACTTTAAAAGCCATCCCTACAGCACTTGGGGATCTAGTTCGTTGACTGTCTGAATTTTGCTTTTTTGATGTATTCTTCGAATCTTAGGAATTAGATACACAGAAAGTGATAGACAGCATAGATAAGTTCTCCTGTCCTGCTGTAGTGACGGTAAGCAGGCTTTTTGAGGTAGACATAGGCCTGCCATTCTCCTCGACAGTCACCTAATCTTAAAAAAAAGATTAAAATCCTATAGTACATCTCTGCTGAGTCCTAATTTTGCATGTATTTGAGGCATTGAGGGCTTTTTAGTCTTAGTTTACTTTGATGTTGCTATTTCCTCACATCCTGTCCTAGCTCATAGATAATTGTTACAGAAAACAAGAAAAACAACAACAACAAACCACGTGTAGTTTATGAAGAACACCAGGTTGTTTCATACCTTTGTACGTCTAGTAAATACTCACTTGTATAAGTTACGGTCCTGTCAGTGGAACGAAATGCCCAATATTTGCAACTTTCAGGGAGAGAGAGGTTTATTTGCTTCATGGTTTCAGTGGTTTCAGTCTGGCTCCAAGCCGGAAACATCATGGTGGAACAGCACAGTGGAGGAGAGCTGCTCACCTCATGGCACCCAGGAAGCAGAGAAAAAAGGGCGGTGCCAGGCACAGGATCACATCGTTCCAGGTTATACCTCCGGTGACTCTCTCCTCCAGTAAACCCCACCTCCTAACTGCACATGAACTCCATCGATGGATTAACCCATGCATACATATCACAACCTCATGATGCAGTCACCTTCCAAAAGTCCCACCTCTGGATCCATGAGTTTTGTGGGACCTTTAGATCTAAACTATGACATCATTCACATTTCAACATTCCCTTCCTCTCTTACTAAAAGTCTTTGCTGGAGTTTCAAGAAATCCCAACTTTATATTCTCCATTTCTCCTATGGCCTCTTTAGCATTTCAGTGGATAATGTAATCACGTGACTGTCACCCCTTTTGGGCTGTAAGACTTTGAAGGCTACGATATGGCCCAGCTAGTTCTGTGCTTCTAATGTGTGGTGTCTAAAACCTCTCAAGAAATATTTACTGAGTAAATTAAATTTTCTTTTATCTCTTGGAAAATCTTGGGGTACTGCCAATTTGACAACCGAGCCAAGAATTTCTTTTCTTGTAAGTTGAATGTAGGTTTATTGAAGAAAAAAAATTCAGCACTTGATTAGAAAGAACACAGTGCTATATAAACCTGACTTCAGGTCAGAAGGACCAGAGTCACAGAAGTATTCTTTAAAGCAAAGAATATGTCACCCAAAACTGGGTAAGGGATTTTACTGCAACTCAGCACACATGGTTACTTTGAAGAGAGTTTATTGCCAGTAGGGATTCAGCACACCAAGACCACCTCCTCTGCAGGGCTTCAGAGAAGCTCTTGAAATTTCCTCCCTGAGAAGACTTGCCCAAATGGCCAGTCCCAAGCAAACTGGCACAGAGGAAGTTCTGTTTATCCAGCTATTTTTCCTCCTGATTCCTCCTCTGATCTCTCACATTATAACTAGAAAATTCAGAGTACCGCATTCAGTCCTTCTGAGGACAGTCAACTCTCTGAACACCTTTAAATAAGGATACACCTCATAGTGTTTTATAACCACAGGCATGTGATTATAGCCTCTGTAAGATGTTGGGGTTTGGAGGTTGGGAAATTATACACTCTTCACCTTTCTGTCCTTGGCACAGAGCTGCAATAGTCGGGACTCAAAAAATGTTAGTTGAAGGAATTCAAAATTAAAGGATACAGGGTGTCAGTCCCCTACATTTGTGACACTCCCTCTAACAGAGGTATGCAGTTTTCCTTTAAAAGACAATGCTATACTTTTTAAACTAAGTGGACGCATGGAAAACACATATCTCAAAATTGTCCTGAGTCAATTGTGGAACCATCTGTGGAACAAGAAGAGTTCATACTCTACACTTGTGAAGTCATTTATGGTTTAAAAGGCAAACTCACCACCCCTTTCTCTGACTTGACCTTTCTGTTTGACCCTGTGAGAGGAGTGTTAATCTCAGGATTTTACTGGCGAGAGACTGGTACTCAGAGATGCTCAGTGACACTCAGGGGCACTGCTAAGTTTCTTGAGCTCAAACTTACGTGTTTGGAAACTGCGTGTTGTTTTCATCATCAAGGTGGAGTCTCCCCAGCTCCCCCACCGTGGCCTAGTTAAGTCTGTGATGGAAATACAATGCCAGTTTCGGATGCAAACTTAATAAAAATGTTTTCAAACATGAGTGTTCCCCATTGTTCTAAGAATTATGCAGTAAATCACTGAAAGATATGCTTATATTTCAGACATTATGTTAATAGCACACATATGACAAAAATAGAATCTCTAAAATACTGTTAGCGCTCTGCTGATACAGAGTATGCTGTATATTCTGATCTGTTCATTCAAACCCAATGTGACTTAGAAGCAATGGGGAATTTCAATAAGGGAAGATACCAGCAGCCTATTCACTTTGCGCATTTGCTCCATCTATGGTATTAGGCAAATACGGAATTTTGTCTGATCTATATAATGTTTAACAAAGAAATGCTTGAGAAAATAGCAAACCAAGTGCACGTTGTGCTGTCATTTTGGAAATTTGACTTTTTCATAACCTTAGGCATTGTCAGAATCTCTACAGTTCTTCTAAAACCTTTTGCTTCTTGGTTTTCATATATCTAAAAAGATAAGCTTATGCAAAATTGGATATTCTCCAAGCAATGTGTCTTTCGTCATAGTTCCTGAAGAGCTCAGCTGTATGTGTAAAATGTATTTACAGTTTAGAATGCTGACTATGGAATAAAGTATTATACTTAAGTACACAATACCACTACCAACACCTTCTAAAATACTGTGTTGGGATAAATGTGATTTTGACTTTTATATAATTCATTATGCTCTCTCAAGTCATACTCATAACTCCCACTTTGTATTTTTGAAAGTTGAAAACGTACCTTATTTCTACCACTAGAATATGGATCCCTTGAAGGAAGTGGCTGTATTATTTTGGGATGTGTATAGTTACCAGCAGTCGTAAACTTTCCTGAAGGGAAGAATTACTCCATAGAACAAGACTTTCAGGGGCAGGTGGTTTCTGGGGTTGGTTTGGTGACTTAGTGCTCTTGGGGAAACTCCCTTAATGCACTTTTTCTGGTCTTTTCCTCATGCTTGTTGCCTGATGGTTGCAAGAGGGCTGCTGTCCCTCCAGCCATCGACATTAGGTTCAGGAGAGGAGAGGAAGGGGACCCTTAGTCATTTCTGTTATTTCTGTTTTTTCTTAGAATTGTGCTGGTGGACATTTGACATCCTGTGTCTCCAGGGCCATGAACCCTGTCACTCTGAAGTGCAACAAAGCTGAGTGAGGTTGGCATGTAACTCTTCTGGCTTTCATGGGGGAGGGTCAGTCAGCCAGCAGCTTGCTGGGGAGGCCTCTTTCATTTGATTAAATCGGCTGTTGCCCTCGCACAGTGCCTTCAGTAGCATCCATATTTTAAATCTCTTCGGTGTAATCCAGCTTAGAAATTACTAGCTTGGCCTTGGAGCCCATCCAGTTTCCATCCTGCCGTTCTGTTCAGCGATTCGAATCGTCTTGGTGTGAAGACCTTCCTAGCAGACTGGCACATTCTCGATTCTCCTCTTAATTAGGAAATGGAAAGTCTGACTAAGAGCTTCTTAGTGAACTTGTATGGTGATGTTTTCATGCTAGACTGTGATGTCATTAGTTAGGTGTTTCAAACTGCAACAACTTTTTTTTTTTTTTTAAAGGAAGTCTATTTAAGCAGACTTCCAAGAGAAGTCTGAGGCAAACAGGAAAATATTGGACACAACCTAAGAAAACTGGAAAAATAAACTATAATGATTGGAGCCTGCACAGCATGTGGCGTATTTAGGAGACCTCTGGCAGTGGGTTCTAAACAGGAAAACATTTAGTGACTCAATGACAGTAGAGTAGGGGCTCTGGTACCGGGCTGAGCATCACCACAGCATGAAGAGCACTGCTGGAATCACAGATGGGTTTGACCTCTGACGTCCTTGTGGCTGTGGGAACCAATAGTAGAAACAGACCGATCAAAGTCTTCAGTTCTCTGTGCCTGGGGGTCGGGCAGGTCAATTCCTCTGTGGGCCGAATGAGCTGAAGCCCTTGGTGTGGGGTTTGAGGATCCAAGAGGCAAATGGACAGTTCGCAGCCTGTAAGAGTTAGGATTAGTGTCTGGGGTTATATTCAGGAAGGGAAGTGACTGGCTTTCACCTGAGTAGGTTGGTTATATCATCAGGGTCAATGGTGGCACGTTCTCTCCTGAGGCCCTGATGTAATTCTGAAGCATCATGTCGAGGTAACTAAATCCACGTAGATGACTTGGTGTGCAGTTGTTGGGTTGGGACCAAGAAGCAGAGAAAAAATGTTAACGAAGACATCTCTGCAATGAGAAGTGGTTCCTGGTACATACCCACAGGACTGAAGCAAAAGCTTCAAAGAAAAGCCTGGGTCATAGTGTACTTAAATGCAGAGAGAAAGCAGAGATGGGAGAGTTGAGAGCAGAGATCAAAGGGATTAATGAGGCAAGTTATTTGCTCTTTAGTTAATATGCTCATTTGTCCTAAGCTTAGAAGGTCCTGCCGTGTGCAGTGAAATAAGTGTCTCCATTCCTCTTTGCACCACCCCATCTTACGGGCTTTGAGGCAGCCAAGGTTATGAGGCCCTTGTACCTTCTTTTGTTTAGTTTCTTATGGACTGGGGCCGACTGTGTTGCTCAGGCTGGTCTGGAACTTGTGGTGATCCTCCTGCCTCAGCTACTGGAGTGCTGGGACTACAGGTGTCTGTCACTGTGCCTGGCTCAAGGCTCTTCTCTTCTTCTTGAGAGATATTTTATGCATGAACAAGCCAGTATGTGTATGCGTGTGCCTGTGTACAGCTGCAGTTTTTATACAACCTCTCTTATAGTATATACATCATTCTTTAGCTTGTTTTTTTGTTTTTGTTTTTTTTTTAAGCTTGGCAGTATGACTTGGAGATCATTTCATGTTAGTATGGAGAGAATAGAGTGATCTTTGTCCTTTATCCTTCTTTTTTTTTTGCCCTTCCTAGAAGTATCCCATTGCTGGATGCACTATTGTTTATTTTACCAGTTTTCTCTTAGGTTGTGTCCAATATTTTCCTGATGCAGTGATTAATTATGTAATACATTACGTGTGCGTGTGTGTGTGTGTGTGTGTGTGTGTGTGTGTGTATGTAGCGAGGGAGAGAGAGAGAAAGAGGGAGGGGGAAAAGGAGAGAGGGGAAGAGGAAGAGAGAGGAGGGAGAGGGAAGAGAGATGTATTGCTGGGATAAATATTCCTAAACTGTGCATTCTAATATGTGAAGATCTGTTTACCAGGGTTTTGACTGTTTGTTTTATATAGCACTAAATGGACCAAGACAATATCAGCTTTGGTTAGTGGGCTTAGCTAAACCTAACAAGCTTTACCATAAAGCATGAGAGGTTCTGGAGAAGCCTGGATGTTTCCCTTTCTGCTTCTATGAGACTTCCTAATTTTCCCTCACAGTGAAAATTGAGTGGATGATCCCTCTAGATCCTTGAAGATTGGTGCCTCCTCTTTTCCCATTGTCTCTGCGGCAAAAGAAGGCGATTGCGTTAGGTTACAAATGCTCCTAGTCCAAAGATGCTCCCTTCTTTTAGCTACAGCTGATACAGGGAAGTGTGGATAGAAGCAAAGTAGAGGCTTTGCTAACCAGGGTTGAACTGGCAGAGCAGACAATGAAGCCAACGAGAAGCTGGAATTAAGATTTGTTGTGGCCGATCCATTTGTAGATGTTTGAGAGTTGGCTTTAATTGAACTTTTATCATTCATTTGGAATGCAATACATTCACTGGCCTTTTAAAAATTTAATTGAGGGAACACTTTTAGAGTTTTAAATTATTAGATCTCTTTTGCTTTTGATTGGCCACTATATAAAACCAGACAGAGTCCATCTATAGTAGCACCTAATAGTTCTGCACCATCCATCAAAGTGTGTTTCTCTGTTTTATTTCCTGCCTCTACTATTAACTTGTCACTACCTGCTTTTATTCGTTCACATGGTGTGTGATGGATTAAACTAGTTAGCTGGCCAGATAGATTATACAGGGCACATTAACACTTAGGATTTTTGATGGAGCACTGGGCCAAACAAAAGCTATTCCTTACAGAAGACAATTAAGCCGGCTGCTTGCTGTGTTTCAGACTTCATGGCTCTCACTTTCTCTGTGTGGGCAGATAATAGCCATGCATTCATTTTAGTGCAGGTGCATGTAATTAGTTTCTTTCTTAAGTGACTTCTGTTAAAGCAGAATGGCCAGTCCTCTAAGTAGCCAGTATCCTTGCATCATGCTTTTCCCTGGGTCTGTTTTTGGCAGAACAACTGAGAAACTCTTGAAGCAAATGAATGCTACAATGTTTTTGTTTCCAAGAGATGAATCTCTGGGACTCTAAGCAGACAGGTCCAGAGGTTTCTGTGACTGTTGTGCTTAATTGACCCTCTTGATGTTTTGTTTTCTGCTGTTTAGAGGCTGACTCATCCCAACCTCATGCTCACAGGCCTCCCCTGGCCGGTACCCCCTTTGCACCTCGGTGGATCATGTGGGCCAGATGCTAGCAGATACTGTGGGTCTAGGTCTGTCCTCTCTGCTTCCCCAAGTGAGAGAGATGGGCTGAGGTCGGCCCCACCCAATCTCTCTGCTCAGGCCCTTCCTTATGTACACCTGCTGCAGCCATTGTGATCTTGGCACGTTTGAATTTGTAAATCTTCATGGAAATACCACAAAGATCCTCTCAGAACTTCCACAGGAATGATAGAAAGCATTTTCCCATCCTTGGCTATAGTTCTCTGCTGTCTTGTCATTGCTCCTGAGGGATTCTAACACCTTTTGTCACCTTGAGCCATGCTTTTAGTAATGTTTGGTTTCTGGGCTCCAGGATCCTCTGTATTTCTGGTTTTCTTTTCTTTTTTTTTTTGAGACAGGGTCTCACTATTGTAATTGATACTGACCTGGAACTCACTATGTAGCCCAGGCTGGTCTCGAAGTCATAGTGATCCTCCTGCTTCAGCCTCCCAAGTGCTGGTATTACAGGTGTGCGCCACCATGCCTGGCCTATTTCTGGTGTTCTTACTCCCATGTCAGTTCTAAACCCTTGGGGCAGCTGGTATGGCTTGCTGGCTCATTGGGGCCTAGGGAAAAATGGAGAAGGAGCTGCGGAAAGGCTGTTTCTCTGTTTCCTTATCACCCCTGCAGCATGGAGAAGCTGTTCTGCTCAGGGGCCTTGGAGCTGGTGCTGCCAGCTTGCTTACTCTCACCTTGGCAGGTGGCAATCATCTAAATGAAAGCTGATCATGAGCAAACTCTCGCATGGGCAAGCAAGCAAGATATGGATCCCATTTGTCTCTAGTTACCCACAGAATATTAACACAGCACCTGGCAGAGGCCATTGTACTAGAGTAGTGCTACTTGTAATAATGCTAACAAGGATAACAATAACAACATATGTCTTCCATGGGTCTTGTAATAATGCTAACAAGGATAACAATAACAACATATGTCTTCCATGGGAATCAAAACAGGATCACCTCCCCCCCATTCAATCCAGGGAGCGCTGAGATACCTCCTCAGCCCTTTTTCTTTTCTTATTTTTGAGATAGGGTCTAGCTAAGCTGCCTAGGCAGTTGATGACCTTGAGATCCCTTGCCTCAACCGTCTAAGTAGCTGGGATTACAGGTACACAGCAGCAAATTTGATTTAAAATGGGGTCTCTTGCCAGGATTTAAAAAACACCAGCTGTTCAAGTCCTCCTGCCCCAGTTTCTAACAATATCCATAACCTCCCTGAGAAGTGAAGCGATAGGATCTCACATTATTGATCTTCCACCATGGGCAGGACTTTACATACATCACTAATCCTCCCAGCACCGAGAGCCTGCCTTTACTTGTCACTACACGTCAGGTGCTGCTTGAGGTCACATACATCATTCAGTCCTCACAATAACTGCGTACTCTGAGTGCTCTTATCTCCCTGTGGCAGCAAGTCCAAACAACCTTTTTACATCAAAGATGTCTGATAGAATAATGGCAGCAGTGGCTAACATTGGTGAGAGCCTGAGACTCTTCGAAGCCCTTTGTATGTATTAATTCATTTAATCATCACAAAAACCCTATGAGCTACAAGGTAGGTATCAGTATTTATTTTCATTTTACTGTTGAGAAAAATGAAACAGAGAGAGTTGAAATGTTTTCCAGCCTCACCCACTGATAAGGTTTTCTAGCCAGCCTACAAGATAGGCACCATTATTTCCATTGCAATTGTTAATAATAAGTAAATCAGTGACATTTTAAAAGCTGGCTGAATTTGAGCAGATGGACCCAAGAGAAATGCAGAATTCCTCTTTCAGAGACAGAATTATTCTTTTATTTTGGAAGATGTTTTAATCAGTCTGGTGGTGAAAGCAAGGGATCCGGACATAGCTGGAGTAGAAATTTTAAACTAAGAAGAGATGAGTGCTCTGTGTGATGAAATAACAGGAGGTTTACAGTTGCCACCCCACCTCGAGAGCATGGAGCTTCCTGCAAGAGAAGAATGGGGTTGGGGTCAGTAACACAGTAGGAAGTTTAGGATCCTTGATGGAATACAGACAGGATAAATTCCTTGTGGATTCCTAGGGACAGGGATGACTGGTATCCGATGTGAACATTTTTCTTCATACGCTTTTCTCTGTTAACCCCAAACTTCTGAAGTTACAGTTGTTATGTAGAGACCTGGGCTGGTACATTGGAGGAATAAAGGGAGAAGACACGGCTCAGACTTTCTAGAACTGACCAACAGTGAAAGGGTTCCGGAACTTGGGCTAGCACTGAAAGTGAGTCCAAGTCATGTGGCAGTCGAGGACGAGGCTAAAATTTAGACTCATTTGGAAGTGAGTGTAAGAATAACCCAACTTTCCTTTTCCAAATATACTCAAGGGAACTCAGCCACATAAGGGCACAGAGGGAAGAGGAAGCAGTTGGTGACTTGTGTAATAATCAATTACTCTCTAAGTTTGAGGATGTTAATCCTTTAAGCGTTCAGCCTCTAAAAACAGAGTCTTTTTCCAAATGGCACTAGATAGTGAGAAATGTATCACCTCCCTTATCAGGAGGTCCAGATGAACTTTTCTTCAGTGCTGGTTGCTTCATTTGATCAGGCATGTCATCAATTCTTTCCACTCCTCTGCTATCTGTAGGGTTTTGGGTAACCCCAGAGTGGACATAAAATGACTGCAGAATCTCCAAGAGTCACATCTGGGCATTTTGATAAACAAGAAGTGTTTTCTGTTTCAGTGGCTCTCTTACGAGAGAGGCCACTTTATCAAGAAACTTCCGAGGAGGCTTTGTCTCATCAAGTCTGTTGGCTAGGAATTTAGTCATCTCTGAATTAATCCTGGAAGGGGATTGAGATTGGTCTTGGAGGTAGGTGAGGGATCAACTTCCTCTTGAGGCACAAGGCTGTGAATGGGAAAGGCAAAACCTGAAGACAGACAAGATTTGGGTTGGAGGAGAAAACAGAGTTGTGCACTGCTCAGTGACCACAGAAGTAGAGTAAGCAGGAAGAGGAAGCAGTTCAGATTTCTCCCTGATGCTTCCGTTGTGTTCTATCCCTGCAAATGAAGCTGTAGCTCTCTGGTCTTACATAGCTCAAAGAAGCAGGTAGGATATGTGGCTGCTACTCAATGAAGTTCTGTGCCACTAGTAAAATGTCGCGAAATAGCTCTACATATTGGTCTAACGTAATCTTCAGGATATATTTTTATTTCATTTATTTATTTTTAAAGTTTATCTTATTGAGTTGATTGGTACATTTTAGGTATACAGTACAGTTACATCCATCACTGGGATCTTGTACCCTTACATGACAGATCTTGGTTCTCATTTTTCCCCCATTCCTCTGTCCTCCCTTCACCCCCTCTACCCTCCTTTATTTACAAACATTTTATTTCCCTTTTTTACTTTTCTCATATTTTTTCCTGTCCCTTATTCCCTTTCCCCTACCTTTCCCACTTCCCCTACACCTTTAGCCCTTTTGTTTCTATTTCACATTATCGGTTATATATTTTTAAGTGAAACAAGTGAGGTATAGAGTAGTATGTATGTGAAAGGGGGGAAAACAAATATAGGCATAAATCACAAACTAATGAAAGTATCTTGAATTAGGCATTGTTTTGTAGATTTGACTTTTAAGTCATATAAATTGAAACAAGAAAGTAATCTTCAGAAATTAAAAGAAAATAAATGAATGTAATTGCGTATTATGTAGGTGGTTTAACTGCATCAAGATAAATTATTTCGAATGACATTAAAAAACTTAGTAATTTGGACATCTGTTGTGGGATATATCTATTCTAAGGAGAAAAGAGATCTGCAAAGAAATCTTAACAATTGTTAATGTCACTAAGAACTAAGATTTTTCAACATAAGAGTAAATATACTATGGTAAAAATAAAAGAAGTTAAATAAAATCTGCCACTCTAAATTGGAATTGGAAATATCAATTTGAACTTTGGGTATATTTTCTAATAAATATTTCCCAGCAATTTCTACTAAAAAGTTCTAGAATGGACTGTTAGCAATGAACACTGAAATCATGGTCTGTAAATACTAATACCTAGGAAACTAAAGCAGTGTTTTTGGCAAAATGGAAAACCTATGTTTGGCAGTGTAAATGTGGGAAAGAGGAGGGGCCAATAAGAGCTAATCATTCCAAAAAGCAAGAAAATCATCAAGACAATTAAAATGTATTCAAAAGATTCAGAAGCCAGTCTGAAGGACTTCCACTGATCAAAGAGGCAATAATTTGAAAATCAAAATGGACACAAGTACAAATGGATTAAAATACATAAAATATATTAATATGCATGAATTTACAGTGATATATAAGTCATTGATCACCTTTGCAGTATACTAGGGAAGTAGTTCATTATTCTGAAAATAAGCAAATTAATAGCAAAGATTCCCATCTATGATTTGTTTTTCCTGTCCCTTGGAACAACGAAATACTTGAGGAAAGCTTTTTTAAAGAAAAATTTCAGTTAATAGATGTAGAGAAAACGATAGATTTAAAACATCAATGTTTCACCCCTTAATGAGATGATTGATCTAAGTAATTATCATCAGTGCCTGCTAAGACTGTTAGTTGAAAGGCCGATGGGGAACTTCATAATGGATGATCAGGCTGGCAACACCTGTAGTTGCCTATCAGTATTAGCATCGGGCATTATGTACCTCCTAACATGATGTAGAGCAGGTACACAGCACCGCCTGTTAAGTCTTCTTGCCAAAAATATTGAGCCTAAACATAATCAAACCTTCCAATTTACAGGAAATACAGAGGTGTAGAAACAAAATACGTATAGACTTTGGGGAGGGACTCTGATTTACATGAACTACTACTGAAAAATACAAGACAGTAGGACAAGTTTGAACACTGAATATTGTTGATATTAAGGAATTACTGCTAATTTTTCAAATACAGTAATGGTGTTATGGTAATATTTTTAAAGGCCCTAATTTTCTGTAGATATGTAATGAGATATTTACATTTGAAATAATATAAAGTGTGGGATTTGTTTCAAAATAATATGTATGTGTGGGAGAAGGGAGAAGGGGTATAGATCAACTAACTGATCCATGTATTGATAAATATTGAGGCTTCATGCTCACTCTAGTATTCACATTGATATATGTTTGACCTTTTTCATAATAAAATGTTTGTAAAGAAAAGAAAGCAGTTCTGTCCGACCACTCTTGTATCACTGGAATTGTGGATTTTGGTAAGGTTCCCCAGGCACAGTCCCTTTGGCTCACATCCCTGACATGCACGAATGATGGCTGTGTGGAAGCTGTCTTGGGAGTGAGGAACAGTATTGCTAGGGTCCCTTTAAGTAGGGTTTTCCAGGTCTACACTGGTGTATTAAGCTATTAAAGAAAACCAACAAAACTAGTTTTGCATATTTTAACTTACTTGTGATTCTAGAAATGGGCTGCAGTTTGGGCCAAAAATGGTTCAGAATCTCCCTCTTTACCACAGGTTACATTTATAGCCAGAGAACAAGAAGTAATGTGTGAAAAACAGAAGAGAGGCACCGAAACAGCCTGATTGGTGACAGCTTGTGTCTGTCTTGAACATGGTTTGAACATGGCTGCTTATGATTGGCTTCTCCCTTCTAAACCCCTTCCTGGTTCTGGACTGATAATCAGATACAACAGAGTGTTCTGGCTAAGATGCACTGTGTATTTGTCTTTAGGCATTGTGGTATTGGTTCTCTATAGGCATGCCTGAAAGTAATACTAGCACATAAATAAATGATCATCTGCCAGTGTCCGAGACTTGACACCACTTCTCCATCACCAGACTCCATAAAAGTCTGGGATCCTGTTAAAAGAGAAAGCCTATGAAGATGTTCAGTTTCCAGGAAATACTCATCCTCAGGAAGTTGTACAACTGACCTAGTCATGGCTATTTTCATCTAGTCCTAACAAAACATGAAGTCAAAGGATGGGATATTAGTAATTGTGAAATTTTATCCATTCAAGTCTTCATACCTAAGAGTTTGCCATTGTTTGTACATATTAGAACCTAAGATAGTATTGATTTAATACATGGTTGTATAATTGCCTTTAATTTTTATATGGTAATTTGTTATGGTATCTCAATAAGAAAACCTTAATGTTCAGAGGGTCCTGCTACTTAGTCAAATTTGAGAACAAGACATTATAGGATAATTGTTTTTTATTTGGTGTGAATGAAGTTTCTGATGGTAGTTTTGATGGGAGGCAAAAATAGTTTTATCCTGGGCAAGCACTAAAAATAGAAAACTTCAACCCAACCCTTGTCTGTTTAAAAATGTGTTTCCTTGACAGCAAAAGACTTAATGAAGGTTAAACTCTTAGAAGCAGCTCTTAAGCAAGGAGAGAAGATATTTCAGCATAGTGCTATGTTTGAAGGTTCGTGGGCGTTAATGACTGAACTTTCCACGTCATGAGTGATAAGATTTATTTCTTACTCTAGAGGATTTAACTGGTTGTAATAACATAAAATGGAAATAAATCAGAATGTTTTTCTTTCATTCCTTCTCATCTTTATGAAAATAGTTCAAGATCCTAGTCAAAAGGTAAAGACAATTGCTGTCAAGAAAAAAAAAAGCTTTCCACTTGGTTGTGGACCTTGAAATCTTAAATGAAACAGAGTAAAGCAGGACACCTTCTATTTAATTCACATTTTTAATTTTAAAAATTGGAAGAAAGAGCTGGAAGGATTTAGGCCATCAGTTAATTATCTGTTACTGTCTCAGGTTTCCCTTTCACCCCAAGATGGCTGGGGTACTTGTGAGCCATATATTGAAAGGGGAATCCTGTGACTAATACCCTAGAGGCTGTGATGCTAGACATCAATTATTTACAAAATGCTCTGTGAATAGAAGTTGTTATTTACTGCTACATGGATGAGATGCATAAAACTTTAAATAAAAAAGTATAGGGGAACATAGGTAACCATTTAAACTGGAAAAAAATTACTTTAAATCTGTGTGGTTCTTTTCATTCCACTTAGGTCCAACCTTTGTAGTATTTTCTCTCTCTTTCCCTTTCTTCTCCCCTCTCTTCAAAGTGGATATCTTGCTATCTTAGTTCTCTCATCATATGCACCAAAATTGTGCTGCCTCCTAGTTACTTGTGGCTATTGAGTACGTAGTATGTGGCTAGTCTAAACTGAGATGTGAGTATTAAATAGCCATCAGATTTAGAAGACTAAGTATGCAAGAATGAATGCAAAATAACTATTTAATAGGTTTTAACATATTAATTACATTTAGTAATGAAAATATTTTAGATATATTGGTGTCTTAGGTACTTTTCTTATTGCTGAGACAACATACCAGACACCCAACATGAAAGGAAGACAGGTTATTATATCTCACAGTTTGTAGAGATTTCAGTTCATAGTTCTCCAAGGCATGATGGCCGAGGAAAACAGTTCATGGCAGGCAGAATGCAGCAAGGCAGTGAGCAGCATAGTACCAAAGCAGCAAGCAGTGACAGCAGCTCTCTTTCTGTCCTTTATATTCTGTCCAGGCTACATGCCCTGAGGTGGGTAGCGCTCACACTCATGGTGGGCCTTTCCATTATCCACACCGAGAACTGTGCCACACCACTCAGTGGACTAATATAGTAATCACACACCCTTGAGGCTAGCCTCACACTTATCCCAGATCCCATATTGTAGATCTAGCCATCTCCAAAAAGTCCCACATATGACTGCACGAGGTTTTGTGGGGACGTTTAGGTTCAAGCCATAACATTTGGGTTAAATAAAACATTAGATTAATTTCACTTTTTTCTTTTTTTTTTTACTTTTTAATGTGGCTTTGTAGTTCACCTAATATTTCTATTGGTTAGTGCTAAACTAGGAAATATTTGTGATATCTCCAATTTATAGTATATTGAGATTAAAGGTGTAAGATTTGGAGTTGGATTCTTAAATTTGACCTCTGTATTTCTGATGTAAGACGTTAGGCAATGGCAGGCTGGCTGGCAGACGATATGGAAACTGTCATTTGCAAAGATCCTAAGTGGAGGCTGGAAACAGGAGGTGCCTATGTAACCTGGTCCAGAATCGATGGCACCTGTCAATTATGATCAGGGTGTGTGGGCAAAACACCTCTGACAGAACAAATCTGCAAGGACATAGAGGCAGCAGCCATTGACTGTGCTGTCGCTGCTGCAATCTTGCTGTTCTGCTGTGCTCCTGTTTCTGCAGTGGCCTTTCCTGCTCACAGGACTTTTGTCTTCCTTCTTGTTTCTTTTCTTTTTCTGTCACATTTCTTCACTCTTTCTTCCTTTATGTTAAATGAAAGTTGTGTTTATCTGTTCCTTGGTTGTCCTGGCCAATTCTTTGGGGAGGACAGTAAGAGCCTGGAATCTTCAGATACTGTGCAGTGTGACAGTATTTCCACTTCTGCATGTGCAGCACTCAACAAGTTCCAGACATTAGTAAGCCTCTGTGTTCTTGTGTGCAAAATAGAATAAGAACTGCAGCTTCAGGTGATCAGGAGATTGTTGGAGACAGTGGCTGGTTAAGAGCAAATTCTGGCTATTACTCATTACTTCTGTGATATTCCTACTCTGTTGCTGTAAATTCTCTTGCTGAAATCAGACTTTTAAGAAAAGGCACTGGTAACTACCTCCCTAGTTTCTCTATTTGGGGTGATCTGCCCATCATTTACACATTTATCCTTACGTCCAACTTTGTACTGTATACCCTGTTACAGTCTGAATGTGTTCCCCAAATTCATGTGTTGGAAACCTGATTTCTCGCATGGCAGTCAGGGGAGGGGTTTGGGTCATGAGGACTCCGTCCTTATGGATGGATTAATGATACCACCAAAGGACTCTTTTTTCTCTCTCCTGCTTTTCTGCCCCATGAAGATAGATAGCTCCCTTTACCCTTTTGCATGTCATCCTCCATATGAGGGTTCAGGAAGAAGATCCACACAGAATTTCCAGCTCCTTTATCTTGGCTGTGTCAGCCTCCAGAGCTGCAAGGAAATAAACGTAGGTTCTTTGTAAGTTATTTAGCCTAAGGTATTCTGTTAAAACAGCATAAAATGGACAAAACTTGCCTTTTGACTATTTGAGGATGGCATTTGACCAGTTCCTTTGTTTCACTCATGGGGCTCTTCTACATAGAGGAAGTGGTCAACAAATAATTGCTTAAGTCATGAAAAACATGAGAAATACGTCTAGGAAATACAGATTTGTTGATAGGAACTAGTTTAAAGGTATTGCTTGAAACTTGCTGAGATCCTGTGACGTCACCATGTAACGTCTTTTATTTTCCATGGCAACCTGTGGAATTATAAGATTGACTACTGACTGTTGCTGCTTTTGTTTTTTTTTTCTTTTCTTTTGGTACTGGGGATTGAACTCTGGGCAAGGCAGGCAGCAGCACCACTGAGCTAAACCCCCAACCCCTGACTGCTGCTTTTAAGCACGACACAGCAGGGATTCCCTCCCAGAAGGAAAACCATGAATTTTTTCATAAGAGAAGAGAAGATAGAATCTGAAATCTTTTGTGTAAGTCACTTTTGTCCCCAAATCATGCTTGCCTGCTTGCTTCTCTGTTTCTATCACTAATAAAAGCATATTCCTTTATGCCTCAACTGAGGTAAGATAATGGTAATAAAATGCACCCTACCCTTAAATCTGCTCCCAGGAGGTAAGAGTTATGATTAGGTAGCCCACTGAGCCTTGATCTTTGCTCTAAAGAAGCAATCAGAAGGGGACTACATGTCTTTGCCTCTGTAGTGCTGGGAGAGGCTCAGTGACAGATACCGGGTGCCCCCCTGTTTTAGCTGCCTCCAAAGGTCATATTAACTGATTAGCCTGGGCTCCAGGCTCCTGTGGGTAAATGAAGGCTACACACTTCAGACAAGGAGCAGAAACCGAGCAGGTACTATCCTGCAGGTTGGCCCTGCATTCTTGAGGCGATAGAAGAACAGCGGGACCCCCTGGTCCCTGTCTCCCCTGCACCCATCTCATTAGGATGAAGTGAATCTGAATGAGTACTGGTCCAGACTGTGGTAGTTTTCTGATTTAGCAGCTTTTAAAAGCGGCCACCACAACATTGCATGTCACATTATTAACCCGATGTTGTGGGACAAGAGAATAATCCTCATTTTACTTAGATGCAACATACACGTGTCCCACCCAGGTGGACTGTGTGGTGGAACATGAGAATAGTCCAGGCCCATTCACAGAAACCACCCCGTGCAGCATACTCAGAAGGAGAAGAACTTTTATTTGTCATGTCTTTACTATAGGGATTCTCAGGTTTTTTAAGATCTACCCCATCTCTTTTGGAAGAGTGCAGAGAACAAATGCTTTGCCATGAACCTCAGAAGCTGTACTACAGAAAGAAACAGGTGGCCAGAAAGCCACCTGCCTCTGGCGAGTTTCTCAGACAAATTTGTAAAACAAGTAAGAGCTGACTCAGCCTCTGTGGGCCTTGGCCTTGTTTCAAGTCCTCCGTCTCTGGAATTGGCCTTGTACCTAAATTCCACGTTGAAACTGCTATTCTGTTTCTGTCTTCCTCTCCCGTGTGAAGAAAAACACCCATTTACTGCTCAAATAAAAAGTGCTTTCGTGCGAAAGAAACGGGTAATGCTCCAGTGAGAGCTTCGGAAGTGCCCTGGTTCCCACGTACCCATTTCCGGTTCCTTTGCCCACCCCCACCAGGCCTGCCACCATCGCCAGACACGTGCTTCTCCCCACGAGTGCACTCGGTGCTGCTGCTCCTTCTGTTCCCCTCACCTAGAAGTGCTGTTCTGGCTGACGTGGGCGCTCCATTTGTGTCCTCGCTCCTCTGTATGGACGTGCTCGTTTCTGCAGCTGTTCTGATGCTGTGTCCTCTGTGCCTGCCCCATGAAGACACTGCCTTGCACTCTTCACTGTTACTTCAGGTGCGTGAATCTTGTCTCCTCGCTAGCGGCCGAGCATCACTTAACACATGGCTTTTTATCCCCAGAACCTAGCTCCTGCTGAGAATACTGAGTTCTCACTATAAAGGAGCAGCTTCTGCCCATCATAACTATCACAGATGACTTGTCACTGGTGGGTGTCAATTAGAGGCCACTTGAAAGGGCCTTGCTCAAAGAATTAATCTTGATGCATAGGTTGGTGTGAGTATTTATTGTCTGAATGAGCATAGGGTATTAGAGAAGAGATTCAGATACTTAGTCATCATCCAACAAAATTCTTAACACTGAGCTTCTATTATTCTATAAAATGGTTACTTGTTAAATAAATTCATGGAAGCTTTTTCCCTATGCAAGCACTTTCACATTTGCTGCCTCGTCTCATTTTAGCATCGCCATGGAAGGTGTAAACCTTCCCCGTTATCTGAGTGGCTACACGTGAGCAAATGATGGAAACGTAATGACTGTGTAAAGCGTAAGTGAGGGGAGTGGGGAATGCGAATATAATCAAAACACATCGGTTCCACGCTCCGACCTTGGGCCAGTTAGTGATGGTGGTGGTGGGGGGCTCAGAAGACAGGAATGAGAAATTAATGGACAAATTGGACCATAATTGAACTTACTTTTGCAGTCTGGTTCTGATTCCTGTTTGTGCTTGGATCTGTTGAATGACTGATCCAGTAACTAACTCAGTACACTATGCAAATGGTGCTGGTTTGACTTTTGAACAGAGAGACTAGAATTGCAGTTTGTATGACTGTTTTTAGCTGAGTTATAGTTGAGTTTTGTTACATAGTGGTAAAGTCTGAAAAAGCAAAAAGTTGGAAAATTCCAGACCAGAGGAGATATAAATATAGATATAGGATTATTGTATATCAGGAGACATATAAATTGTATATAATTTCCAAAGCAGAAAATAAATTATATATATTTTATTTTATATATATATTTATTTTATATATATATTTAATTAGAGTGGTACCTTGGTTCATGAATGCTTTTGTTTGCAAACAACTTAGTTTGCAAACAGAAGTGTTTGGCAAGATTTTAGTTTGGTTTGCGAACTCTGCATAGTGTGATAAACATAACAGTGTCCCTCTTTTCCACATGAGCACAAATGTGGCCATCTTTTCCAGACTCGTGGAACGAGTTAAGCTTGTGAACCAAGGTACCACTGTATTTTAAATTTCTTCTATGTGTATGTTATAAAATTTATTTCCAGCTTTGAAAATGATACTTAATGGGATGGTACATATTAAGCCATCATCTAACAAGGAATGCTCATTTTAATAGTAGAATATGTTAAAGGGCTGAGGTAGGTAAACTGTAGTAGTATTTTCCTAATGCTATTTTGAAAACTATGACATAATATCAATAAGGGGCAAAGTTATCAATTATGTATTATGTGCAAGTCATTTTGCTAAACACCTGTCAAAGGCATTGGTTACTTTTCCTATTGAAGAGGACGCCATGGAAAGGCTTGGGCATAATTGTAAGTAAAGTGGAGAGTGACAGATTGACCATTGCGCATTGTATGTGGCTGTATTTGTTTTCTATTGTTACATAATACGTTATCCCAAATAAGGCAGGTTAACCTGACATGTATCTAATACCTCACAGTCTCTGTGGGTCAGGAGCCTGGGTACAGCTTAGCTGGGTTCTTTGCTTAGGTTCTCACATGACTGTCATCCGAATATTGGCTGGGCACAGTAGCTTCCTGGAACTCAAGGACCTTCTTCACAGGTTTTTGGTGGACTTTAGTGCCTTTGGCTATAAGACTGAGAACCTGTGTGTCACTGGCTGTCTTTTCAGGCTGCTCTCAGTTCCTAGAGGCTGCTTTGTTCCTTGCCACTTCTCTTGTCTTGGGTCCTCACAACATGGCATCATCCTGTCTTCCAGGCCAGCAGGAGAATCTCTGACTTTCTCTGTTTCTGGGTTCTCTTTAAAATGATTTACCTTAGTACAGTGATGGCGAACATTTTAGAACTTTCAATGATACCAAAAGCCTGCTTCTGCATGAGTGCCATAGGTTTGCCACCACTGCCTTAGTAGGTGTACCTACTCACAGTAATCTCACATTTGATTAACTCAAGACCAATGGATTAGGTACCCTAATAACACCTATAAGATAACTTTTCTTTTGCCAGATAACACTTCCTAATTACAGAAGTAAAATCCCATCATACTCACAGGTCCTGATCACACTAAGAATTCATCTTAGAATATTTGCCTACTGCACTGGCCAGTCAGAAGCCAAAAGCACCATTCTCTTTGGTGGGGGCTGGGGTGCTGTCATGGGAAGGCATGTTTTTCCAACACCAGTTTGTCCTTACCAACTAGAAATCCTACATTTCAACTCAATTCTGACGCTGACTGCCTGGAATGAATATCAGGTCCTCTAGTTTAAAGGTTAAAGGTTCAGACTGCCCTCAGTAAATCTTGTGGATCATCTGTGCTCCTGCCTGGTGAATTACAAATTTGGGGCTATGGTTACTTTTATTAATGTACTAGAATGAGTCAAAGAACTTAGCAAAGCACCATACGGACATACTGATTTATTATAAAGGCTACAATAAATGACCAGGTGGTGAGATATGTAGGGCAGTAAGATCTGGGAAGAGGGTTCAATATCCTTTCAGCACATCATTGTGGTCACCAGCCCCAAAACTCCCCAAACATTGTTCTAGGGCCTTCATAGAGGATTCCATTGAATTGGTATTATGGACTGAATGTGTGTGTGCCCCTACACACCAGACTGATGTGTTAAGAACCCTCATTCAATGGTGTTTGGACAAGGGGCCTTTGAAAGAAGGTTAAAGTTAAATTAGATCATGAGAACAGGGCCATCATGATGGGATTAGTGGGTTTATAGTCAGAAGAGAGGTCTTTCTCTGCAGAAACTAAGAAAAGGCTGTGTGAAGACAGTGAGAAGGCCACCACCTGCAAATCAAGATGGGAGTCCTTACCTGCGCCTGAATCTGATGGCACCTCTATATTGTACTTGTCAACCTTAAACTTGTGAGAAATATATTTCTGTTGTCTCAGCTACCTGGTCAGTGTTATGTTGGCATGACAGCCCATATAGACAAGACAGTAGGTATACTTGATCAAATTATTAGCGTATGACTTAGGTCTCCTGTCTCTGTGCTTTCCCTGGGACTCCCTTAGTGGAGAAGACCTGAAAGTTCCAACCATGTCATCAGGTGGTAGGTCCCTCCTGTGACCAGCCCCATTCTGAGGCTATTTAGTCTCTTGATCTCAGTAGCATAAATACAGATGTAGTCAGTGGAGCTTGCTATGAAATAAAGAGGCACTCCTATCGTTCAGTAAATTCTGACGGTTTTAGGCACTTACATACCTGGTGGTGTTAAAGGGATATCTCTTTACTTGTGTTATATACCAGAAATTGTAGACAAAGATCAGATATATTTTTCATCATTCCACAGAGAGCATTACCACTTTGTGTACCAGAATATTGCCTACAACTGTCATTTTGGTCCAACCATTTCCAGTACTGTCATGGTGTGGATGAGCGCCCTCCGAAAGGCCTATAAATAAGAGGCTGGGTCCGCAGCCCATGGTGCTAGTGGGAGATGGTGTAGTCTTTAACAGGTGATACCTACTTGGAGGTCTTTAGTCACTGAGGCCATGTCCTCAAAGGAGATTGTGGGGATGCTGGTCTCTTCCTTTGTCTCTGTTTCCTGGCTGGCATAAAGTGGGTAACTCTCTATACCATGCACTCTGTGCCATGATGCACTGCTCTGCTACAGAGCTAAAGGCAACGGGGTCAAGTGAATGTGGACTGACCTCTTTGAAACTATGAGCCAGAACACTCTTCCTCTTTATAAATTGATTATCTCAGTTATTTGCTACAGCAGTGTTACAATGCTTGAAAAAGTAATACAAGTCTATTCATATAAATATGTATGCAAATATATATTTAAAATAATATTCAATACTAATCTATTTTCTATATTTTATATCAGTGTGATTTTGGTGTTTTCTAAGCCCAAGGAAGTACTTCAGTGGTATTATTAAAGGGATATTTCTTTACCTGCTTCATTTTACATTTTCCTTTTCATTACATATGGTTATTT
>NW_022900943.1:11138818-11153197 GCF_012274545.1 Fukomys damarensis | reverse complement strand
CATTCATGTTTTTTTTTTTTTTTTTTTTTATCTCACCCCAGTCCTCCTCTAATATGGATCAATTGTAGACTGGAATCCCATTTCGGAAAAAGGGAGTGATAAAGGACTCTGGAGAATTCGCAGGCTTCCTGGACGCATTTGCATTATGTTATACCTTTGTAGAGCAGTTTTCGTCAGCTGGGTGTCTACAGGTGTAATCTGTGCTGCTCATATTTATAATTGCATTTTTTACCAGTGCTGAAAGCCAGGCACACTGCTGTCAGCTGTTGCCTGATACAGAACAGTGCTACTCTCTCTTACTGTTATTTTAGTGGGGTTTATAAGACATTTTTGCTTTGAGGACAAGAAGAGCAATCTTCAGGCAGAGAAATGCCTTCCAAAGTTTTTGCAGTTTTCCTTTGGGTATGTCCTATACCACCCTATTACGCACCACACCAGATGTATCCCTTGCCTGCAGCTGTTGTCTTCCGGTGTTACCATCTTATTTCCACATCTGCCTGGGCTATGAGTGTGAGCTACTTTAAACTCTTCCTTGGTGATTTAACACAACTTCGAATCGACTCTGTGTATAGAATGATGAGTGTCCTTTTATCTTCGATTGCCACCTGGCAAGTCAGCCATGCCTGTGGGTGCCAGAGACAGGTCCAGATAATTTTCAAGGGTAAGAAAGAGGGGGAGAAAGGCCTGGAAAAGATAGAAGATGTAGAGCAGAAGAACCTGGTTCATCTTGTAGCAGAAGACACACACACCATGATTGATAATCAGTGATAATCAGTAGTGAAACGATTTTAAAATAGAGTTTTTAAAGTAATTTAAGCTGGGGATTTAGCTCAGTGGTTCTGCCGCCTGCCTCACGAGCACAAGGACCCGAGTTTGATCCCTGGTACCAAAAAAACAACAACAACAAAGAAACCACACACACACACAAAAACAATTCATTAAAGTAATTTAAGTCTTTGAGATGTTCCCTTTTGGAGGAAGCCTACAATAGGTCAAAAACAAATGAGCTAACTGGAGATCAAGAGAGACGTAGGACCAAATGGGGCAGAGAAACCAGGAGGAGTAAGGAGGTTGGGTTGGAGAGAGCCTGGAAGGAAGTCCCGGGTGAAGAGTAAGTGATGGCGATGTTTTCTGGGGGGCACTTCTTATCCCAGTTCGGGGTGACAGAAAAGCACTAGCGTTGGCCTCCTGACCCCACTGTGAACACACAGATTTCTGCAGCCCAGACCGCCAAGGAGGGCAGCACATCTGATTATGCGACTCTGACAAAATGTCAAAGAAATTAAAACAAATGGCCCAGCACTCCCCGGGGGGGATAAAGAGTTCAGTTATTGAGCTCCCCGAACAGAAACATTGTGATTTAGTCATCCAGGATGATTTTATTCCATTTCCTATTATGGGCTGCACCACATAAATCTGTGTTTTATTGCTGTAGTGAGATGCTGGAGCATTTCAAGATTACTTTTGGCACTGTCTGAGTTGGCTCACTGCTGTGCCGACAAGTACTTGTGTTAAATTAGCAGCAATGATATTAATCACCTTCTTTGGGGGCGTTTATTCCCCTACCCTGCTAGAGCTTTGCTCTGTCCTTTTTCTATTGCCAAACAAAATTCCAACGAAGAAAGAAAAACCCACAAACAACAAACAAAAAATACTCTTGTAAAGTACAAGTGGAATTAGAGTGAGGGTAGGGGGAATGACAGGTGGCTTGTCCTCTCCTGGGCGGGGCTTCTCGTAACCAGGCATTCATTGTGTGCTTTTATTGTTACGATGTATACCTCAGGCCTGGAATCCTATAGGTTGTGGCTGCTTCGATAGGAGGATAAGAAAAAGTAATTTTCAGGTACATCACACAATGGCCAATGTATTTGGGCATTTTCTGTCCCAACCACAAAATACCAGAGAGTGGATAACTTATGAAGAAAAGAGGTTTATTTAGCTCACAACTGTAGAGGTCCAAGAGCAAGGGGCTGTCCCCTGCTTAGCTATGGAGAGGGGCCTCACAGTGGATTGCAGTACAATGGGAAGAATGCACAGGAGATGAGGATCAAAGGCAAGACGAGAGGGTGGAGAGCACCAAGGGCCTGCGCTGTCCATATTGTGACTGCACTTCTAACACAGGAGCCTTTAGGGAATCACACCCAAAGCATAGCAGCCAATTTTCTTTTTTGATCAGCGCCTTCAACTGGCCAAGACGAGGGCATAAAGGAAGGTGGGGAATCAGAGAAAAATAGATGGGAAGGTGGATCTGAATATACACAGATAAGCATGCTGCGCACACATACTCATGGAGCTATGAGAAAGACAGTGTGTTTGTGCCAAGTGCTTTGGCACCTGATGCCCTCATTCTCTGCCTCATGAGATCCCTCCTGCCATTATCATGCCACTACCCTCGAACATCTTTCCCACTGAAAGCTGATTTCACAGGAGTTTCTGAATTGAGGCCAAGAGTCTGAGTTACCACACTGTCCACCCTGGAAATTTCTGTGTTGCAGAGAATTGGTCTTATTCAACTTTATCATCCTACCACCTAGCACAGTGCCTTGCACTTAGTGGGTGTTTTATATGTTCATGGCATTGAATTTGAATTTCATATCTGAACGTATCTAGAGAATAACAGGATTTGCTTTTTGCCACAGAAATGTCTGGTGTTAAGCAAACTGCAGGTAGAGTGGCTTGGGAGGGAAGACAGCTGAGATTTCTTAGCAATTAAAATGAGGCTTTACAAGGGCTGGGGATTTAGCTCAGTGGTTCTGCCACCTGCTTCTCAAGCTCAAGGTCCCAAGTTCAATCCCTGACAGTGGCTCTGATTTCTAATCCATGTAAACATCCTTTGTTGTGAAGCAGGAGCACCTGAAAGGTCTTTAAAGCTGTTCCTCCCAATCCTTAGTGGATCACACGCCCTTTTTTACTCTATCCTAAATGTCTACCCTCATTCAGGTAGTGTCCTCCTACCTGTCTCTCCCCTGGCTGGATGTTGTCCTTTGGACCAGCGTTCTTCACCTACCTGTGTGCTGATCAGTGCTTTAGGCCACAGGTGTTCCCTGAGTTGTTACTGTTGGGCTTGGCTCCTGGGAGCCAGCAGTAACTGACAGGGCTGTGGGAAGAGAGTAATGGAGTCGAATGTTCCCAGTCCTCCTCCTCCTTTCCTTTCCTGGTTAGGTTATCACAGGGGCCGTGAATTTATTTATTTAAATTTTTTGTAGTCCAGGCTGGCCCCAAACTCTCAGTGAACCTCCTGCCTCAGCCTCCCGAGTGGGGGAATTACAGGTGTGGGCCACTATACCCGGCTTGATCCTTTTTTTTTTTTTTTAAAGCCAGCATTTATGGTTTCAGCTCTTGCTGGACTCAGTAATGCTCTTTGTTCCCTTTCCCTCTTCAACTCTACGGAGTGAATGTTCCCCACGGAAGCTGGTAGCTGTGTACCTTGTCATTTGTTGCTGGTTTCTTTAGCAGGACGTACTCCTCTGTTAATAATGTTCTCTTCATTAAAATCTTTTTACTGAGCTCCTTTCCATATTGTCAATTTCTGGTTAGCACCCTGGTCAGTCTACCCATTTCCTATCCTTTCCATTTTGCCTTAAACAAACCCCCTTCCTTTCCTTGTCAGTGACATGTTCCTGTGTGCTTCTCTCTCCTCCCACTTGTCCTATGTCTTGGGTGGCTGTGTTATTTGCGGAATTCTGCAGCTTTCAGAACTTAGTGCTGCTGTTGACCTTTAACTTGGTTTACCTGTGGATGCCACGTTGGCCCATGGGGGTGGTGGCTTCCTGTCCCCCCTTGCATTGCCTGCCACCCTCATGCTCTCCCGCCACCTTGCTCCACATCCCTGCCCTTCCTCCAGCATGTTGTAGGCACTCAAGACAGGGGGCCAACACCAGGGTTGCTCTTGACCCCAAGACACTATGACGTGTTTTCTGGTCTTTAACAAAAGCAGTCTTTTCCTTTGGCACCCCCTTTGTTTTCTCTTCGTTCCTTAAAACCTTACTTCCCGGCATCCCACTGAATGGTGTCCTTTAACAGTCACCTGTGGAATTTCAGTTGCTGCAAATAATTGCTACTTTTCCATTTCCTCCAACAAACAATTTTGAATGTTTTCTAGCTGCGGGGTAGTGTGCTCACATGGTTCTATAGACCCAGAGTCCTCATGTGATTTTTACAGTTTATAATTTTTGATATTCACTCTTCTGTTGCTTCCTAATTTTTTCATAGCCTCAGTTTTATTCTTTTCTCTTAAATTACATCCTGAAAGTTTTGCCCTTGTCCTGCTTGCCTCTGTTTCTGGATAATTGTAGATATTCACTTGCTTTCAAATGTCATCTGTCTGTTGATGGCTTCTAAATTTATATATCAAGATCTGCTCTATTGCTTAACTTGATTTCTTTGAGGCAAGATGGTAAAATACATGAGGGGCAGTTCATAGTTTTCTCTGTAATCTAATGCCCTCTGCACTCGGAATAGGACTGATTTGACTGATGGAATCTGACCAAATTAAATAAGGTTGGGCCTGGGAAGGACCTGGAACAGAGGATAGGAAATGATGAGTTCTGAGTAGTAATTTCCATGAGTCTGAGACTCAGAACGCTTGGGTTAAAATCACGACTCTACCATGTACTCACTGTGTGCTCTTGACAAAAGTTGGGGGATGGTTCTCTGTATTTCCATGGCCACCTATGCAAAAAGGGGTGGTAATATAATCCCTGCCCCTCGGTCACCATGAGAATTAGGTGAGATAATGCATGTAAAATGCTGAGTCCTGTGCATCGTAAGGACTCACTAAATCTTAGCTCTCTCAAGTCCTTTGGCTTATTTCTCTCCCAAGGGAAGAATGTCTTTTTCCAAGGAGCCTATGACAGAAAGCAAAAGTCATTAATGCAGAAAGCTTTCTGTCTTTTGTGAAGCAAAAGCGTGGAGCCCAGGTCTGAGGCTTTGTGACAGGGATTCATTTACTGCTCATTATGAATAGATTGATGAGAAGAAGGTGGGTTAAAGATGAGGCAAAGCTTCATGACGGACTTTATCCTGTTTTCTGGGCCCAGCTTTAGGAAAGCTGCTTAAACAAGGCTGGGGCTGAGCAAAGCTGCCCTACTTACGGCCTTTGTCATCACTTCCTTTGTAGATTCTAATTTTCAGGGCCTAGAAATGGCCATGTTGAAAATATCAACCAAGGGCTTGTGCTTGGTGTGGAAGATCTTTATCAGGCACCAAATAATCTTGTCAAGTTTTAAAAGAGAAGGAAAGAAAGGGCACAGTGTTAGAAAGAGAATAAAAGGGGAAGACGGGAAAGAGAAAAAGAGAGGAGAAGGTGAAAAGGTGAGGGAAGAGGAGAGAAAGACAATTCTTTTTAGAGTGTCTTAGACATGCCCTTGAAAGTAGCTCCTCTGTCTCTGGTATTTCTCCCTTTTGTAACATCCTTGTCCGGGCCCTCTGCTGTTATAATTAATTAATTATAATAAAGCTACACCACAGAGATTCCTTCTGTCTTTCTGTTCCTACGGTAAGCTTCCTGTTCCCACTGGATGAATACAGTCAGTTGCCTTACCTTCATTCCTGCCAACACTGCGTTTACTAAACGCCCTTTCCATCTGAGACCATACCAACCTTGTCTCATTCAAATTTGGGGCCAGTGTTGTTGGCATAGAAAGATGTTTGGTTTTCTTTTTGGAAACTACTGGGTAGGCTTGAAGTAAAAGTGAGACTTAGGCAAGGATCTATGAAGGGAAATAAGGTAACAGTTTGTTTAAACCTTATGAATACTTCCCTGATGAATTCTGGGAAATTGGGTCATCTAGTATGAGGGCTCCCAATCCCTGCAAAGATCCTAGTGCAAAGATTTGAGAGGGTTGGGTTTGCCATGTTGGGGTAGGCATGCACTAAAGAGGCTTGGGTGACAAGGTCTCTACCCTCCTAGTTCCCCTTCTAAGGAACTTGGGTTTCTTATGTACCAAGGGAGAATCTTTCAGGGTGCCCTCTTCGGTTTTGAGAATGAGGATGTGGGTGATCTGTAAACTATAGAGATAAGCTGCATTCTGAAACTCCCTTTTCCACTCCTGTCTTCAAGCTCAACACTGGAAGGAAGAGGTGTTTCTCTGTGAAAGGAGAGCGTGAGGGCTGACTGCATGTGACACAGTTTCTTTTCTTGTCCTAAACTCCTCTCAAGCAATTGTAGAGGAGTATGATAGATATAAACGCACAAGGCCAGAGAGAAGGGCAGAGGAGACAACCACAGGTGAAAACATCCCATGTATTTTAGGAAGATGGGACACAGAGAGGGGACTGGCAGCTGGATGAGCAAACTGGAGACAGTAGCTACTGAATGTTCTTATTTCCAAAAGCCACATGAAAGCCAGAGCAGAGACTGCAACAGAGCCTTATGTTTAAGGTGGAAGCCGCTGCTGCCTCTGCTGGAAGCTGGACCAAGGCTCCCACTGAGAGATGGACTTGCTCTGCTGAGCATTCTCACCTCTCTTGACCATCATTGCAGGGAGGACCATTGCCTGCCTCCAAAGTGATGCTGATGATGGAGAGCTGTAGAGAGAGCAGGGAGGCTCAGAACTTCAGGCACCTGATAGGAAAGCCCCCAAGGAGTACTGGAAATTCTTACTGCTGCTACAGGAGGCAGTGTGAAAGAGGTGATGGGGCCAGTCTCCCACTTTTGCTCCCTGCCTCCATCACTCTGTCGTTCAGTGGGGTTGGGCTTCGGAGATGTGCATGAAAAGAGGAGAAAGAAGCCATAAAGAAGCCATTGTTTGAATGTTATTATCTTCCACAGAGAGGGGCATATAGTTTGGCTCTTATGGGATCTACGGAGAGTAGAATAATGCTCCCAAACAAGGTCTGTGGGGTATTTACTCTCTCTTACCACTATGTAATTACACATAAAGGAAATATTATGACCAATTATTGGTAGAAGAGAGCTGGGAAGAGAAGGGTCTGGAAATTTTGACCCCAAAAATCTGGATAAAGAGGCCAATTCTTGGTTTCTTGATAGAGGTGCCATCATCAGTATTAACAGGATAAACTAGCAGAGGAAGGAATTAGCATGAGTTTTAGAGTCAGAATATTCTTTTCTGATTTCAACTCTTCTTAATAGCTTTGTAACTATGAGTACTCTGTAGCTTCTGTGGGCCTCGGTTTCCCCATGTGTAAATTATTACTTGGAATTGTTGCAACAATTAAATTGGAATTTTTTCACCCCAGTCATTTGACAAGTCTTGCTTAAGCATCAGGTTTTTGGCACTTACCATGTGTCAGGTGCTATGCGATGGATGTAATTAAAGAACTTGGCAATATAGAGCTGTTCACCAATTTTGGTTTCACCTCTCAGATGATTTTAGCCCTTTCAGGGTTCACTAGTCCACGTCCAGGCCTCATGAATTTGAGCCTCGGTGTAGGAGTATAGGGTTGGCTGTTTGGGACGCAGGAGAAAGTCACTGTAGGCCATCATTCACTCTGTCATTAAGAATGTTCTGGCACTATTTCCGTCAGAGCTGTCCGTGTTGGTTTTGAACTCTGAAGCCTTCTTCCGAGCAGCATCCATTCCTGCCCAGCCTGGCCCACTCTGTACTTCTAAGCAGACCTCAGATCTACTGGAGACGCTGTTTATGGTGGCAAGAGGCCCTTTGGTGTCGTGGCCTTTGCACTGTGGACAACTGGAGCTGAGGTCACTTGTTCTCTGTGGAAGCAGAAATGGCCTGATGAGGTGCTCTGGGTCAGAGGGCATGCAGCTGTCTTCTTAGAACTTGACAGGAAGCTGTTGAGTAAGGATGACTAGCCACTTAATGGATGTTAATTACTGCTCACAGCCTCCTTGTAGGTCAGAGGACAGAAGAATTCTGATGTCAGGTCTGACATGCTGTGGCTGGCGGCAAGCTGGCGTGTACATTTGATTAGAGTTGTGGTTAGGTTAGCACAGCCAGAGGGACCCAGATGGAAAGTATGAGAGTTGCCTAACTTGCAGAACTTAACGGTTTATACTTTTTTCCTCTGACTTTTTTTTTCATGATGAGCTTTGCCCTTTGTTTCTCCCATTCCAGTCCCCCATAGATTTAAGCCAGGACCCCCAACAAATTCAGTGTCTAATTTCTAAGCTCCACTTTTCTTGATGGAACTAAAGCCAGTAAGTGTGGGGAGTGTGGGTTTATACAAAGTTCTCATTCATTAAATACCAGTAATGTATAGCTTTGCGTGCTTCTGCTGAAATGTAGAGGTAGGCTAAAAAACACAAGAATAATTAATATTATTACAAATTGGAGAAGCAAATGGCAGTTTCCTTAATGCTAATCTCTGGTTTTTGCAGTAAAATAGAGATTTGTAGACGCTTCCATGCAGTGCATCATTTTAAAACATCATCTCCTAAGCACTCATTAGTTCCATTTTAGCCAAGGTGGCATATGGAAGGTGTCAGTTGTGAATATTTATGGGGGTTGGAATGCACTCTTAATGAGAGAATACAAAGGGGAATCATCTTGTGGTATTAATGGCACCTATACCTGTCATCCAGAGGAGGCTGAGGACTGGCATCCCCCTCTGCAGTAGCTGGGTAATGGTTCCCTCTGGAGGTGGTGTGGGACATTGTGGGTTTCAGGAGTCCTCCATCATCTCTGGGAAGGTGGACTTTAGACACTTAAATTCAGGTACATGTTGGACAAAAGGTACTTTCAGAGAAAATGAGGCAGGTTTTTCCTTTAGTTAAGTGAGAGGTTCAACATTGCAAAGAAAGCCTTCAGATTCAGCAGTGCCAGTGAGATGTGGTTGGCCTCTTTCCATTTTGGGCTTTCCTGTCAAAGAGAGGACTCCGGGAGTGAAGACAGTCAGCGCAAGGGAAGAGATTTCGTTTTAGAGCACACAGGTCCATGGAAGCAGTCAGACACTGCTGGTGCCATGGACTCTCAAGGCTAAAGACGATGAAAGGGCAGAAATCCTGCACACATTTGTCCATGTACTGTATTATGTACTAACGCTTATTTAATTGTATTCTTGTTCATGTTAGAGACTCTCTTAGAAATAGTTGAAAATTTCATGTAAAAATAGTATTTCAGATACTATTTGGAAATATTTTAAAACTTTATAGCCAAAATAGTATTTCAGTAATGTTTTGTGAAGGTGTAATTTCTGCACAGTTAAACTCCCCTTGCTGTATCGTTCTTCTGGTTTTGACAGATGCATGTGGCCATATAAACAGTGCTCATCCACAGGTTACAACATCGCATCACCTGCCTGTATCTGTTCCTCTTTGTGTTCCATCTTCAGCCCTGACAGCTGTTGGTCTGTTTGTAGTCCCAGCGGTTTTCCCTTTTCCAATGAGTTCTATAAATGGAGCTATGCATAGCCGTGTTAGCCCAGCTTCTCTCTCTTTACATAGTGCATTTGAGTCATTGTTATTGTTGAATTACCAGTCCTTTTTTTTTTACTTGTTTATTGCTAAATATTTTGTTCTATGAGTATATCACAATTTACCCATTGCCTGGTAGAGAAATGTTTGGATTGTTAACAGTTCTGGGCAGTTATCAAAGCCATCTATGTATGGTTTTTCAAGTGACCATAAGTTTTTTATTTCATTTGCTTCGATACAGTTGACAGGTGTGAGTTTTATGATAAATACTTGTTTCACCTTCTGAGAAATTGCCAAACTTCCAAAGTGAGAATAAATTTTTATTTCCATCAAACAAGGATGAAATTTGCAGTACTCCATACCTTCGACAGCACTTAATATTATGAATTTTTAACTTAGCTAATATAATAAGCATTTATTGATATTTCATTATAGTTTAATTATTATTTCCACGGTAGCTAATTATATTGAGCTTCTTTTCATGTTTTTATTTTCCATGTGTGTATTTTCTTTGATGAAATGTTTATCTTTTACACATTGAGAACAAATTGTTAAGTTTGATAGAAAAGTTATATTTTGTTTTATTTTAGTATTTTTTTGCTTAGGTTAACATTTTTAACTGTTATCTTGACTAGCTAAGCCCCTCTCAATGTTTTAATTACCTGAAACACATTAAGATTAACACTTGGTGCAGAGAGAGTCATATTTTCTCTAAGTCAGACAACAGAAAACTGTATATGGAGCATTTTGGGAGATGTCTTTAGAAATAAAAAATGACTGCTTCTGTTCTCTCTGGAGGAGACTGTGCTATCTAGCAAAATGGGGTCATCAGCCAAGTTTTTCTTTATAGGAGAAGAAACAACCATAGACGTTTATTTTAAGAGGGTAACTTGTTTGTCCTGGAGCTGTAAGATACCCAAGGATTATAGGATTCTGGTATTTTAAAACAGCCTTAGGATTTCCTCAGGGCAAATATTGATTATTTGTGACTTGATGTCTTAAATCAAGAAAGACAACATGTTTCATGTGTTACTTTAAAAAGTACGTTGATGTACTTATAGGATGGACCTATTTCCTTTAGATATGATACAAATTCAGGCAATAGTAACCTGAACTGTTGATCAGACTGAAGAAAAAAATAAACAAAACTTGAAATATTTTATTGTTTGGGCCAAATATTTGTGTGGTGGATACCTTTTAGGATTTTCCTTAGCTCATGTTTCCTTTCTTGAGAACTTCCTTTATCCCCATGTCATTTCCCATCTTTCACCAGAATCAGCCTCAGTAGCTTTGTTTGTAGAACCTAATTCTCACCCTTTGGCAAGAATAATCTAATCAGAAGTGGGTACCTAGCTCACTGTGAGCCAGTCAGATCTTCTCAATTGCTGCTCATTCTGATATAGTATAATTTAGGAGGCTTGGCATTTCATGCTCTGCAATCATGAAATTAGAGATACCCAGGCTGCAAAAGGAAAAAAAAAAAGCTGATTATTGGAAGATTACAGACAGAGAAAGGACACTGCCTAGGTAAAGGCTACTTTCTTATATAGTCCAGGTCTTAGTTTCTACCCATTTGCTGGGTGGGTCCCTCTATACTTAAAACCATAAGATATTTCAGTAGGCTTCCTTTCAATTCCTTATTAGATCAAAGGTAGTTTAAGAGTTTCTAAGACTACAGTAAAGATAAAGTCAACTGGGACAGCACTGGATGATCTCAGTGTTAAAGCTCATGTCCAGCTGTCCTCCCAAAGCCTCAAGGGGTCATAGGTAGGGCTTTTTAGAGGTGGCTGGATTTGGACTGTGTGGTTTTGGGATCAAAGGTGTGTGATTACTAAATTAGTCCACTGATTGGTTTGGCATAGTTCTGAGTAGGATTGCCTCCTACTCAGTGCTACCTCTGCTAAGGGGTGGTAGCCTGGATAAAATATAAGGGACAGAAAGAGAGCTAATGTTGCAATTTGCTGCTTGCTGCCTTTCTACCTTCTGTCCACCATGAACTTTCTCTTCTGTGATGCCTCTCTGCCATGCCAACTTGCCTTGGAGCAGCCAACTATAAATTGAAATCTCTACAAACTGTTAGCCAAATAAACCTTTCTGCCTTTAACTTTGGGCTTTGGGTATTTTCTCCCAGCATAGAGAAAAGTACCTAAGATAGTTAGGAAACTGACATTCTGTGAGGATTTTGTGCAGTAATGAACATAACAGTTAAGCTTTATAATGCCAGGTGCATAACTAGAATTTGAAGTTTCACAGTCAATTTAAAGGTAGGCTTCAATGAAGAAATGAAATTGCACTACTTATTTGTTTTGAGCTCTAGTTAGACTCCTAACATCTTACACTTGGGATGGACCTTAAGGATTATACAGTTCATTTTGTTCAACCTTTCACACAGAGTGGAAGACCTCTCTCTCAAATCCAGATAGTTGGCCATCTAACTTCTGAATATGTCAGTTGGTTCAATTCAAGCTCTACACAGTATTAGATAAGTTTTATTTTCTGTTTTAAAATTTAAAAATCTCCCTCAAACACAGTTCCACATGTTTCAGGACTGCTTGTGCTTTTAATACTCCATTGGCCTTCCTCTTCCAAATTACTTCTGTGGCCATCAGTACACAGTGCAGAGATGTTTGCAGTGGCATTCCAATTTGAATTCAGAAACATGCATCAGATTTACTTTTGGTTTCCCAGTGGGCGGTTGACGAATTGTGCTCTCATGCTGCCTTATCTCATATCTCCACTGCATTATTGTCCATGAATAGAAAACTTTGAGTGTTTGGGACAAGCAAATTTTTGGCAACATGGAAAAGACTCACCTAGCATTGATTCTGCTTGTACTGAAAGACTGAACCCTACTCTTTGGGGATGCACACAGACCCATGGTGGGGAGGAGAAAAAGGAGATGACTATTAGGATGTCTTTGCATAATAGATGATCAATCTCTTCAGGGAACTATGTGACTTACTGGTGACCAAGTCAGAGCTGTTCCATACAGAAAGGATTTGTTTGGATCCTTTCCTCCAACCCTAATAGAAAGTAGCACTGAAGCTTGTGGTTAGATTTCCCTCCCCTCGCTTCACAGCAGCAGTTAGTGTAGGGTCTACAAGAACAGCACCATTTTACACTTAGTTTTAAAGTGTCACCGACCAGCTGGAATTGGAAATTCTTGGAACTCTGGAGGAGTTGAGCTGTGTCAGACTGATGAATTATGTAAAACTTGTTTTCCCAGAGTATTATTAATCATCCTCAAGCAAATGAAGACATGCTAATTAATTTGTGGTAGTTTTCACCTGCAAATGCCAAGGGAACAAACCAAATTAAATCTTCTTTTCTCTTCAAGAGCTGGAACTCTGTTAAATACCCTATGACTTCTCCAATTTAATTTGAAAGATGTGGTTCTTTGGAAAATTTGTTTGCCTGGACTTCAAAATCTTATGGGCTCTTTTTGAATGTGTAGCCCCAAAAAGTTTATATAGGGACTTGGATGGTGAATAGGTGGAATTAAGTGCAATAACTTACAGAGGGCCCAACATACACTGGAATCTATATGGACAGTTTACCCATGTCATCTCATCGGTAATATTACTGAATCCCAGAGATATTTTAATGGGACAGAAGCTCCTAAAGGAAATAGGCTCCTAAAGAGACTTCATAAAAATTTCCTGGGCCACACAGTTTGTAAGTATAGAGGTAAGATACAAATCAAGGTCTGATAAGTTCCATATCCAAAGTCCATTCTCTGTCCACTGTACCATATTTTATTTTATTTTATTGGTACCAGGGATTGAATTTGGGTCCTTATGCTTATGAGGCAGGTGGCGGAATCACTGAGCCAAATCCTTGGCCCATTGAATGATTTTAATTATAACAGCATCCATGGCCCATCCTACCTCATTCTCACCCTTGAATGCATGTATACTTTGATAATTTTGATCCAGGTTATTTTCCTCTGGTAACAACTAAAATATGTTGCTTAGTTGAAAGATACCTTTCTGTCCATGGCCATGAGTCTGACATGTGAGCCATGTTTGCCATGCTCCTGAAAGCCAGGGGCCTCTGAGCATCCAGGAAGGTCTCTGGTAAGACTGAATTTGCCACAGATGGTTTGCAAGGGATAGCACTGGACATCTTATATTCCTATCTGGATCAGTATTGCACATTCTGACCCCATCACTGTGACTATAATATTGATTTTTATACTTTCACATCATTGTAAAAATTAAATTGAATGTTGACTGCCATTACTATTGTTTCTTTTGGAAATTACCTAGCATGCCCGCAGAGGTTAAGAATGCTCTACATGATGACTTAGGCATCAGAGTGGAGCCTCCCAGCATTTCTCTTATAGCAGTCTCCATCCTGGATGGAGGTTCTTGGCTAATATAAACTCTAGAGCTGGTTGGAAGACTCCAGGAATCAGGATCCTGGCTAAAGTGTCTTGGATCTTTTTGGAGGATTTATGGCTTCCTTTCCTGCATACATGTTGGAATTAAGGGCACTAGAACTGCTTTTAGAGGAGAACATCCTATTGAACACTTTGTTAGTGAAAGACATAGAAGCTGATGTGTACCTCAGCTCTTCTTAGGATGATGCATACTTATCTTCACTCTTAGTTGTTTACTTATTTGATTTTCCCCAGTTACATAGACACTAGTTCTCTCAGTGACAATTTCTGACTTGAGCATTTCTATGCTTTACTATTTCCAGAAACTGAGATCCTTAGATTGCCAAAAAGCCAGGGAGATAAAGAAGGGCACATACTTAAGAATCTGGTGTCTGTCACTGTCACATAGGCCAAGTCAGTTTTCTCTAAGCCACGTTTTTCTCTTTCACACGTCAAGTGTAATGATCCTGCCTGACTCACAAGGATGTTCTAAATGAAATTAGATATGAATGAAATTAGCAGAGTCTGATGTACACAGGATGCTCAAAAATATTTGCTTTCTTCTGCTAAAACGAAGACCATTGCTTTTTATTTCTGAAAGTCCCTAGATCTTTCTCTCTCAGCTCTCTATACTTCGCGCTCTCTCTCTCTCTCTCTCTCTCTC
>NW_022900943.1:11024657-11138664 GCF_012274545.1 Fukomys damarensis | reverse complement strand
CACACACACACACACACACACACACACACACACACACACACACACACAAATACCCACATCATTTCTGTGTGTTTTTTCCAGTCAAACATTTCAATATTGTGTGGTAGGGTCTGCAAGTTGTAGTAAGCACTAATAAGTTAGAAATCTAACATTTCTTCTCTTTCCATGTTCTCTTCCACAGGACTGAACGAGAGGTATAATTAGAATTGTGTGTATATTGCTCAATTCTTCTCTGACTCCTAATTAGAAACTTTTTGCATACACGCATACATGTGTGAACACACATCCTTTACATTTTGTGCTTTCTCCTTTTTGTTTTCATGTCTTCATTGTGCATGTTTTTCGTGGTGCATGTACTTCTGAAGAAGTCAGAAATAATAAAGTGTCCCCTCTGGTATGGCATCCTCATGAAAAATGAGAAAAATGTTCCCACCTGATCAAATAGCAAAGTGGATGAGTTGTGAGGGAAGAATATTGCTGCTTTCTTCAGGAGGGATAGGTAGCAATGGGTGAGTCTTTATTTTCCCTGAAAGTGGATTGAGAATGTCAGCTATCTCAATAAAACTGAGTCAAAAAGAAAGTGAGTCAAAACAAGTCCTTGAAGTTGCCCTGTCCTGTATAAGGAAAAAGACTAGACTGGCCCTCTTTTTGCTGGGTATTTCAAGTTTCACTGAAAAAAATCTTTGCAGGAAACACTTCTAGAACTCATGCCTGTTGTCTCTTTTTTTCGTAGCCATCTTGTGACATTTCTACCTTCTAGCTTTAAAGCATTGGGTGAGGCCAGCTGGAGTTCCTGGGTGTGAGTTTGGGTTTCACCTGACAACATGAGTGTGGCATGTAGCCTCTGAGTTGGCTCCAGTGGTGCCTGTCCCATGATGCCACAGCCATGGTGTGCTGTGGTTCATCCCTGTAGCTGATGGAACACGGCAGATGTGATGGTATGTCATATCTGGTATTAGATTATAAGAGATGCTGCATTTTCATCTTGCTCGTGTCTTCCCTTGGGTCACTTGCTCTGGGGGAATTTGGCTGCTCTGTAGGATGTTCCATCAGCTCAGTTGAGAGGCCTCTGTGAGGACCTGATGTCTTTAGGCAAAAGCTATGTGAATAAGCCTTCCTGAAAGTGGACCTTCCGTTCCCAACAAGCCTTTCAGTGCTTACAGCCCCAGCTAATATCCTCACAGAAATCTCATGAGAGATACTGAGCTAGCACCACCCAGTAAGCCAATTCTAGATTTCTGACTCTCAGAAGTTGTGAGAAAATAAATTTTTGTTGTTGTTATTTGTTTATTTGAAACTACTGTCAAAGCTAAGAAGGATCTGAACTTTTATTCTCTTTACAATCTAACAAATTTCTTTGTTGTATATCCAGAGTAGATTTATGGATTCTAGTTGACATCCCAGTACTCCTGAGTCAGGGCCTTATTTGCAGTATAGTAATTAGCATGAGCTTGTGTTTGCATTGGTTACTTTTGCCCCCAAAATTCAACAGAGGTGTCTTAATTACCTTTCTCTCATTGCTGAGACAAAATACCCAACCCCAGAGTTAAAGGAGGAAAAGTTTATTTCGCTCTCAATTTGTAGATATTTCAGTCTGTGGTTGGCCAGCTCCAAGGCAGAGTGGCATGGCAGAGGGGCATCACAGAGGAGAAACAGTCCATGACACTCAGAAGACAGCAAAACAAGAAAGGGACCTATCTTTGCAGTGTCTTTCTAACCCTTTTATCTTATTCAGACTACTTAGGGAGGGCAGCACTCACACCCTTAATCATAGGGCCCTTGAGCCTAGCATTGCACCATGAATCACACATTCTAGTTCCAGCCACCTCTGAGAACCACCCCCCCCACGACCACATGAAGCTTTGGGGAGACATCTAAACAATTAGGGTAGGCACAGGTGCATGTGTTATATGCAATGGGGTTACCTCACAGCTAAGTGACCCTCAGCTTAGAAAACCAGGATCTTTTATCAGAGGATATCAAGAAAATCTGCTCAAGCATTGCCGTGGAGGGAAATTATCTTTATTATATTGAATGGCAAACAAACCTCACTGCCTCCCTGAAGGAATACATTATCTCCATCTTTCAAATTTTTTTGTTACATAAATAACCTGGAAAACATAGTCTGAACCAAATGCTGTCAGTGCTTTTGCTCATAAGAAACACAAGGCATCCAATGGATAGTTGTATGCCAACGACCAGTGAATTCCAGGATAATTTTCTATGTAACAACAGTCAATGCAGCAGGGACACGGGTGTCTATGCATTACTTATGGAAGTCATTGTACTCAGGGCAAGGATGGTGGACTCTATTCTCTGTCTGTACAAAGAATGAACACAAAGTCTTAAAGGAGAAATAGGCCCTCTGGTTTGGGAGGCTTAAAAAGAGGGAGAAAGGGAAAGGAGGCATAGGAAACTGGAATTGACTGGACTTTATTTGGTTAACTCTCTCTAGCAACGAAGGTTTAATCTTGAGAATGGTCAGATTTGAAACAAGAGAATTCCCTACTTAGCAGTTTGCTGTGTTTAAAAATCTTTCTGTCTTCACTGGTAAACGTCCCTTGTTTCGGTGTGGCATGTTCCTAGTGATTATTTTTCATGCTTTTACCCCTAGTGAAGGAAAATAAGGTGCAGTTAATTTTGAACCAGTGTGTTGAGAGTCGAATTTAGAGAATTCTCTTTGAAAAGTACATGAAAGAAAGTACTTAAAAGATTCTTTGTGTTTATTTGCTTTATTGTGTGAACACAAGAGATCAAATAAAAGATACCTGGTTTTTTCTGCCATTAGGCAATGTCTTCTGTTCTCATGAGATCAACTGGAGGGACCAAAATTGAGAATGATTTTAATTTGAAATGATATTTGGTCTGATATTTCATTCAGATTTAGGAATATTCCACAGCCTTTCCTTCCAGTCATTTTTAGAAAGTCAGAATGCATATGGTTAAGAGTTAAAAAAGAAAGCCAAAAGTGTCCATGAGACTCCACTGTTCCATAAGGAAAAGAGCAGCTAAGAGGCTTGTTACTCCTGGCCTCACTTTTCTAGGACCCATTGACTAGACAGGGATTAGTTTTCCAATACGTAATTCCATAGCTGTTATTCAGATGTGAAGAAGAATCTCTCCTCATCATCACTTGGGGAAAGTTAAAATTTTGATTATAGCTTGAGATGTTTAAAAGCAGGTTAAACGTGAGCACTATAATTGTGCTCTCAGTTTCTTGAACTCTTAATTGGGAACTCTGATACTTACCTCAGGACTGTTACAAGGTTTATCACCATGCTTGACTTATAATAAATGCTCAATAAGTTAGGGTTCACATTACCAGTGCTCAGAGATATTAGGCATATTCCCCCTTGTGTTATATGAGGTCATTTCAAGTGCAGTGCAAAGATGACATCTGGCTCTATCATATTCTACTTGATTGCATTGTATTTGTAGTGCTCATTTGTGAAGATGTTTCATTTACACAATGTCATGGGGTATCTCTCTTTCATGGGACATAGTATATGTTCTCAATAAGTGTTATTTCTTGATCTTGTCATTTGATATAGCAAAGAAATAAATTCCACCCCATGACCAGACTTAGTAAAGACTGGTTATTCTCAGTGTCTTGATTTCAGAGTTTTTATAAACAGGAAGACGAAGAAAAATTTCCCTCCAACCCCAAATTCCTAACAGATTTGACATGTTTTGTGTGTAAAAGCCAAGGGGAAGCTGGGACAGGGACTTGTTCTGCAGGTGTGCATAGTAATGGAGAGCCCAGACTCTTTCCCTTCAGGTAGAATGCTTCATGGGGCCCTGATGGCGTGTCCAGAAGGCATTGCCATGTGCAATATTCCCAGAGGTTGTCAGGGTCTGGAGATAATCATCTTTCAGTTCAGGCAATGAAAACCTTTCATACCCAGAGGACCTCACAGTGTGTGGAGAAAGAGACAGGGTGTGGTAGGTGCTGCCAGAGCTGCAGGGGAACATTGTTTTGGCATCTCTTACTCACGGTTGTGCTGTACCATGGCTTCTACCTGGAAGGACCTGTGACTCTTTGCTTCAGCCTTTGTGTGGTCATGGGCAAGTTGAAAGTGCAGGCAGTTAGCCTTTGGAATTGAAGGACTTGTTGGGTGAATGCCAAACTCCCTTGCTCTTCAGGTGGGAAAATTCTAAGTTGTCTTCTACATACACTGCCTTTCAGAATTTCCCAGTTATGATTGGGCCCCTACTTGCCCATAGTGGTGGCGTGCTTCATAATACTCTCTCTCTTAGCATCTGTCTCTCTCTCTCTCTCTCTCTCTCTCTCACTTCCCTATTCCCTTAACAGAGCTTCCTGGGATATTTCCAAAGCAAACTACTCTCTGCGTGTTCTTGTCTCAGACTCTGCTCTAGGGGAACCCAACCTAAAACACAGGATGTACTCACATTGCCTCAGTTATTCCATTAGCAATTAGAGGGTGCTTTATAGGTGCTCCTACCTGATAATCTCTCTTTTCTGTATCTCTCCTATTCTTCATGGGGAAGAGGTAAAGAAAGAGAGGACTTAGCATTCTTTTTTTTTTTTTTTTTTTTTTTGTTTTTTGAGACAGGGTCTCACTATGTAGTTGAGGTTGACCTGGAACTCACTATGTAGCCCAGGCTGGTCTCGAACTTACAGCGATCCTCCTGCTTCAGCCTCCCAAGTGCTGGGATGACAGGCATGCGCCACCAAGCCCCGCTGGATTTAACATTCTAACCACTCACTATATGGATGGTTTTAAATTCTTCAACTGATTTTTATCTCATTTCAGGACTATAATTGGTCCATTTTACAAAAGAGAAAATTGAGGCCAGAGAGGAAATATTTTGATGGAGATAATTAAGCATTTAAATGAAAGACACAGGACTTGATCCTGTGTTTCTTGACTGTTCTAGGATGTACTTACACTGAGTTTGTATCTGAAGGTGAAAGGACCAGGAAAGGAGCAATGTTATCTTTTCATTGTATTATATATTTTATTTTATTTTTTTCTTTTTATTGAGTGTATTGGTACATTCTAGGTATACAGTACAGTTACATTCATCGTTGGGATCTTGTACCTCTACATGACAGGTGTTGGTTCTCATCTTTCCCCCTTGTCCCTGCCCTCCCTTCACCCCCTCCTCCCCTCCCCATTTACAAACACTTTATTTCCATTTTTTTCATTTTTAAAAGATGTGTAAATCACACGACAGCATTCCAGAAGTTTCACATAAAGAGTGGAATAAAATCCCAAATCTGTCTTGTGGCCCACAAGGTCCTCCTTCATCTAGATCTCGCTGAAGTCTCTGTCTGATCTAACTTTGTGCCACATGCCCTCTCCATCACTTCGTCCCATCTAAACTGATGTTCTCCATGTCCCGTGCACCAAGCTCTCCTTCCTGAATGGCCTTCACCCTTGTTGTTTCCTCTACCTGGGGTACGCTGCTTCCAGTCTCCGCAGGGTGGCCTCCTCAGCACCCTTCCAGTCCCCAGGCAAAGGCGATCTCCTCTCAGGAAGAGTCCCTGAGTATCCTAGCTAAGGGTCTGCCTCCTGCCCCCATTTCCCTACCCTTCAGTTTAAGAAATTATTTTCAGTTTACCTATTTTCTTTTCACTTTTTTGTCTAACCCCCCAGTAACATGTAAGGTGACAGGGAGCAGAGACCATGTTCTTTTGTTCATTATTGTGTACAGGACCTAGAACAATGCCTAGCTTATAAAGAAACGAGGAAGGCAGAAGAATTCTAAGCATGTATCTGATTGGGCCTTAAAACATATTTTTTATATAACGAAGATTTATTTACCCGACTCTTTGTAATCAGCAGAATTAATGTAACTTGAAAGCAAATGCATCTTGCTGACATTTTGGAACCTGTATGCATGCATTAATACCAATCAATTTAAGTATGTGTTTCACAGCATGCCATTCGGATGAGAAATGCTGGAAAGGGAGAAGGTGGACAGCTTCTTAGCTTCCTTTTTCTGGCACATTTAACATCATTCCAGTAAGCTGGGTTCTGGGTTTAATTAAAGATTGTTTGGAGTATGCAGAAAGGATATGAAGAAGGTCTTAACAATCATTTACATTTTGCGCTTTGCTTAAAAAGAAAGATGTTATTATGGTTTAAAGGCCTACAGTTTAAGTCATCTGAAATCTAATTTTTCAGTTTTTAAAGTTACCTTTATTTTGTATCTATATTTAGTAGAAACCTGGGAAAAGAAATACAAAGAAGACAGTAAAAATTACTAAGAAGTCTATTTCTTAACCATAATTGCTAACATGTATCTCACTTCAGCTTTTTATAATTATGAATATAATACATGTTACAGTCCTTCAATTCTAAGATACCATGTATTGTAAAACACAATATTAGTGTATTTGTTATATTTCAAGAATAACAGATCACGTTTGCCAGTCATAGCTGCACAGGTCCCCCCCCCCCCCGTCATGTGCTGCTTTCCTATTACGTGTGCTCCACATCTTGACCCCTTTGACGCCTTCCTCCCAGTCTAATGTCAAAGTATATTAAAAAAAATTGATGCTTTTTCTGCATTTCCTATTTGGCTCAACTTAAATTTTTTTCTTTTACTGGATTGTACATCCCAGGTTTCTCTTGAAATATAGCCAGAAGCTTTAATTCATAAATTTCCAGTGCCTAAAATAGTGGTCCTTCATAATGCATGAATCAGTCACACCAAACCGTCCCAGCTCTGAAGATCCTGTGATGTATTTGGAGTGACTGGGCACTGTTCCCACATGCATTGCAAGAAATGACAAGTATGTCACAACTTAATTTACTTGGTAGCTTATAAGTTCTTTTGGATATAAATTACTAAGTGCACCTTAATTTTTAAAAAAGCTGTAAAAATGTAGACTAGGATCAAAAATATGTGTAAAAATATGCATGCCTTTTCATTTCAGCATGGTGCTTTTCAACTCCACTACAGTAGAATCACATGGGTATTAAGAAAAAAAATTTAATACCCAAACTATTCCCGTAGATATTCCACAGGAGCCCAGAAAGTAGTGTTTTAAAATAAAAATAAATTTCTTGTATTTCAATAAATAGTCTGATTTGAGAATTTACATTTTAATAATTGGGCTTAGTATACAAGAATTACTCTTAGGGTAAGAATCGACTTTGGGAAATACCTTGAGAAGAGGGTAGAAAGTAGTATCCTGGGAAAGCTGTTGTCCAAGAAAAGCTTTGAAGCTTTTCATGAAAATATGAGAGAATTTATTTCATTACTCTAAAGAAGAAGAGATACAGAAAAATCAGCATGAAGAAAGATGTGTCATGAAACATGAAGCTGAGTGATCCAATGTACAAATGGGCCACTAGATAATTTTTCTTGTGGTAGGGTGCCTAACAGTAATTTTTAAAAATGGTAATAGTTAATATTCAATTTTAATGGTTTGCACCTTGCTGTGTGAACTTCTCTATCTCCTATCCAAAAGTTTTATGCTGTTACAATTTTGAATGCTTTATGAGATTTTTTTTTCTTGTTAGGACTTGAGGAAGGAGCTGAACAAAGCCCCTAAAATCTAGAAGGATGCTGTAATGCAGGAGAGAAAAGAACAGACTCTGAAGTTCAGAGGATCATGAATATAATATCCCTTTTCAGAAAATCTTTTTTTTTTCTAAATTTTCTCACTCTTTTTTTTTTTTTTTTTGTATTGGGGATCCAACTCAGGGCTTTGCACTTGTGTAGTGAGCTAAATCACTAAGCTAAATCCCAGCCCCCCTTTTTCAGGAAATCTTTGAGCTTTATTTTTTTCTTAAGGCATGAAATGCATGGCATACATTTAGTTCAACATGCAGATCTAGGGAATCTTCACTTGATATGCAAATTAGCGCACAAACCCACACCTACATTTCTGTATTTTTATTTTAAAGTTATTGGGCTCATGTTGTATTTCCAGTTTTGTATCTTGATTTCTTCATTTACTGTAATGCCATAAATATCCCCCTATATTATTAATTATTCTTAGAGAACATGAATTTTAAATAGTTCACCTTATAATCGTACTATGACTAACTTAAGCATTATCTTAGGGGACATAGTGTAGGATAGTACAAATACTCAGATTCTGAAGGTGGACCCTCTGCTTTCCATATACCAGTTTTGTTTCTCAGGCAGGCATTCTTACATCACCTCTAAGCTGGTAGAGTATTGTCCTTTGAAAAAGAATTTGCCATTCCAATGGTTAAAAACTGTTCTCAATTATTTTAAATTGTAGAGTTTAACTGCTTTCTACCACCTATTAGCATTTTATTGAGTCATTCTTCTCATACCAATTCTTCAGAATTAGAACAGTAATTTATTGCAATGGATATGTGTTCTTGTTGCTCTATTGAACGAGGAAAGTTACCAACCACTGTAGAGAAAGTGGGTCTGCCTTAAGGATATGATGTTTCATTTTCCTTAAGCCATTTGAAGATACCCCGGTGAAAAAAATCTAATCAAGAATAAGCTAGAGAAATCCTTAAAAGAAAAAAAGCAGAAGACCAATGAGCTGCCAGTTACTTGGGGTTCATATTAGAACCCCTAGACTTAGAAGAGCTGAGCACCATAAGATTCATAAAAATGATGAGGAAAGCCCACGAGGTGCTAAATTCTGAAACTACCAAGCAAACTGGCCAAGTTCGCTGAGCTAAATTGTATGTGGAAATCACATATATTTCTGTTGAATAGCCAGTTCTAATCAGATAATTTCATTAATAAAGTTTGCATAAAAGTTATAACTGATAAGTTTTTGTTTTTTGTTTTGTTTTGTTTTGAGACAGGGTCTCACTATGTAGTTGAGAGACCTGGAACTAGTTTGCATAAAAGTTATAACTGATAAGTTTTTGTTTTTTGTTTTGTTTTGTTTTGAGACAGGGTCTCACTATGTAGTTGAGACTGACCTGGAACTCACTATGTAGCCCAGGCTGGTCTTGAACTCACAGCAATCCTCCTGCCTCAGCCTCCCCAGTGCTGGGATTACAGGCGTGCACCACCACATCCGGCTATAACTGATAAATTTTTGAATAGAAGAAGGGAGGAGGAATTTATTGTAAAGGACAAATTATGTTCCATGCTTTGTCTCTTTAAGACAAGTAAGATGATATTTTCTGATGCTTTGAAAGGCAAATGTCATTCCTGGTAACTCACAAAAGGTATCAGGGGCCACAAGTTTATCTTTAGAATCTTGAAGAAGTTGCTGGTCTCTTTAGGGATTGGGTATGGCTGACATTATGTTTCTTGAGAACTAGAGTACAGTATCTGGGGCCAGGAGGTATAAAGGAGGAAAGCTTTACCAGTGATCATTACAAACTAGAAGCCAAACATATTTAGCAGTAAAATCTTGCAATAATCTTTGGTTAACTAAGTAAATTAAGGTTTTTGCATAAAGCTACCACAATGATGATTTACCTAGACTTTTGTCTTCGGGGCCCTATTAAGAAAAAAGTAAGAGCAAACATGCTGGGTATGTCATCTCTAGGTGTGCAGGAAGTGACTCTCTGGAACATGCAAGAGGGCATATGTAAATTAAGTAAGGAGAATAAGCAAGCTTACGCATTTCCTTTTTCTGTGGTGTGTAATGCATGGGTCTAAATAAGCTTTTGTGTTTGCAAGTTGAAGGAAAAGTCTGATTCCAAGTGGTCAGTTGGAGAGAGAGCTTAATGAATTTGGGCTTGCTGAAGACCAATGTCAAAATGTGAGACTTGGAAGGCCAAGCAAAGGCCATTTTTAGTCTACCTTAGTACCAAGGAAGGAAGCAGAGCTATCTTTGGAGGAGACTAATGATCCAGGAGGTTTCATTTCCCTTTCTGTGGACCACTAGTAGCAGACACCAAATGACAACTTAGGAGCTGGGAGCCTGGTGATTTGAAGTAGCATATGTTTATTTGAATGGTTTAATATTGTATATAGCTTCTGTAATATATTGTATTTATCATTGTATTATATGCATCATTGTATACATGATATATATAGGATGGGAGCCATCATTATTTTATTAGTAAATGATAGATACTGCTGCTTATTATGTTACAGTTTCAGAAACCACCTAGTATTGGTAAAAGAAGGTATTGAGGAAATTGAATTTGAACAAATTTGAATGATTTTATACTCAAGGGCAATCAGTCCAAAAATGTGAGTGATTTTTGTGTCTGTTCAATATTGAAAACAGTTCTTTGCATGGAAAAATACTGCACTCAAGAAATACTGGCAAATCAACCCCAAGTTTGTAGATGGAACAACTGCAAAGCCGTACTTATACTTTCTGACTTTGAGGAAATTGAATTTGAACAAATTTGAATGATTTTATACTCAAGGGCAATCAGTCCAAAAATGTGAGTGATTTTTGTGTCTGTTCAATATTGAAAACAGTTCTTTGCATGAAAAAATACTGCACTCAAGAAATACTGGCAAATCAACCCCAAGTTTGTAGATGGAACAACTGCAAAGCCGTACTTATACTTTCTGACTTCTTTTCACAAAACTGCACTTTAAAAATAATTTTCCACCTTGTTTTTTTTTTTTTTTTGAAAAGATTATATTTTGAGAATGACTCTGAATCACATTATGCCTACAGTTGATCCTGGACATATTCTTCTGTACATGAGTATGTGCTTTATTGAATAGTTGTACTACAGTTTATTCCACATTTTGCTGGAGTGCACATAAAGTAAGCCTTGCTATTGTAAATAAGACTGCAGTGAATAGTCTTGTGAGTAGCGTGCTTGTGGAGATGCATTAGATTGTTAACTGTACAGACGTGTTTGCTCTGAAAATTTATGAAAGTGCAAGTGTGATTTGTCCAGTTCTCCATATAAATTTTATGCTTGAGTAACTTTATTAAAATATGAATAAGAACAGTTATATTTATTGTAGAAAAACACATAAATGTATACAGAGAGAAAAAGCAAAAAAAAAAAGGCAGGATAAATTAAAAATAAATGAAAACCATCCTCCATAAAAGTGGGAATAAGGCATTGAGGTAGAATGGACAGAGATGGAAGTAAGTCTTCTCTGAGTCTAACTTTGATAGTTCTGACCTGGGTCTGCCCCAGACCCTTGCATTTGTACAGTGGCTGCGCCCAACCCCTTGAAGTCCAGGAGCATTCACAGCCTGACTCCCAATTCCGGTTGCCACAGGTAGGACTCAGAGTACCCGGATGTGGTTGATTTACCACAAAACCTCAGTTGCGGCCATGTTTTCCCTCAGAAATTGCTTCTCAGCCGTTCTCACTTCCCCAGTCTCACAGCCCCACCTCACTCCACCTCACCCCACTCCAGTAACCCTCCATAAAAACTTAGTTCATTGAACTCCTGGTGGACTGTTCCTTGGAGTTACTCCCAAAGGTCCCACTCAGAACCCTAAATTCAGGCTGATTGTGTTTTTGCAGGGTCAGTACCATTTTACCTAATAAACTTTATGTGGCTTTGATTATTAAGCCAGAAAAATGTTTAAATATTCAAAATACAAAGTTAAATTAAAAAGCTAAAAGGCAGTGAGCCCTAAAATTAAAAACAAACAGAAACAGAAGGTCTTTAAGCATATTTCAAATTGCTAGAAGATGATGGCGTAGAATTCAGCAGCATATCACAATCTCTTCAGAACGTGGATTTGTGAGGCCTGAAAACCAACCATTTAGTGAAGAAAAAAAAGGAAGAAAAATGTCTGGGAATTAAGAAAGAGTAGGTAGGAAAACTAGAAATCACAGTAAAACTGGAAAATGTGAAGATAACTCAGGAAAAAGAAGGAAGCAGGCTGGAAGTCTAACCCCGGGCCTGGCTTCCACGGACAAACGCAAGGTAAGCCCATCCTCCCTCCCCCACTTCAGCAAAGACTTCACTGGGCTGCCTGGCTGGCAGCACTAGCCCCAAGAAAAGCCCAGTCTTATTTTAAACTGCAAAACGGAGCACCGTTTTACTCTGAAAGTTAACTCCTTTCGTATAGCAAGCTAGAGTTGGAGAAGAAATCTAGTGCAGCGCCCACCATATTGGAGAGTAATTAAACAAGAGCCGTTTTGAGAAGGGGTTAGTTGTTTAAGACTAAGGTATGCTGGGAATCAGAAGCCACAGAACAATTATGCTTCAGGGTTTCTGTTGTCTTTCTGTGACACTCACAGGGAGGCAGCTGGCCATAAGACAGTTCTGGAGGGTGTGGGGTAGATATAGCCCTCTTCATAAGTTTAAGCTCAGAAGGACCCCTCTGTGCTGAGAAGTCAGGGTAGTTGTGTGTGGTTTTCAGAGAAGGGTGGGTATGAAAGTAATGGGATTAAATTCAGCAGTCTGCTTGATTATTCCCCCACCACACCACACTCACTGCTCAGACTTATGAACAGTCTTTTTTTTGATACAGTTCTGTACTTCTTTTTTATAGAACCTCAATGTTTTTTTTCTTATACGGTATACCTTGTTTATATACTACTATAATATTTGCTGATTGTACCATACAGTACAGTGCTATAGTTTTATGTTCTGTTATAGTACTCCGTATAAGAGTTATACCAATAAAAGTTAAGCCATCACCTTGGGAGTTTTCTTTGACTATTTCTTTGTTCTGAGTAATGCAATGTATATACTACTTACAGTTCCTCATTTAGCTTAATGACCTAGTCACAAGGACAGACTTGGTCATTAAACCAGGGACATCTCTACTGCAAGACTTGGAAAGAAAGCACTCATTCAAATAAACAGCGGACTTCTTTGGAATAATTTCTCTTCTTTGTTGGTTGGGGGATTGGGTTTTTCTCTTCCATTTTTCTTTCCTTTGACTTTGTTTTTCTTCTTTTTCTTTTTCCCTTTTGTCACTTTTATCTGATTTGATTAATTTTCCTTTACTCATTAACTGAACGCTTTATCTCTGACTTCTCAATTTTTCTTAATTTTCCAGATTTCCTTTCATTTTTGCCTTTCCTATGCTCTCCATTTTATTAGTACTTCTATTAATCTTTATTAATTTTAGATATTTAGTTAACTCTCTGCTATAATTGTGGAATTCTTTTTAAATTTATAATCATTTTAACTCTATGCTATAATTGTTGAATTCTTTTTTATTTATTTTATTTTTTAATTATTTTTTATCTTTATTAAGAATTTGGCTGTTGGCTTTGTAGTATAGTTTCAAGTTGAGGATTGTGATAATCCCTGCCATGTCTCTGTTACCTAGAATGGCTTTTGCTATTCTAGGTCTCTTCTGGTTCCCAATGAATTTTTGATTTTCTCTAGTTCTGTGAAATACAGTATTAGGATTTCAGTAAGGATTGTGTTGAATTTTGGAAGTATGGCCATTTTCACTATATTGTCTTTCCTCCCAGGAACAAGGGATGTCTTTCCATTTTCTTATATCATCTTCAGTCTCTTTTTTCATAGTGTTGTAGTTCTCAATGTAGAGGTCTTTTGTTTCCTTTGTTAGATTGATTCCTAGATGTTTCATTTTTTGGATGCTATTGTGAAAGGACTGTTTCTCTAATTTCACTCTCAGTGAATCTGTTATTTGCGTACAAGAAGGCTGTTGATTTTTAAGTGTTGACCTTGTATCCAGCTATTTCACTGAATCTGTCAATTAAGTCTAGAAGTCTTTTGGTGAAGTTCTTGGGTCTTCTATGTAGAGTATCATATTGTTAGCAAATAGTGATAGTTTAACTTCTTGCTTTCCTATCTTTATTGCTTTTATTTCTTTCTCTTGTGTAATTGCTGTAGCTAGTATTTCCAAAACTATATGGAACAGGAGTGGTGATAGTGGACATCCTTGTCTTGCTCCTGATTTCAACATGAAGTTTTTCAGTTTTTGACCAATTATTATGATGTTGGTTGTTGGTTTTTCATAGATAGCCTTTATGAAGTTGAGAGACCATGTATTGAAATTTTCTGCAGGGTTTTTATCATGAATCAGTGTTGAATTTTGTCAAATGCTTTTTCTGCACCTATTCAGGTGATCATATGGTTTTTGTCCTTGACTCTGTGAATGTGTGTATTACATTCATTGATTTACACAAGTTGAACCATCCTTGCATCCCTGGGATAAATCCAGCTTCGTCAGAGTGTATGATCTTCTTGATGACCTTGTGTATTCTTGTTTGCCATTATCTTATTGAAGATTTTTGCATCTACGTTCATTAGGAAGATTGGTCTGTACTCTTTCTTGGTTGGGTCTTTCCCCAGTTTTGAAATCAAAGTAATACTTGCTTCTAAGAATGAATTTGAAAGAATTGTTTCCCTTTCAATTTCACTGATAAATTTAAAGAGTAATGGCAATAGTTCTTCTCTAAATGTTTTGCAGAATTCAGTAGTGAATCCATCAGGACCTGGGCTTTTCTTTGTTGGTAATGTTTTCATTTTCACTGATTGTGATTGGGGTGTTTAGAGTATTTATATCTTCTTTGTTCAGCTTTGGTAATTCATGTGTATCAATAAATCTGTCCATGTCTTCTGTGTTCTCCATTTTATTAGAGTACAGGTTCTCTAAGTATTGATAGTCCTCTGATTTTCTGCTGGATCTGTGGTGACTTCACCATTTTCATTCCTAATTGCCTAAATTTGAGCCTTTCTTTCCTTTCTTTGGTAAGGTTGGCTAAGCGTTTTTTTTTAATCTTTTGAAAAACAAATTCTGATTAATTTATCTTTTGTATCATTCTCTTAGTCTCCATTGCGTTGATTTACAATGCTTTATTTCCATTTTTTCATTTTCTCATATTTTTTTCTTCTCCCTTATTACCTTTCTCCCACCCTTCCCACTTTTCCTACATCTTTAGCCCTTTTCTTCCTATTTCACACTATTAATTATCCCATTAGGATTTTGTGTACTATTATAGTTTTTCACGCCGGAGAAACCATTGGGTATTTGCACATGTGTGAATTATTTATTTCACGTAAGAGTATATCCTCAATATGTATCCATTTTCCTATGAATGACTCTAATTTCTCATTGTTTATGGCTTAGTAGTATTCCATTTTTTACAAAAACCACATCTTCTTTATCCAGTTTCCAACAGATGGGCAAATAGGCTGTTTCCAAGTTTTAGCTATTATAAACTGTTCTGCTATAAACATTAGTGCACATATATCACTGTGGTATGATTCTTTTAATTCTTTTGGGAAGATATCCAGCAGAGGAATAGCTGGGTCAAATGGGACTTCTATTCCTGGTTGTTTGAGGTATCTCCATATTGATTTCCACAGTGATTGCATCAGTCTGCACTCCTACCAACAATGGAGAAGGGTTAATTTCCTCCCATATCCCCGCCAGCATTTGTTATTGGCTGATTTCTTGATAGCAGCCATTCTTTGTGGGGTGAGGTGGAATCTCAGTGTTGTTTTCATCTGCATCTCTCGAATGACCAGTGATGTGGAACATTTTTTCATATATTTACTTGCTGCTTTTACTTCTTTGTTTGAGAAATGTCTGTTCATTTCAGATGCCCATTTTTCATTTGGGTCTTTATATTTGGGAGGCTGATTATTTTGAGTTCTTTATATATTCTAGATAATAGTCCTTTCTCTGAGGAGCAGCTGGTTGGATTTTGCTTCTTAATCCATTCTGCCAGACTATTTCTTTTGATTGGTGAATTGAGGCCACTGACATTGATGGTTATAACTGATATGTATTGACTTATGAATATTTCACTGAAATAGAGAAAACAATCCAAAAATTCATTTGGAACCAGAAGAAACCTAGAATAGCAAAGGCCATTCTAGGTAACAGAGACATGCTGCGGGTATCACAATGCTCAACTTGAAACTATACTACAAAGCCACTGTGATAAAAACAACATGGTACTGGCAAAGAAACAGACCTGAGGATCAGTGGAATAGATTAGAAGATGCAGAAGCAACTCCTGACATGCTCAGCTACCTCATCTTTGACGAAGGAGCTAGCCAGTGTTTAAAAAACACTATTCATTTTTTTAAAAATCTTTCAAACCCTCAGGAGCGCCCCCTTCTCCATCTTCCTCGTGTACATATCATTTACCAAAGCCTCCAAAATAAGGCTGCAGGTATCACCAGTTTTCCTTAAATACATCAATCGGCATGTACTTCTCAAGGGTAGGGGTAGTTCTAAGCATCTGTGACAGATTATGACACTTGAGAAAGAAACTACTAACTCAGTAACATCATCAATAGAGTGTCCAAACCTGTTTTCCCATGCAACTCCAAAATCTCTTTGAGGCTGGTTCCCTATGCCTTTCCCAATGTAGAATTTATTTAAGATTCACATCTAGAATTTGGCAGTGTGTCTTCTTAGCTCTCCTCAATCTGGCAGAGGCCTGTTACTTTCCTCTGCAGTTTCTCTTAAAGGTCTGATTTATTGAGGTATTTTCACTGGACAAGGTCTGAGAAGGGGGCCCCCCCAAAGTAGTTGGGGACCTCAACTCATGCCACAGGATCGGCTGTAGTTTCACTGGCTTAGGTTATACAAAAAAATGATTTCAGGATTCATCAAAGAGAGATAAATAGTTTTGTTAAGCTGAACTGAAGGAGCACACAATACGAGAAAATAAGAGTGCTGGCCCTCAAGGGAGGCATACTATGGTCTGGGGTTGTGGGCGTCTTCAAGATGGGTGATCTTGTTATGTGTTCCTACTGTGTGTCAGGCTGCCCATGTAGTGGGCTGTGTTAGAATGCAAGCCATCTACATGCATGTGAAGTTTTAGAGGTATGCTGTCCGCTTAATACTGCTTTCCTAATGGTGAAATTCTGTAGGAGCAAAAGTGACAGGCTCGATTTACAGGTGAGAAGTAGTAGCCCAATTTATAAGTGGGTGGCTTGTTTAATACTCTCAGAAATGTTTTGTTTCTTTTTTTTTTGAGCATTACAGTTTTTGTTTTTGGAGTGAATTTTCTGCAAGGGAAAAAGGCCATTGTAACCTTGGGCAACCGATTATGCTCTGAAGCTGTAGTTCTTTTTGAAGTACAATTTAAAAATTAAAGTTTTCCTTGTCTTCCTTCTGCCTATCTTTATTTCTTCTGTCCTACCTCAGTATAATTTATATAACTATGAAAATATTTTAAAATTCCCTCTTCTTGATATACAGTTCTGTGAGTTTTGACAAGCACACATAATTGTGTGAGGATCAATGATAGACTAATTTTATCACCTCCCAGATTCCTCTTATCTTTGTGGTCAGCCCTCCCTCAAACCTGTCTTCGATAACCATTTATCTCTTTTCTGTCTATAATCCTGCCTTCCCAAAAACATCTTATACATGGAATCACACATCATGTAGCCTTTTGAGCCTGACTTATTTCATTTAGCATAATGCATCTGGGGTTTATCCATGTTACTGTATATATTAGTCATCTGTTTTTAATCATTCTATTGCACGAATGTGTCATAATTTGTGTCTTCAGCAGTTGAAAGACATATGAGTTGTTTTCATTTCTAGATGATCAGTTCTAGATGATGAAGGCACAGTGGACATCTGAGATGAGGCTTTAGGCGAGCATATGTTTTCATTTCTCTTAAGTAAATAACTATAGATTTGCTGCATGGTATGGTCAACATAGTGTATCTCCATACATACCTGCCAAACACTTTTCCAAAATAGTCCTACCATGTTGTTTTCTATCAGGAGCATTTGCTTGGCTCCCTTTCCTTTGAGTGACGCCTATTCCTTTTGGAGACACGTGGTTATGCTGGTACACAGGAGGCAGTGTTTGGTTCTTTCCAGCTGTTGGACTTGGTATTTCTGGCAGTAGCACCACATCAGTGGCATTACCCAACTCCCAGTGCTTCATATGAGGAGCACCACAGTGTCAGTCTCCATTCCACGTTTGGAGATGCCAACGTTACTCATTTAGTTAAAATTGTGATCAATATATCTCTTCATTTGAAAGATTCATTTTCTTCCCTTGCAGTAAATAAGTGACCTGTGAGTAGGAAGTTAGTTGGAGTGTATGTGAGTATTTTATTAGATTTGCTTTAGCATTCATTGATGATTTTGCCTGAACCTAGTTTTATATTGGGTTTTGAAGTGGTGATTTTTCCATTTTTACTATTCCTTCTAGATTTTGTAGTTGGCATTGTTTTATAGAGATTTTTTCTTCTTTCCATTTTGTTTTGAGTATAATGATGAGTTCATGTGTTTTTTTCCATGTATTTTAATCCGTTACAATCATTATTCTTTCTGTTGCTAAAAGTATGACAAGTGGCTGTCCCCTCTCTAGGATATAGGTTCATTAATTTTTAAGTACTTCCTTGATTTTTGGTACAAGATATTCCAGGACTGTCTTGTACTTTCCTGGCTCAAGTCTGGACTCAACTATTTCTCCTAGGCGTCCCGGTGTCATTTATTGAAGAACAGTGTAAGAACTAAGCACTGATTATGTCTCTTTTCTTTTGATATCTTTTTTTTTTTTTCATAGCAAGTGTTGTTGATACTTCACATTCAATACCTAGTTGACCTTTACAACTTTTTTTCATATTTATTTTCTTTCCTTCCGGTGAAAACTCTTTGTTTCCCAACATCAATATATTTTCCAATTTTTTTCCTACAGACACAAAATGGTTTCAGAATTAAAATACCACGTCACTACCCAGAATATTCTGACTATATAAAATTCAAGACCTCATTGAAAATTGTGGTCTTTTGGGCATATATAGAATAATAAACCCCTAGCCGATTCTGGTGAGCTGCAGTGCAGGTTCTGGATTGTACCGGGTTCAGAAGCAGAATGGAGTGGGAAGGGATACCCATTAGCAAGGCGAGAGGGATTTGTAATTTATTTAATCAGTTACTTATAATTGGTTCACTGAAAAAATATTAGATACTCTGCCTCTTCAGTAAAATTTTTTTTTTTTGAAGTATGTGTTTATTGAAACTTCTTGTCTGGTACTAGTATAGCAACTCTAGGTCTTTTTGACATCATTTTACTTTCAACTTTTCTATACCTGTTTAATATATCTGTTTAGTACATCTGTTTAATATATCTTCTATTAGTAACATAAAGCTTTTTAAAATCTAGATTTTCTAATCTTTTAACTTTAATTTCAAAATTTAATTCACTGCTATTTAATGTTGTTATTAATACATTTGATCTTACATCTATCATCTTTGTTGTTGTTATTGTTTTGTTTGTTTTTGGTATCAGGGATTGAACTCGGGACCTTGGGCTTGAGAAGCAGGTGGCAGAACCACTGAACTAAATCCATCATCTTTTTGGTTGTTATTGCATCTTTTCTGTTGTCCGATTTTTAGTATGTTAATGTAATATTGCCTTACTCTCTGTCTTCTGGTTCTTCAAACAGAGCAGTGGAAGGTTTTCCTGCAGGAATTTTGTTCTCCATATGTCATGCCCTAGGATAGAGCAAGGAGGTGAAAAATTTACACTGTTCTAGTCTTTTCTTGTCAGTTTTCATTTCTATCTAAAAAGTTTCTGTTTTTGTTTCCTTTGCAGAGCTGTTAAGCAGCTATTATCTGTATGAAGACTGGTCTAGCAGTTCACTCCATTGAGTCAGAAGAAAAATTGCCTTAATATAATTACAAAAATTTTTTTAAAACTAGGAATTGATCTGCGGCCCTTGCATTGAGCCCATTACTTATTTATTTTTTATTTTGAGACAGTCTGACTAAGACCCTAAATTGCCCAGGTTGAGCTCAAACTTGTGATCTTTCTGCTTCAGTTTCTCAGAGTGCTGGAATTACAGAGTGTGACACATATTACACATATTAATTCTTTGTTAACTTCTCCTTTCTCCTCCATTTCTAGATTCCCCTTTCATTTACAAAGAATCTGTGTCCCTATTTCCTATTATCTAATTTGTTCTTTAAATTATTTATACTTTGGGCTTCTCACGTAAGAGAAACCATGTGATATTTAAATGCATGTGCCTAATTTATTTCACTTAACATGGTCTCAAGGAATATCTGTTCTCTTATAGATGACTCAAATTTATCCTTTTTTATGGCTGAGAAGTAGTATTTAACTATGTATAACTACTACATTTTCTCTATCCATTTATCTATTGATGCACATGTAGGTTGCGTCCAAGATTTAGCTATTATGAATTGTGCTGATACAAATGTGGGCATGCATACAACACTACATTATGGTGTCTTTAACTCTTTTTGAAATGTACCTAGATGGAGAATAGCTAGGTTGAATGGAATTTGTATTTTGAAAGGCTTCTCCACTCTGATTTCCATAGTGGTTGTACCAATTTACATTCCCACCAATAATGTAGAGGTTTTAAGATACCAAGTATAACTTTGATAATTGCTAGTAAGCAAATGAATGTCTTTTGATATCAAATTCATTCATTTACTCCCCCCCTTTTTGAGCATATATGATATGGTATGAATTATACTGTGTAATTCCATACAGTATATATCAATAGAAATGAATTCTACGAGGAAGCGCAGCACTTGGCAAAACTGGGGTTTGGATTCATATCTTCCACTTTCTAGTTTTTATTTCTGCTGTGGAGAAAGTGAGACAGAGAAAAGAGGACAAAAAGTTCCCAAAGTCAAGGCTGTGTCCTCCTAGAAATGGTCAAATTTTGATAGCTTGAATAAGATACCACACTACGACGACAGCCTAAAGATCTTAGAAGAAATTTCTGCTAGGATCTTGGGAACTTGAGCCACGTGTATGGAAAATTTCCTTTAGGCTCATGGTTGGTAGAGTGAGTGTGAGAGAGTGCACTAAACCATGGCACATCACAATTTGTCTTAGCGCTAAGAATGGCAGGTCTGAGCATGATGGAGTTACTGTAATTTGCAAAGAAAACAACTGCCTGCAGTCATACATCTCTCTCTTGGGCCCTGGAGCTTGCTTGGGTAAGGAGTAACTGTCATGCTCCTGTCCTCAGGTTGGGATTACTGTGACAGCTGTGAGTAGTTGGCCTTCCCAAGTGCTCACTTCCATGCCACTGGCTATGGCTCCCTCTCTGCAGGCAGTAAATAAACCTTCCTGATGTGGGAGTCATGGGCTTGGATGAAGCTGATTTCTTTCCATCAGGAGACTTAGGAATTGGCTCTGTAAAGAATGGAGAGAAAGAGAGAGAGGTAGAGATAGGGGTGTTTAAACCTCTTTGTCAGACCTTTTCCATTATTCATGTAAAATCTATATATTCTGTTATCAGCTTTAAGCAGAGCAACTTTGTTGTTTCTATTGATCATTCAATTTATTGTCTTTATTTAAACTCTTCGAGCAATAAATAAATAAAAGGTGGGGAAAGAAGTTCCTCAAAAGAAACTAATTTCCCAGGAAAGTAGTTTAATCCTTTTAAAATTAGGCTTATAAACTTAAAGATAGGATCTGATGATTCTTTTGGATCACCCTTTAAAGATGATGCTGGTCCTAGTTTCTCTGTTTTAGCTGAAACCTTTCAATTTCTGCTTCTCTCTTCTTTCCACTGGACTCATAAATTAATCTACAAGGAAAACAGCAAAATATAGTGCAACTAGAGATAAGAAGCCTCTAACACTTCCTCCCCCATTACTTGCTGGCAAATACAATTTACTAAATCTCTTTCAGCTTTGTTTTTCTATGAAGATTATACAAGAGACCAATGATGATGAAAACATTATTGGATAGCGATTCACTGCGTATTAAATTACTTAACACTTTTATTTTCTCTAGGTCTTCCAATAGCAAATCCAGAATACTTTGTAAGATAGCATGTACATTATTTAAAAACTGGAGCATTGTGCAACTTAATCTTTAATTTTTTAAAATTTACAATACAGTGATTATTTTATTCTGTTTTTTTATTATGCTGAGTTCCCACAGTGATTCCTCTTGTGATCCCCTCTGAGCCCTAGGCAAGAGTGTCCCTGGGAGAGTTCCCCTCCTGAACAGTAAACATTTGACCATCTTTGCTCATGCTCCCCCACCCCCAGTTCTGCTCCCCCTGCCTCCGGGGACTTTGGCTGTCTGTATCTCTTGAAGAGTGCTTCATTTCTCCTTATTGGACTCATTCCCCGAGTGAACAGCCTGCCCTGTGCTCTGGGCTGTGTGAGTGGACCTCCCCTGGATCTACAGACATTCTTCTGGTTTACTCCACCTGTGCCTCCTGGCCCCTATGCCAGTGGCTAAGTGATTGATGGTGGATTTCCTCTGCTTGTATTTCCTCTTTCCTTTGCTCTTGCTAGATAAATGTCTCCAAGTTTTCTTCATCAGCGAACAATTCTTGTTTTAAAAACTACCTTTTACTTAAAAACAACAACAGCAACAACAAAACCCACAGCTGTCCATCTCTTACTGGCAGCATTGGTTTACTTTCCTACAATAACTTGCAGGGAGTTGAATAAGTTTCAGTATGAGCATGAAAAGTGAGCAGGTGAACAATGAAGTATTTTGGGGCTGTGGTGCATGTGTGTAATTGCAGTTATGCGCCTTACCCTTAGGGATATTGCTACCTCCTCCACATGATTAATATTCCCCAAAGTCCCCCTTTATCCTTATGTTGCCTATTTCTTAACTGTTCTCTTTCTTCTGTGTTAATATAGGTGCATTGGAGTTTAAATGCAGTCTAAATCAAAATCCTCATGAGGATCAGTAACAAGTGCTGCTGCTAAAACAGAGAAGCAAGGGCACATTGTATGTCAAGGTGGCATGGTACAGTTGCAAGGTCATAGTTTTAGAGTTAAACAGACTTAGGTTTGATCTAGGCTTTGGCAATTTTCGAATCATTTGAGCCTAGAAAAGCTATTTAGCCTCTGTGTGCTCTAATTTACTTATTGTTGGAATCTGGTGATGATAATAACGATCTCATTGATTTTTCATGATGACCCAAAAACTTTACCCATGAATGAATAATCCATGCTAGACTGATGAATGGAGGATAAGAGTCAGTTATGGCTGACTGAGTCAATAGTAAACAAGGGAAAAAGAGAGGGAAGGAATGAGGAGTAGAGGAACAGCGTAAGATGGCAAAGAAACTCCAGAGCTTCATAGAATTTAACAAGGAGAGAAAAGCATGAAGGACAGACCAGGAAGAATAGGTTTTGGTGACCTTATATTCTGTGCTCTGGGTCTGTTTATGGAAAGGGAACTGTTAAGGAGAGTAAAGACAGGGACAAGTTGGAATATTAGATAAAAATGCAAGAAAGGTAGTATGAACTGAAAAAAGTAGCTTTATAATTTTTGGGGAAGAGGCTGTGCAGAACCCAGTGAATGAAAATGTAGGACTCAGTATCGATGAAATATGAAGTTTAGGATAAATGTCAGTTTAGCAAAGATAGAGTTTATATTTAGAATGTTGCATGAGAACAATTGACTTTTAAAGGAATCCTATAAAAATGTTACTTGGGCTAGTAACAGAAATAAGCTGTATATCCTTGTTTGGAAATTCTTAACAACCTGTTTATTTTCTTTAAGATTGGAGGGTGCGTGTAGGAGGTGGTGTGACTTGACTGTTCTAATAAATATAAAACCTAAATTTAGCATTCTTTCCAAGGAATCCAAGGAAGACTCTGGCCATGGATAGATGAGGTTAATCACCTGCTAAGTAGCTTTCATTTATGTAGAGCACAATGTTTCAGCCAGGGAAGGAGATAAAGATACTTCACTCATGTGGAGTATGTGACTTGCTGCATTGTTGCACAAAGCAGCTCTTCTGCAAAGGGCTAGAGTGGCTGCTTAGGGTTTTTGAGGTGTAAATGACTCAGCTCATCACCATGAACTGTATAAAGTGGAATCATGAAATATGGATTTAATTGTTGTGTACACATATGCTTTTATTCAGTCCAAGAGTACAGAATACCAAATAAAGACTATAAATAATTAAATTATAACACCATTGAACACTACCTACTTGTGAGACATCTATTCTTAATTCTAAGAAATTTCACGTGTTTCTTCAGCCCAGTGAGACCATAGAACCAGAAAATCTGGGCAGATTACCCCAAGTTCCCATTTTATCTTTTGCTCTAGTCTCTGTCAAGTTCTCTGAATTTCTGGTGGTTGCACTCAAGACCCTCTACTGTAAGAAGTTCTGTGGAAACCTGGACACATATAAGAAGAGAACCAGTCTTCCTGTATGGACAGTGTGCTGATGTGAGACTCCTTCTTCCTTCCCTGACTTCTCCTAACAGAGTTCTCTGTTGACCTCTTCTGATAGATGGCTTTTGTCTAGGCTGCTGTGGGCTGTCAGTCATAGTTGAGTAAGTTGCACATCAAAAGGGAGCGATCTGGCTCTTGTTCCCCCTCTTTGCATCTTATATAAATTACAGATGTCTGAGCCCAGATCCTGGATGACTAAATTCATGGCTTTCTGTAAAATTAATTTCATTCTAAAGGGAATGAAAGAAACTCCAGTCTTTTACATATGGACTTTTAAATTCCATAAAGAGTGTGAGATAGAAGAGGTAATTTATTGCTTAGAACAGAACCTCACAGAGCCAACCAATTCTGCTCCTGCCCTTCTTTCATCTCAGAAGGGAAAGAGAAGAGCCACTTCTGAGAGTGGCTTGAGGGACTCTGCCATTTCTTGCATAGCTAGGGGCAACACAACCCAAGATAAATCAGTTAATATAGAAACTGATCAAACAGAATGTAGAACATCTATAACTAGAGTCTATCTGTGTATAAGAAATAGAGTTAAATAATGACAAAGTAAATTTATATCTTGCAAATGATTGGGGTCTGTGCTTTTTATATGGGTCAATAATTGATAGGACATAATATAGCCAAGTTGGAAGACACATGCTCACAGATGCCAATTACAGAGGAGAAAATATTGATTTGGGAGTTTATAGTTCTACAAGCTAATATGAAAGAATAAAAATATATAATAAAAAATGATAACACAAAGGTTCTTACCCACTGTAGTTCAGGAAAGACCATAGATTGAAAATAATAGCAAGTCACATATATTTTAAAATATTTAAAAATGTAAGAGCATAGGACAAAATAAAAACTTGTATCAACAATCCAAGTCATAACTTAAAAAGTTAAGATTAAGAGAATCTATAAATTAGAAAGAAGAGGAGTGGTGAATTGGAAAGTAAATTACATCTTTTGCAAGGATGCTCTCTAATTGCTAAAGTTAATTTCTCAGAAGTTTTTGGGCATTCTAACAGACATAGATAAATATAATCAATTTCTTGTTTGAAAAAGGAAAACAAAACCTGAGACATTACAAGGTTGAAGGATACATTTGGATCCTATTTTTAGCCATTCATTTCATAAAAGGATGAAGCCTTTGGATGAAGGGTAGAGTTGTGTCATTCAAGAACAAACTATGTAATCTGAATGGTAATGGAAGTTCCCAGTAAGGCTCCTAAACAGGTGAATAACAGAGGTGAAGTAATGGAGCAGAAGTAGGGACAACCTCAGGACAATAATGGGAATCTGAACCGTCCTCCTGCCATATCCACAAATTGGACCACTGGTAGTTTCCAGACAGCCTTGGTAAAATGAATCAGTGCAGGCCTTGAGCATCTGGTTGTGGCCCAACCTGGGTCAAACTTAGAACTTTCCCAGGATTTTCCTGAGTGTTAATTGAAAAAGTGATAGAAGCCTAAGAAGAAAATAACAGGAAACTTGGGCTAGTTTTCATGGTATGTGGAGGAAGTTCATTTTTTTGTGAGACAGAACATGCCCAACCTAGGACGAGAAGGACAAACAAGAATTAGAGGAGGACAGAGAGCTCCTGGAGTTCTGTTTACTCTGAAGTATTAAGCTTGGTGTAAGAAACAAGTTTGAGGATTCAAAATGGTGGAACGGAGACTGGCAGAAAAATACAGCCTTTGTGGGACCTAAAATCAAGACATGTAGAAAATAACATCTTAGTTATAAAAGGAGATAGATCTCCAGGAATAAGGAGGGAGTTGACAGGAAAACTAGAAGCTACAGAGAATCTGGGGAAATGGAGCCCAGTGCAGAGAAAAAGAACTAATCAGCCTGAAGCCTCACCCCAGCTCTAGGGAAGGGGCCTATCTCCACTGACACAGAGTAATTCTGGAGAGACCCAGCAGCTCCAGAGAGAAACAGTGGACTGGGCTGGTAGTGCTAGCCCCAAGAAAAGCCTACAGGTATTGCAAACTGTAAAAACACTATGGCGTTTTACTCTGAAAGTGATTCCTTCTGCATGGCAGCTAGAGTTGGAGAAGAAATCTAGTGCAGTGCCTATTATATTTGAGTTGGCTCAATCCAGAGTCATTGTAGGAAGGGATTAAGTGCTTAAGACTGACTAACCCTAACCCTAACCCTATCTATTATATTTGAGTTGGCTCAATCCAGAGTCATTGTAGGAAGGGATTAAGTGCTTAAGACTGAGTTACAGAACAACTGTATTCAAGATTTCTGGTGTCAGCCTACCATAGTGACTGTGTGGGAGATGACCACAGGAGACAGTTGTGGAGAAGGCACAGTTTAGATGTAGAACCCCTGAGTTCGAGCTCAGGCTGGAAAGGGCACAAGGGCTCTAACCTCCATGGAGAGAAGTTAGCCCAGTAATCTGTGGCTTTCATAGGGAAGTGGGTATGAAAGTGCTGGCTTTAAGTCCAGCAACCTGCTTGGACTCTGATTTTGCTGCTTATATCCAGAACAGAACTAAGTGTTTCCCCATCTGTCAACAAGGATAAGGATACAGCTTGGATGGAATGATTGACACAGTCTAGGGTGTATGGAGAGAGGGGTCTTTGGAAAAAGGGGATACCTCACAAATCTACAGGCTGTAAAGCTAGGTGGAAGAAGCTATAGCTTGAGGTTTACAGAGAGATATGGAAACTGGGAGCTGCCAGAATGACTACAGCCTTAGGGTGAACACAATTGACCACTTGTGTCCAGTAGAAAAGGCAGAGCAGGATTCAGCATTCACAAATAAAATGTAAGTAGGAAACGAAATAGGTCTTAACAGTGCCTTGACTTACTATCCCAAACTCATATTTGGTGGTTTCCAATATTGCAGACCCTGAGGAAAAAAAATTACTCATTCACAAACACAGAGGAATTCTTTTTGGACTCATTTATTTATTTATTTTAATTCTTTATAAAAATTTTTTTCTTGTTCATTTCTGTTACTTTGATCTAATTCTAACAATTTTCCTTTATTCTATTATAGGATTCTTCATGTCATGTTTCTCTCCTATTTCTCATCTTTTCTTTATTTTTCAAATTTCACTTCTTTCATTATTCCATTCTTCACCCTTTCATCTTTAATAATTAAGCTTTATTAATCTTTAGATATTTAGTTAACTGTATGCTATTATTATTGAATTCTTTTCTATTGAAAATGGTTGTATATTTGCTGTGGAAGGAATTGGCAAGTGATATGCATATAGAGATGAGCTGAATGGAAGTAAATAATAAAAAGTTTATTTTTCCAGCAAAGGTCGAATTGCACTCAAAAAGGCAGTGCCAGTGATTGACCTTTTATTGGGTTGCAGCTTCCTCTTTTATAAGTTTAACAGTTATGATCTCATTCAGGTGGTTACATTTCATTTCCTCAGTTCACATTATCCATGTACAAAGTACAGTAAGAAGACAGTTAACTTTAAGCCAGACATAACAATTCCTTACAGTCAGGGAGTTTACGTTAAGATTCATCTAGTAGGCCCGGGGATGTAGCTTAGTAGTTCTGCTGCAACATAGAGTTCATGCAAGCTCAAGGACCCAAGTTCAATCCCCAGTACCAAAAAAAAAAAAAAAAAAAAAGATTCATCTAGTTATCTATTCTAGTGCACAGGAAGGTGGTGTTCAAGGTAAGGGATGAGTCCAGACGTCCCACTTTATGGTCAGTGCCTCTGGTGTCTGTTGATTTTGAACTGAACAAAGCAGATTGCTGTTAGAGACAGGAGAAGTCATTTTACATTTTCCTAACATTTTGTAGGTTTTTAGATTATTTCCAAAAGTTCTCTGTATCATACTCATTGCATTTATTAAACATTAGCCATCAATATTTGGTTTGCCTTTGTGTCTATGTTGTATGTATAAATCTCCTCTGTGGTTAAGGATACTATGGTAGCTTTTATTGGTTCTTATAAGTCAATATCCAGTTTATCTTTGACTCTATTATTGCTTCTGATTTTGTTGCTCTTGCCAAGGTGGAATAGTTGTTGCTATTAATTAATTTTTAATGCATGCCAATATTTAATTTGCTTTTGTGTTACCAACAAAACTGGTTCATTTCCAAAGAACAGGTTGCTGGGCTAATTACATTGCATCCTCTTCTCCTAAATTAACAGAGGTGAATGGATCATAGAGCAGAGGCAAAGGCCTGTAGTTAGCCACCCCCAGAGTGTACCACTGAAAAGCAGACACTAACTAAAGAGCTCTCCATATTAGCAAAGAAGTCTTTCCATTATTTCCACCTGTGATCCTCAGTGAGTACACACACATACACACACACACACACACTCACACACACACACACACAAAGACACAGAACCAATAAAATCACAGGAAGACAAGGCAACAAAATGCTGTCAAATGTCCCAATTTTCCCAAAACTGATCCATAGAACATCACTGGGGAAGAAATCAAAAGCTAACACCTGAATTATATGAAAATATAAAAGAGGAGATAAAAATAAAAAAGATGAGTAAGGCATTCAGTGAGCTCAAAGATGATATATCCAAACAAGTAATTGAATTAAACAAACTTATCATTGAGCTGTCAGAATATACTAATAAAATAGATGAACTAAATAAAATAGCAGAAATGAATGACCAGTGTAACACAGAATTAGAGCCCATGAAAAGGTACCAAACAGAAATCTAGGAGGTCAAAAATTCTATTGAATTTAGGAACAGGACTGACCAATGTAAGTATAGAGTGTCAGACGTAGAATATGATGAGATCATGTATATTTTGAGATATCTTAAAAACATGGGAACATGAAAAATGGCTCCAGAAGTTGCTAGATGATGCAAAAAACCCAACACTACCAGCAACAACGGAACAAAGATTTGTTGGAAGCATAAAAAATAGGACAAATGCCATTAAAAAAAATCCGTTTCCAGAAATAATAGAAAACTTTTCAAATATGGCAAAAGAAGTTAATATACAGATAAGCGAAGTAAATAGAGCCTCAAATAGCTATGTTCCAAAAATAATCTCTATAAACACATATGCACTGAACACCCAACTTCATAAAAAATACTGTTGGACATAAAAGATCAGATAAACATCAGCAAAATTGTAGTGAGAAATCTCAAAAACCTCCTGTTACAAATTGATAGATCAACTAGATGAAAGATCAGTGAAGAAAAATCTAGTTGAATCACACTTTCAAACAAGTGGACTCAGTAGATATATACAGAGTATGCCACCCAATGAGAAGAGAACACACATTCTTCTCAGTAGCACATGGAACTTTCTCCAAAACAGATCATGTAAGCACATAAAACATGCTTAAATAAATACAAAAGAATCAGAATTATTCTGTGAGTATTATCAAATCACAGTGCAGTGAAACTAGAAATCAATGGCAAAAGAAACCACAGAGACCATGGAAATTAAGCAGTACCCTCTTAAATAATCAAGGGGTCACAGAAGAAATTAAGGAAATTAGACAGTTACTAAAAGCAAACTATAATGTCAGTATAACATATTGGAACCCGTGGAGCACAGTGAAAGCAGTTCTAAGGGGAATGCCCTGAATGCCCACATCAGAAAGAGACTCTTCCAAAAAAGAGTTGAAGACATCATGTCATAGTGTTACATGGATATCCATGTTTATAGAAATATAATTCACTATAGCTAAATCTTGGAACTTGCCTATATTTCCATTAATGGATGACTGGATAAAGAATACATGGTATTTATGCACAGTGGAATACAACTCTGCCATAAAGAAGGACAAACTTGAGTCATTTGTAGGAAAATGGATACGCCTTGAAACCATAATGTTAAGTGAAAGAAATCAGACACACAAGCTCACATGGTTTCTCTTAGATGAGAAATTAAAAATGTAAATAAAGAGCAAAATAAAAGAAAATAGGAGATAGGGAATAGGGAATATTTGTTTCTTTTTTTGAGTCTTTTTTCGTCTATGACTCATACTCTTAACATTTTGGCCATTCTTTTAAGATTATGCACAGTGTATTAACTAATTCTATTTAATTTGTTAGGAAAATTTTGTTACGAAAATTTTCTTTATTTTTTCATAGAAGTAAGATGTCTATTTTAAAATATTTTCTTTGTATCTACTTGTATTACAATGAAATGGTTTTTTTTTAAAAAAAGAGAATAGGAAATATAGAGATCCATCTTTTTCAAATGAGGAGACCAAGAGATGGGAGAAAGGGGGAGTAACGTGAGGGAAAGGGGGTAAAAAGTAATTGAGATGTATTATGCACATGAATAAACCTCCCAGGGGAATACAGTCATGTGTACTGTAAACATGTACTCATAAAAAATGATTAGACAGAAATTAATGAAATGGGGAAAGCAACAATATAAAGAATCAATGCATGAATGAATTAATCAAACTAAACAAAATAGAAAAACCCTTAGCAATTCTCACTAAAAAAGGGAAAGCAAAGACCCAAATTAATGCAATTAGAACTAAAAAGACAAAATCACACAGAGAGGGACAAAGTCCAGATTATTAGTAATTACTTTGAAAATCTGTACTTTAATAAATTGGAGAATTCAGAAGAAATGAGTGGATTCCTCGATGCATGTGAATTGCAAAAACTGAACTAAGAAGATGTAAAAACCCAGGTAATTGGTAGCACCCAACAAAATTGAAGCAATAATAAAATATCTCCCAACTAAAAAAAGCCCAGTGTTTGGTGGATTTACCACTGAATGCTACAAGAACTTCAGTGAAGATCTAACACCAATACTCCTCAGACTCTAATGAAAGTGAAAGGGAAGGAGTACTCACCAAGTCATTCCTGGAAGGTAGCATTGCCCTGATTCCAAAATCAGACAAGCGCTCAACTGAAAAAGAGAGCTACAGGTCAATCTCTTTCATGATTATAAGCACAAAAATCAATAAGATACTGGCAAATATAATGCAAAATCACAACAAAGATCATACATCATGACCATAGGCTTTATTTCATGGATGCAAGGATAGAACATATGCAAATCAATAAATGTATCACTCAGAAGCATGAACAAAAATTACATAGTCATCTCAGTAGATGCAGAAGAACATTGTGACAAAATCCAATGTTTATTCATGATAAAAGTCCTGAAGAAGATAGGTATAGAAGGACCTCTCAATATGATAAAAGCCACTTATGACTGTCCCACTGCTAATATATTGAATGGTAAAAGCTGAAGGGTTTCTCCCTATAATCAGGAACAAGACAAGGGTATTCATAGGAAAGAAAGAAATCAGATTATCATTATTTACAGATGACAAGATCCTTTACAAAGAAAACTAAAAAATTCTATCACAAGACTTCTCTAACAAGTAAACAAATTCAGTAAAATAGCAGGATACAAAAAAACCCCAAATCAGTAGTGCTCCTGTACATTTATAATGAACTCACTGAGAAAGGAATTAGGAAAACAGTATCATTTACAATAGCATCATGAAAAATACTTAGGAATTACTCTAACCAGGAAAGTGAAAGGCTTCTACAACAAAAACTACAGTACTTTTAGGGGCCCAGGATTTAGCCCAGTGGTTCCGCCACCTGCCTCGCAGGTGTTAGGACCCGCGTTTATATTTGAGTTGGCTCAATCCAGAGTCATTGTAGGAAGGGATTAAGTGCTTAAGACTGACTAACCCTAACCCTAACCCTAACCCGCGTTCATTCCCCAGTACCACAAACAAAACAAAACATCTACAGTACTTTCAGAAGACTGAAGAAGACATCACAAATTGGAAAATTATTCTTTGTTCCTGGATAGGCAGAATAAATATTGTCAGAATGGTCACACTTCCAAAAGTGATATATAAATTTAATACCATCCCAATTAAAATACCAACAGCATTCCTCACAGATCTAGGGAAAATAATCCTGAGATTCATATAGAATAAAAGAAACGCATTATAGTGAAAGCAGTCCTGGGCAACAAGAGAGAAGGAGGAGGCCTCAGAATCCCAGATTTTGACTTATATTACAGGGCTACAGTGATAAAAACAGCATGGTACTGGCACAAAAACAGATATATGGATCAATGGAACAAAACAGAGGATGCAGAAACAGACCCAGGCATGTTATCTGATATTAGACAAAGGGACCAAAAGTATATGCTGGAGGAAAGCCTCTTTGACAAATGGTGGTGGGAAAACAGGCTATCCACATGCAGAAGATTGAATCTAGACTTATATTTTTCACCATATAGTAAGCTAAAAATGGTTCAAAGATCTAAATAAATATTAAATAGTCTGCTGGAAGACAAAACAGGCAACTCTTAAAAACATAGGTATAGACGAGAACTTTCAAAACAAACCCTATTTTCATAAGAAGTAACATCAATAACCTACAAATGGGATCACATCAAATAAAAAGCATTTGCATAGCAAGACAACAGAAGGAAGAGATAGGATATAAAATGAGAAAAAATTTTTTGACCATAACTCCTAGACAGAGGATTAATAGCTAGAATATAAATAACACAAAAAATTAGATCTCCCTCTATAAAAGACTCAGTCAAAAATGGGTAGCTGGAACAAATAGACACTTCCCAGACAAAGAAGTACAAACATTCAATAAATATATGAAAAAAATGTTCCACACCTCTGACCATTACAGAAATGAAATTAAAAACATTGAGATTCCATCTTACTCCAGAAAGAACGGCCATCATCAAGAAATCAAATAATAACTAATGCTGGCCAGGCTGCAGAGAAGAAGGAACCTTTTACATTGTTCCCGGGAATATAAATTAGCACAGCTGTGCAAATTAGCTTGGAGAGTCCTCAAAAAGCTAAAAATTAAAATTTCATTTAACTTAGGTATCTTCATGAGTTAGTCATTGCATCACAATGCTACATGATACCCATATTTATATCAGCATAACTCATAATTAAATCTTGGGAGTTGCTTATATATATCAACAGGTGAATAGATACAGAAAATGTGGCCTTTGTATAGAATGGAGTACTACTCAGTCATAAAGAAGAATAAATTTGAGTCATTGTAGGAAAATGGGTGTATTTTAGCCCACAATGTTTAGTGAAATAAATTAGACACACGGATTTGAATATTGCATGGTTTTCCTTATATTTTCCCAAAATATACAGAGCAAAATAAAATATAATAGAAAACAGGGAGTAAGATCTTTTGCAAAAGGGAAGAAGACTAAGATAATGAGAGACAGGAGAAGGAGGAGAAGGGAAGACAACAAATGAAGAATTGAGGTGTGTTATGTTCGCGTACCAGCTCCCATAACGACTGTAATCAATCGTTTTACTGCAAGTAGGCACTGAAAGTAAAAATAAAGAGTAAGGGGAAGAGAGAGTGTCAAATAGAAAATGAAGGTGACATAATTTTTCTCTTCTGGTCGGTGTGCCTAGAGTTTCTACAGAACTTTGATCTCACTGTGTTATTCTCAGCTTGATGCGCTCCACCGGAAATCAATCCAGAACCATGGCCTTCCGTAAAGGGCAGCTTGTCTCTGCAGGTCTTCACCCCAGGCTGTTTTGTATAAAGTACAGCATGGTGTTTGCGGATGTGACGCCTGAGCTCTCTAGAGCTTTGCTCTTTGTTTCTACTGAGATGGGCTCAGGACCAATGCAGGGTAATCCTCAGGCTGGAGTACTGAGTTCAGTTTCTGTAGCTTGCAAGGCTCAGAATTATTGGACTTTCAGGCAACTGAAAGAGCCTTTCCTTCCATCCATCCTGCCTGCCTGCCTGCCTGCCTTCCTTCCTTCCTTCCTTCCTTCCTTCGGCCTTGTGTGTGCTGTGTTTTATGACTGAGCTACATCCCCAACCTTACCAATTTTTAAAACACCTTAGTTTTGGTGAGTATATTTTATATCTCCAAAAGTGCAAAAGGCAAACTTTTAACCACACATTTTCACCTATATTATAGAGAGATTAATTTATCTTCTGAAGAACATGGTCTTCCATTTTCTCCATCCTACTTTCTCCATCCCCACCCCCCCAGCTGGTTCCATGTTTGTGTGTTTCCAAATTCCATCACACAGGAAGTGAAAGTTTTTAAATGCAAGCAATAGTAATCAGTTCTGGTTATTCACAAAGAAAAGGATGGCATCCAGTGGACGTGGAACAGCTGAAACCCTTGCTTGGAGGGTTAGGAACCAGAGCTAGAATCTGCACAAAGGCATCTAGGAAAGAACGTAGCATTTCCAGCCTGCAGTGGAAGCGTTGAGTTCTGTGATCTACTGAGACTTATACAGAGTGAATTTTTCCAAGTGTAGGATGTGTTCCAGATATTTGGTGGCCAAAAGATGACAAATACCCAATAGACGCAGGGAGTGTGCTGAGGAAGCCTTTTCCTCTTCTTCCTCATGTTCCTGTTTGTTCTTTCAGCCGCTTCCTGTTGTGAGGGAACTATGTGTCTCTTTCTGTGACTTGGAGGGTCAGGCCTGCTTGGTTACACAAAGCACAGAGGAGTAAAGCGGAAAAGAGGAAGAAGAGATTCATGCAGCGAGATTCTGAGACTTTTAAATTTTGTCAGACATTGATAAAGAGCGGTTAATACTCTAAATATTTCTAGCTAAAAATATTCTGGCGTCCTCCATGATAAAAATTTGGATTTGTACTCAAATTGTATTTGACAACACTTTGTATTGATGTATAAAAGCGTTCTTCAAAATGAAGATTTTAAAATAGAAAATATTGAAATACAGACAAATCAATATAAGAATCACCCTTTTCTTCTTTGCCTTAACTTCTTAAAATGACTGCTTACATTTCCTTCACTTCTGAGGTGACGGTTTTCAATGCCTTTTATTGTTTTGGTTTAGTATTTTATATCACTATATAAAAGTATAAAATATTACTATGATAACTTTTTAGGCACTGTACATTGACTGTAAGACAAGAATTAGTTCCCTTTCAGTTTCCTTCTGCCATATTTCCTCTTACATAGTTTGACTATATAAATCATTGGTATCCTGTGATTTTTCCCCTTTGGCACATCTCTTCTTTCTTCTGAAGCTAATGATTCCATTTTATTTTCTAAATTTTCTTTATTTTTATCTTACTCTAAAATTCTTAACTGTTTGACCAAAATTTCACCCAGTGTATTCTGTTGTATTAGTCATTCTATCAATTCTAACTTTTAGAAAATATTTCTTCTGAAGAAGTTAATTCTGGCATAACTTCTTTCCTGGGAATTTTCTTTTTTATTTTACCGTGGGAGTTCTTTATCTTTTTCATATTCAAACCCACATTTTAAAATAGTATTTTCTTTCTCCTTCCAACTTACATTCTTTTGGTGGTGTATGTGCCCTGGAGTATCCTGGAAAATGGTTCCCAGTTGGAAAGTTTTTGGAGAATTTATGTAACCAAATGTCTTTCTGCTGTGAGCTTAACCAATAATTTGGCTGGGCATAGAGTTCTAGGTTGGACATAATTTTCACTCTGACTTCTAAATTCATTGTTTCACTGACACTTGACTTGCAGTGTTGCTGTTGAGTAACTAACATCAATGAATTGCAGCCTGGTGGTCTGTTTTTGTATGGCCCATGAGCCAAATGGATTTTACATATGTAAAGATTGTGACTCCCTCCCACCATCACCAAAACAACGAAACCAGCAAAAAATCCCTGAATAATATGCAATGGATTGTGTCTGACCTGAGAAATCTAAAAATACTTGATATTGTAGAATTTTTCAATGCTGCGTCTCTATATAGTCATTATCCATCTGTTTTGCTGAGTACTTGCTGGGAACTCAAATCCTTCTGTACTAGGCAATTTCTCAGAGCTATTTATTTGATAACTTTCCTTTTCCTTTCTACTCATCCCCCTCCCAGGATTCTTATTATGTGGCTGTTGAACATTCTTTTTTTTTCTTTTTGTTGAGTTAATTGGTACATTCTAGGTATACAATACAATTACATTCTTGACACTGCAATTTTCTTTTAATTTTCAATTTCCCACTCTTGTACTGTTTTACAGTTATTTTCTTTTTAATTTTGATGAGGTATTAGTCGTTCTCCAGAATGCCTTTTTGTCAGCTTTGAGTTACTATAGTGAAATGCCTGAGATAATTAACTTATTTAGATAAAAGGTTTATTTTGGGCTGATGGTTCGGGGCTAAGATCAGTGACCCCACTCCTTGGAGCCTCTGATGAGGCAGCACCTCATGGCAGAAGTTTAGGGGAGAGCAAGGTGATCACTTCACGAACCTGAAGCATTGGAAGAAGAGAATGACACCAGGACGCCGTAATCTCCCTCAGCGCACAGCCCCAGTGACTCAAGGACTCATAGAAGTCCGCAGCACCTTCCGATTCTGCTGAACTCTGGGAGAATATTCAACATCCAAGCCATAACAGTCTTCTTAAGACATTTTACTCTTTGAAAACAAGGGATTCCTTATCTCCTATTTCTCTGAAGATGAGGCTTACATTTTTGCTTTTAAGGTTTTTCTTTTCTTGAGTGGAACCTGTTTCCTCCAGTTTCCCTTTTTCTGCTGCTTGTTTGTTTGATCTCTGTCTTTTGGACTGGGGCCTTTTCTCAGCTGTCTGGTTCCTGGGATTGAGCTTCCGGGTTTTGAACTAGGGCACTGGAGCCTGGCTGGATGCTCTGAGCACACAGGTGGAGCCTTGGTCTGAAGTTCCTTGTAGTGCCTGACTCCATTCCCTTTTGGCAGAGAATCCCCACCATGGAGCAATCTTGCCTTTTCTCTTGAGGTCATCAGACTCTAGAGCAGATTCTGTGGGTACCTTCTCTGGAGGTGAGACTTACTGCCCTCAGTGTTCCAGGAGCCATGTGGAGGAAGAGGACTGTGTCTTCCACAGTTCAGTGTGCAAAAGTTCTCTAGCCCTGTTTTTGTTTGTTTTCTTTTGCTTTTCACAACTTTAGTTCAACATAACTGTGCTTACAAAAATATACTCATATTGGTTAAGAGAATGCAATTTAACTTATCCTACACAGTTTCAACCAAAAAGTTGGTACATGGTATAAGATTTTAAAAAGGATTTGCAATCTGGTTTATTTTTTTCTATTACAAATGTAAAAAAGATCCATCAAATGCTGCTAAAGAAGGCAGCAAAAACCTTGAGAAATACCTTTGATTTGCCTCAGAAAAGTAACAAGTATTGCACTGTGCAGTTTATAAAATGGGTGCAACAAAACATTGCTGTAATGCTACCATGCCCGTTTACAAGGTTCAGTAACTAATGGATGTGGGGGGAGCTCATAGAACTGTAACAGCTGCCTGTTTTACTAAGAAGGCATGTAGATTGAAAATCTACACGGGCCAAGATTCAGATAATCTCTTAACTCTGAATTAATACTATCAGCTCACTTCATCTGCTGAGGCCAGTAAGAGACTTCAGCACATTTAGTTTCTTAAGTTTTCCTAATCTATGCCAAGAGGAAAATTAAGTTCGTTCCCCAGCTTTTCAGCCCAGAAGTGGCATGTTCTACAGACAAGGCATTCCTCACACTGTCAACATTCAGGGTGCCTTGCCCTGATGAGGTCAGCTGGGGTTTTAATTTGTATCCACACTCATATGCAAACAGTCCCCAAAGTTAGCGAGCACGTGACTTTAGAAGTGACCCAAACAGAAAATGGCCCTTCTTGGAAGACTAGAGCAGAATATCAGCCATAGCTGTAAGAAGCCTTATCAAAACAATGCATCCTCTTACGAGTTAAGCCTCAACAATAAAAAAGGAAGCCCCCAAGTACGAAGCAACTCTGAGAAAAAGGAAAAAATAGAACTTAAAATACCTTGAAAACCAATGTGAATATAGGTTCAAAAAATAAAAGATACATTTTCATAAGACTACCTAGGATTATAGCCCTGTTTTTGCTATGCTTGTAGCTCTGCTGTCCTGGGCAGGCGAGAGACTCTGTTTTACCTTTTTCAAGGAATCAACTTCTGTTCTTAATAAGGCAAGGAGGAATGCTACCAGTATAGCCAGATCTGGGCGGGGTCTGGGTTCAAACTGCCTCTTGAACAGACTTCTAACCTAGCCTTTGACTTCAGCCCTGCTGTCACCTGTGCTCCACACACTTTGTGTGGCCCATTTCTGAACTTTCTAGGGGCCCTGCAGAGAAAATCGAGTTGTTTCTCTGCCTCCCCGCTGTCCTCACAGGATTTCCTTTTCTCAATTCTTGGAAGTCAGAAAATCCCATCTGCTTTCTAGCTACTGAAATGTATTGCTGCTGTTTTCTTTCCCCTTCTCTCTCTTCTTTTAGATTTATGCCTTAGGAATACATTGGTTATCATTTTAGTGGGCTTTGAGGGGGCTGGAAGGAAATGTGGTCTCTCAGTCTGCTGTCACCAGTTCAAACAAATGTTAGCATTTTACCTTATTTGCTTAAGATTTGTATTTCTTAGGGAGAAAAACAGTTACACAGTCAATTTGAACTACTTCTTGACCCCTTTAATCTTGTTTCTCGACTTTCTTTCACTAAGGTAATCTCTGTCTCAAAGTCAGTTTATGTCCTTCCCGTTCACACTGGCCTACCTTTATTTCATATGGCCTTGTCCATTAAAATGCAGGCTGCTGTTTCATATGTCTTCAGCCTGAGATAAGTGGCTTTTCTGTGTAGCTTTCTGTAGTATTAAATGCCAAGATCCATGCATGGTGATAGATTTAGCTCTAGTTCATTCATTTTTACTGCTTAAGGATATAGTGTTGGCTGAATACTGCAAAACTGTTCTCTGCCTGTGGTAATTTATGTCCCACCCTAGCCACCAATGGGAGGTCCCATTTCTCTATGTCTTCTTCAATGCCGAGTATTGTAACATGTTCTTCAAATGTCCAGCAATGACAACCACGGGTTGCGTTACCTGTGCCATAACATACGTTAGGATATAATATTAGAACTCTGTCCTTTTAAGAGCCTCACGGACTAAAACAGAAGATTACTTTGAGTCCAGGAGCACATTGGCCTCACCTTGCTCCCTTTTAATTTCTCAGAATTCTCCTGGATTGAGACTGTCACTGTTCACGATAATGCTACACTTTTCATTAGATAAAATTTGAGATGTGATAATTTGGGGATTTTGGTACATAATGTTGTAGAGTGTAAAAGTAGGCCTCTGACAGATGGTGATGCTGGTTCTGGGAGTTCTAGTTTCTTTCATTATCCTCAAGTTTTAAATTCGGATGCTGGATACTTATTAATCAGTGACACACGGCTGGGAGGCCAGCTCCTCAGAAGGGGCTCACTGTTTGACTTATGCTTCCTGGCGTGATCATGTCTGCAAGAGACAGCACGGTCTGGTTGCTGGGATAGCAAAGACAGCACGTAACCTTTCTTAACACTATCCGCTCGCCACTGCTGTGGGGGCACAGTGCTCCTGCATAGAGATTTCGCTTTGCTTTCTTCATTGTAGGCAGAGCTGTGCTAACTATAGCAGAAAGTTTTGATGTGGCTCACCTGTATTTGTTCCCTTTCCTTGCTAGCAGAAATGTGGCCTTAAGGCTTCTGGGTACTTTGCAAATTTATGTTTGCTTTTCCACAGAATACTGGGAAATACCTTTCCAATTTAATATGTACTTGAATACATGCAAGAAGATAAAACATATGGAAGTTGAACTTTATAAGAGAATCTCATAAACAGAAAAAATTTACGTATTCTAATTATATCTTGCCTTCTTTGTTTGTGACCTCCACCACTATATTTCTAGCATGAATTTGATATTTTGAGGTTTTACTGTTTTCTTTTGCAACCAAGCACATAGATGGCTTGTGTATAGCAATAATTCAATATAGGTTAATAAATTCCTGTGATTGGCATGTCAGATGAGTTCCCTCTGGTCTCAACCAAACCAAGTGTGTTAGACCTATGTATTTTATTGCTAGTGTCAGTCACTTAATATTTTTTGTTTATCCTTATTTATAAAATAATAGATAAAAGCACAAAGGTTTTGAAAAGCAGCATTAGTAGCATGCTGTAAGCAGATGTATTAAAGGTGCTGTAGTGACGCCAATGGCTAGGAGCTGACTTGAAGTCATTTGTCACCTGAGTTATGAATGTTCAAGGTTGTCATGGAAAGACATAAGAATTACATGAATGCATTTGAAAACTGAATCCATGGATGTTGACTATATCTGGACTTCTGTCTTGTTCTTTGATTTCCTTTTGATCATCTTTAACCTGGACTCTTAAAGCCTTTTCCTCTCTGATCACTGACATAGCACTTTTACCCATTATATTTCCATGACATAATTTAATTTTATCTCTGCTATTACAGATGTCACTTAATGTAGAAGACCATTTGATTATCCTACCCATGCCATCCTGCCAATCTCTTGTGAATGACAGATAAAATTGGAGAGATTTGCAAATAAGTACATGAGATCGTTAGTATCTCAAAGGCTTGGGACAAGCTGATGCTGTGATGTTAATTTTCTTTGACTCTTGGCTACAGGATATCAAATATAAGAAGCTGGAGAGGTGAAATACTGATGGTCCAAAATGCTCAAAGGAGCACACATGGATAGCATTTTACATTCCTATGGATACTACAGGATATCTTCCAAAAATCTACAAGTAAGAGTTACACATTTCAAACATGCATGTAATGACTTCTCTGTATAAGACAGTTTTCCTTGTCTATAAAGCCAGAGAGAAAGCTTACTGAAACTGTTAAGATACAAAAGTACATCCATGTCCATAAGAAAGGGTGTTGATTAGCAAAGGAAGCCTAGAATGAGCACGGTACAGATGAATATGACTAAAATCATTCTGGTTGAGAAAAGAGGAGAATACACCTGCCCAGGGATTGGATATAATATAGACTATTGATCTTCGTGGTGTTGAGAAGAATATAGTACATTATGTAATTTCTGCCTGTTGCTGTTAAAAGGCCAACTCATAAAATTAAATCTCCTTGTTTTAATTTCAGGTCCACTGTATTTCTTTCTCATTACAATTTGTTTCCCTAGGTATAGTAATTTTACCCTTAGGAAGAAAATGCTTAGATCAGTGGCCTGCCTGTGTGGGTCTCTTGGCATTTTATTTCACTGTAAAGAAGCAGATTGGCATTCTTGCTTCTCATACTAGATGTAGCGTTCACTCAATATGAGGCCATTTCTGAACAGTAGATACTACAGTATTCACTAAGGCAACGTCACTCTGTGAGGTCACCTTCAGAAGAGCGTGGTGACATGCTTTCCCCACTCAGGTCACAGCAGTAGCTGATCAAGTGCACTAAAGACCATAGGACCTCAACTCATAGGGAGCCAAATGTAGCAAGGAAAATGCATTCTAAGTATTAGATATTTGTAATAATCTGAGCTTTAGCTTTTTTCCCACAGGAGCAGGATGGGCCATATAAGCCTACTTTTGTAACAAACCTCCACTATTCATGTTCCTTTCATGGTCTTCCTGTTCACATCTTGGTTATTTCAGTCATAGTTCATGTTTAAGTGGCCCTCATGGACCCATCAAATTTTTCTTCCCCTCACGCAGTAATTGGCGCAAACTCCAATTTCCACAGAAAGACCGTATTCAGAGTCAGTGTCATCATCTGGGATTTTCAGTTTCTCTGTTTCAGGCATTAGCAGTGTGTTCATGAAGGAGGCCCCTGATCCCTTTCTGAGGACAGGTTGTGAAGGCCCTAGTAAAAGGCAAAGTTCTTCAACTGAGGTACTTCTCTGGTGGAAAAGGGAAGGCAAGAGCAGCATGGGCCTCTGATGAGCCCCAGGCAGCAGCTGCTCCCTGCTGGCCATTCCTTGTGGCAAACCCCAGCACTAACGGACCAGAACATTGAGATTTTTTTTTAAAGACAAAGGCTTGTCTACTGATTTCTTCCTAAACTGATTGCAACATTATTAGAATCCCTATAAATATTTTTCAGCATCCTAACAAAAACCAAACAAGTAAAGAAAGAAAAAGTTCCCAGGGAAAAGGAAAAAAAATATGAGAAAATGTAAAAATGGAATTAAAGTGCTTGAAGGTGGGGAGGGTAGCAGGGGTGAAGGGAGGGTGGGGACAAGGGGGAAAAATGAGAACCAAGACCTGGCATGTAAAGGTATAAGATCCCAGTAATGAATGTAACTGTTAGGTGGGGAGTGTAGCAGGGGTGAAGGGAGGGTGGGGACAAGGGGGAAAAATGAGAACCAAGACCTGGCATGTAAAGGTATAAGATCCCAGTAATGAATGTAACTGTACTGTGTACCTAGGATGTACCAATAAATTCAATTTAAAATAAAAAAAAAAAAAGAAAAAGTTCCCAGGATGAGAAAAATAATCAAGCATGTCAGAAGAGGCAATCTTCCCCAAACAATAAAAGAATATGAGTTCCATGTCAAAACTATGCCAGGCATTAAAATTAGGCATATTTTACTTCAACTATTCTTAAATAGCCAATCTGATAGGCTCTGTGTCTGTCATGGTTTGCTTGTGGTATTAATGGGTACGATCAGACTCTTTTAAAAAAGGCCAAACCAAGGGCCCTGTCGTAAATACGTGGCTCATGACAAGAAATGAAGTTCCGGTGCAGGTGTGTTGCCAGTTTTGGGGTATATTGCTGACCTTTGGCTTTGGAGGCTGTCATTTTGTACTAGCATTAAATTCAGGCACCCCAGTTTTCATCAGGACGATCTCAGGATGCTTAGTGATAAAGCAAAAGCTTGTGAAGCTTGGTTCAGAAGTAACTGAAATATCAAAAATGTTTGAAGGTTGAGCTTAAGAATGCCACCTTTCATTCAAAGAATGTGTGCTGAGAGGTGGTAAAGTCTTTCGGCCTCTTCCCAGGAGTCACTCAAACGTAGTCTTTTACTTGGGTCCCAGTCTTTTTACTTGTGTCTGCCTGTGCTGTAGGAGCTGATGGATGGAAGGTTGGCTTTGATTTTAGGGTTAGGATGTTCAGAAGAAGGCTTGAGGGACAGAATAGCCCACCTTGGGATCACTCTCTCGTTCTTAAGAATTGAGTTCCCCGGTCTTCCTAGATCCACTTGAATGGTCCGAGGTGCCACCTTTTTATAAGTGGCCCAACTTCCCTTACTTCCCCACAGAGGGCATTTGATTTAGGTTAGGCAATCTGGGCTGAAAGTCTGGGCTTTTTCCTAGTAACAGGGAAATTTGAACCCAGAGGTATATCCTACAGTGCTGGCCAAACCCTGCCCTGTAGATGAGAAAAAGAAGAGCCTGTGTCAAGAAAGACAGGAATAAAGAAGCCATGCAGAAGGAGACAAAGGCAACGAGCATGGAGTATTTCTTAAGATTCTCTAATTTTTCAGTTGCTCGCTTCTGTTCTTATTAAGACTGGTTATTTATTTATTTATTTTACCTTTATGTTTCGGAAGACATTGCTGACATCCTTTAAATACAGTCCACCTTTTGGTTTAATCCTTGAAGTGATTACTCATCCTGACTCTTAATTAATAGAAAAGAATAAAGAGAAAATGAAAGGTGATCAGTGTTCGAGTTTTCCTAAGTTTCATTTTTGTATGGGTGGATGTTTCCAAATAATCTACCTGGACCTCTAATTTTATATATTTTTTGTTCTACCACAAATCTTCACCAAATCCTCAAACGGAGGGATGAATGTAGTGATCATACGGAGATAACATTAATATTTTCTCTTTAAGAAATTGAGGTACATCTTACAAAGGAGCATATGCATTGGTATACTGCATTTTATCTTTTTCTCTGAGCAGCTGTTAATATAACAGAACACCTGATTATCAACAACATCTCAGGACCAAGAAAATGCTGCATATAAATGTAACACATTTTATGTCCCTGGATTTCCAAATTCTCAGACTGTAAGAGAAGTTTGACCTACACTGAAGCCTCCTGTCAAAGTAATTGTGCTTGTGGAATAAGTTGGTTGTATTTTCCCAAGACATTGTACTTGAGCAAAGTTCCCTTGTATTATTTTCTTCTCACAAAGTAAAAGCAGTAAAAATGGAAATACTTGCTTGGGGAGTTGCACCCCGAGCTGACCCATCGCGGCTGAGAACTTGTTGTCTTCCTGGGTCTTTTGGGGTGTCCCGCTTAGTCCCTTCTCACATAGGAGACCTGTGCTTTCATTTTTGCCTGGTTTTCCGTTGGTGAAACAAACAAGCTTTTGACTCTGTTACTCTGCCATTTCCTTCAAAATAGAAACAAGAAAGAACAAAAAAGAAAAAACTCTCAATATTACTTAACAACAACAACAACAACAACAATTCTTTGAATCCAAATGGTTTGGGCCTTAAATTGATGCCACTTATCTTTCATTACATAGCATTGCCTCTTCAGATAGTTTGCAAGGTAAATACATAAAACCGCTAGAATGAGTAATAGGAAAATCAATCTTTGTTCCTTAAGATTAAATAAACTTGCTCATGAAAAACACCTTACATAGGTACTGAAATGCATGTATCACTGGTCTTCTGGGGTTACCAGACAGTAGGTGGTAAATCTTTTGAAGGAGGTGGTTCACTCCTGTCTTTCTCTGGTAAAGAAGGTGATCAGGAACAGGGAAATTCTTGAGCCTAGGTTCACAGTACATTTTAGAGTGCTATAGGGCAAAATGGTGAACTTTTTGAATGGAAGGAGGTTTGTGAAGACTGGCTTCAGCATTGACTGTTTTTTCTTACGTAAGTCACTTCCATTTTCTGGTCTGCAGATTTTCTAACTGTGGAATGGTAGCCATGTTACTTAGCTTTTGTAATGATCACAATAGATGTGGAACAACCAGCCTGGGTCACTGCTCAGTGCAGGGGCTGGCACTTGGTAGGTGACTTCTGTCATCTCTGTTGTCCTTATCAAGGACTTTATTTCACCCAGAGAATTCACTTGGGCACTGAGTGTCTTGGACCATGCCATCCATATGAAATGTGTGTTCGTCTTTCAACAACTATTTTTATCCTGAATAACTGATGAAAGAGAAGCTATAAGTGATAAGTACTGTTTCAGTCTTTAGCTGCAGACTACACAGTCCTCCTTTGCAAGTTTAAGCAGAAATGAATTTATTCAGAAATACTAGATGGTACAGAAGACTGTGAGATTGCTGAAGCAACAACATCTTGACTAAGCTTACATTTTTCAGAACCGCACTTCAGAATTGCCCTGGAGAGGGGACTTCTGCCATTACCAACCCCAGAACCAGAGGATTCTGCTCCCATCAGAGTGCTTTTGTCACCCCTCACCCCAAAATGTGGGGCTTCTGCCATGGTCAAGAAGCTGCCAGTACCACCAAAAACTCCAGAAAGTTACCACCAGTATCAGCAAAATAGATCCTCCTGGGGACCAGTCTCGTGTGGGTGCATCTGAGGGGTGACACCTAAATCACAGGCTGCTGCCTGAATAGCAAGTGGGATAAGGAAATAGCTTTTGTTGTTGTTTTGATTCTGTGTTGAGAAGGTGGGATTCACAGTGTAGAGAATCATCAGAAGATTTTGGCAGCCTCCAGTGACAGATACCCACTCTAATGTCTTGGGTGTGTTAGAAGGATCTTAGCCCTATCTCATCAAGTTGTCAGGCCATGAAGGCAATTCTTATAGTCAAAATGATGACCAAAAATTGTAAAGATTTCCAGGGTCTATTTTCATCATGTTGCTGCCCTGGTTACTAAGAGACAAATTGCCATGTTTTGCACATTTTAGGATTTACAACGATCTGCTCACATTATTGCAAGTTTTCCTCACCAAATCCTGAAATGTGGTTATCATTAGTTCCATTTACATAAAGAAAATTGACAATTGGAGAAAATATATTTTACCAAAGGTCATCTAGCTAGTAATTGCCAGATCTAAGAACACAGTGTAGGTTTTTATCCAAATTGATTGTTTCTGACTCAAAACCCACAAATGATTAGCAGAACATTTTTGAGTCAGACAGATGTAGTCTTGGAACTAACTCTGCTATTTATTAGTTTGCCACTTAACCTCCTTGAACTTGTTTTCTCATCTGTAATGAGAGAATGATGGAAATACTCACTTTGTAAGGTTATTTTGAAGATTAAATAAAATAAATGCACCACTGAGTACTGTGTAGCAGCAGGCAGGCAGTGAATCATGTGTGATATCATTACCATTACCAGGATAGTCATGTGTATTATACCAAATCACTTCAAGAGACTGGAATCCGTGTACCTCATATCCTCATGCATATACGCTCTAAGTAGTTTTAGACAAGAGAAGACTTATACAGAGTAGCCAGGCAGATGAGAATATAGCTCTTTTTACTGCTCCTTTAATAACTAGGTAAACTTCCATTTTAAATTTATGAGCATTTTCTTTCTCTGGAGGAGAACATGTATTCACATTTAGACTAATTCACTTTCTTCTGGGAAAGACCACAAAGTGATTCCATTGAGGTACTGGACAAAGTCTGCCTTTGAATTACTGTTCTCATTGCTGAGACAAAATAGCCAACACCCACAATTTAAAGGAGGAAAGGTTTATCTCAGCTCAGAGTTCTTAGAGGTTTCAGTCTGCAGTCTACTAGTACCAAGGTAGGGTGGCACGGCAGGAGAGCATCACAGAAGAGAAACAGTCCATAGTAGAGCAGGAGGAGGTAGCAGCAGCAGAAAGCCTCTTTCTCCCTTTTATCCCATTCAGGGTACCCACCTTTGGTTAGTGCCACCCATTGTCCACACCCAGAACTATGCTAAACCAATCACTGAACTAATTTAGTAGCATTCACCCTTAATTGCAGTTTTACATGCCCTAGATCCAGCCAGATCTGAAAAAGCCCCCCTTACGAGTGCATGAGCCTTTGAGGGGACGTGTAGGTACGAGCCATGACATGTGTCTTTCCACAAATTTACAAGGTGCCCAAAGAGTTTTTTGAAGTTCCCATAGCGTAGAATAAGGACTCCCCTACCTCTAAATCAGAGAACAGAGAATGTTAATGGAAGCTCTGGGAGAAAATCACCCTAAGGGAGGAAGACTTGTGAAGGAGTTACTCCAAGACAGGACAAGGCCAAGGCTGCAGATGCATAAACTGCTTCAGTGTACAGACCTTGGCTGATCCCAAGATCTTTGATCTAGGATGTGGTCAGCCTTGGAGAAAAAGTGGGTGAGCTGAAAGAGCTAACAACAAGTGGAACTCCAAGTTAGGTTGGGGTGGGGACATCCATGGTTGAATCTGGCCATGGAATTCAAGGTGCCACTATAGCAAATGAAGTTGTGTCAGCCTTGGCACCTCCTTGGTGAGGGTGGGGACAGAGAAACCCCCAGCCATGACAGCAACAGTGATAGGAAATGAACATTGCTTCTGAGTCCCAGATTTTTCTAGTGCCTATTGCAACAAATGGGCACCAACCTGATTTGGTAATAGTGTCAGTGTTGGCAGAGAATAAGATATTTCTTTGCTTTGCTAAGACCATCTACCTTCATTCTTAAAACGGGAGAGTCCTGGCTGAATCTGTTGGCTGAGAAAGCATATTTGGGAATTTCGATTATATCAGAAGGGATTTGCACATGAAGGAAAATATAACCTCAGGGTTTAAACACACAATGGTAGAGTATGGGATACAGCTTTGAGAAAGCACTATGGAAACAAGTGCTATTGAAGGTGGTGATTTGTCCAACACCAAGGAAAAGTCACAAACTGACATATTAGTAAACAGTGAAATGGTGATTTTTTTTTTTCAGCACACCCAACATACAAATTTTGATATTTTGGATTTAGAAAGTGGCTAAAATGTCTTTTTAAGGCTGCTGAAAGGCAAAGCTCTAGGAGGGAAAGAGCCACATTGTCCAGAACTAATTCACTTGCTTTATTCTATATTCTCAGGGGAGCCCACACCTCCAGTGCTTACCTGGAAAGGGTATGGACTCCAGGCAGTTGGACCCAACCTTGATGGAGCTTTTCTGGCCATGGGGAGGGACTTGGAATGTGGATTTCTGTCATCTTTTTCCCTTTTTTGTGTGTTCAATATCTGTGAAAGGATAAGGTGGGGGCAAGCAGGGAATGAGCTTTTCCTTGAAGTTCCAAAAGACCTTTCTGGTGATGATTTGATCATTTCCCCCTAAAGTAACACCTAGCCCTTTGGAGGTTTTATGATTTGAAAACAACAGGTGGAATTTTGACGATTTGAACAGTTTTGTTTTTATTTTGGTTTGTTATAGGACTGGGCTAATGACATCACAGGCTCTATTTCTAGGCAGGCAGTTTGTTTCCCGCAAACCAAAAACCAGGCCACTGTTTGTCTTTTCACCCTTGGGAACTGTGATTCTAAGGTCAGGAAGTCAGCAGGTGAGGGTGCTTTGGTGAAACTGCATTTCCCTTGAAGGGGAGGCCGCGGGAGTGACAAGGCCGCCCACCATTCCTAAGAGACAAGCAAGCTGGAACAGAGCCTCTGGGGCCATGTTAAGCCAATCTAGAGGAAGGTTTTTTTTTTTTTTTTTTTCCTCCCCCAGCTCCATTTCATAAAAGAAAAAAGAGAAGTTTAGACTAGTACATGACCTGCTGAAGAAAGTCGGGAGCAAAAACATCTAATTCCATGGCTTTCGATTTAGAGGCCTCATCAGCTAGGCAAGAGCCCTAAGCCACGCCTTCCTCTTTCACTTAAAGCAGACACTTTCACTGCTAAATTGGTCTTCGTTCTTTAGACTTGCACCAAAATTAATAAGGGTCTCCTTTCCTAATTGCACAATCAAAATAAATTATGTCCACAAATTAGGAGGCAAGGAAATTGCATGCACATTTTGGGGGCCCTGATAATGTCCTGCAGTAAATTGTTTTCATATAAATTGCATGCTTAATTAATCGCTTTCAGAAATGCCCATGTATTTCCCTGCAAACACATCTCTGCCTGCAATTCATAAAATGGGAAGACAAATTAAATTGCCAATCCTTATATAGGTAAGCGTCGCCCTTGGTGTATCCTGGCTGTGCTCAGGCCTTCTGCATCCTTCCAGATAGTACAATAAATCGGAAGAGCCTCTTCTTTTCTGAGTTGCCCCTGGGTATCTGATTCAACAGATTTGAGGTCTCTCTTAAATTACAGCCAGCCAAGGCAATAAAGCTGGTCTGGGCGCCACAACTGGCGGCATTGAAAATCTGGCTGGCTCAGGCAACTTTTGAGACCCCTCTCAGACTAAAAGAGCTTGAGGCAGTGAGTTTTGGGAAAATGAGCTGCATTAAAAATAAAAATAAATAAAATATACCCCTAAATCCAAAATAAAAAAATGCACTCCCCCAAAAGGCATACATTGTTTTATTTTTATTAAAATGGAGAAAAGTATGAAAAAAACCTGCCTCCCACAATCCCAGTACCCAGATATAATCACAGATAATTGTATTCTCTTTCAACAGAATGTTAAATGTTAGAAAATAAAATGAACATTGGCCGATTTAGGTGATTTATTGTGAAAGTTATTTTAATTTTAGGGATGAGTTTGAGTTTGCACAATTTTCAATAGTTGGGAAAATTTGCCCTTTATTTCCAGCTCCCACATACTGTGTGCCTCCTTAGGCAGGAATAAAACAACCCCGGTGTGGCCTGCCCCAGTGCACACCCTGCTGCTTTGATTTCTGGCACCGAACTGTGGCAGCAGAAAGTGAAGGGAATGTTTCGCTAGGTAGCAGAATTTATTTATCCACAGAAATTCAGCGTCTAAATGTTCTGTGTTAAAAAACGAATTTTAACAAACATCCTTGATTCAGAATCTGTCCTGCTAACACAGGAGAGAAGTCATCCTGTGACTTCCTGCTCAGCCAGGGAGCCCTGAGTGAGACACGCCCCGCTGCAGAGCTCATCAGTCGGCCCAGCTTGGCTTTAGCTGCTAATCCTTGCAACTGGGGCTGAAGGGCTTGTTTTTGAAAACAAAGAAAACACAAGGCAAGAGGCGCTATGTGCTGGCTTAATTTGTGATGTGTCTGGGCTTAACTTTCCCCTAAGTTAAATTGTAACAGAAGGGTCAGACCGAGGGTTAAAATTTACTGAAGTGCTTTCCAGTGATACCCTGGAACAAAAATGAAAACAGACCACATAGGCTCCATGGATTCTCTGCTGGAGACACTGTGAACTTGGCCTTGCTTTCTGGCCTCAGGGCTAATTGCAGTAGCATTGTGGGAAATTCGGCTTTAGCTGGACTGGGCTCCTCCCTCAAATGCCTTATGTGAGCCTTTGCTTAGAGTTAAGCTACATCTTTCCTGCCCTGAGATTGCACTGGGAACTTTCTTTTTTTCTCTCTCATTGAGTTTATTGGTACATTTTAGGTATTACAGTACAGTTATATTCCTCATTGGGATCTTGTACCTTTACATGACAGGTCTTGGTTCTCATTTTTTCCCCTTGTCCCTGCTCTCCCTTCACTCCCTCCTCCCCTCCCCATTTACAAACACTTTATTTCCATTGTTTTAATTTTCTCATATTTTTTTCTTTTCCCTTATTCCCTTTCCCCCACCCTTCCCACTTTCCCTACATCTTTAGCCCTTTTCTTCCTATTTCATGTTGTTAATTATCTCATTAGGATCTTATGTACTATTATAGCTTTTCACACCAGAGAAACCGTTCAGTATTTACACATGTGTGACTTATTTATTTCACTTAGGAGTATATCCTCAGTATGTATCCATTTCCCTATGAATCAATCTAATTTCTCATACTTTATGGCTGAGTAGTATTCCATTTTATACAAAAACCACATCTTCTTTTCCAGTTTCCAACTGATGGGCAAATGGGCTGTTTCCAAGTTTTAGCTATTATAAACTGTGCCGCTATAAACATAGGTGCCCATATATATGATTCTTTTAATTCTTTTGGAAAGATACAGAGCAGAGGGATGGCTGGGTCAAATGGAACCTCTAGTCCGAGCTCTTTGAGATATCTGCATATTGATTTCCATAGTTGGTTGCACCACTCTGCACTCCCACCAACAATGGAGAAGGGTTCCTTTCTCCCCACAACTCCACCAACATTTGTTATTGTGTGATTTCTTGATAACAGCCATTCTTTGTGGGGTGAGGTGGAATCTCAGCGTTGTTTTCATCTACATCTCTCGAATGACCAGTGATGTGGAACATTTTTTTCATATATTTACTTGCTGCTTTTACTTCTTTGAGAAATGTCTGTTCATTTCAGATGCTCATTTTTGAATTGGGTCTTTATATTGGGGGGCGCTGATTGTTTTCAGTTCTTTCTATATTCTAGTTAAGAGCCCTTTGTCTGAGGAGCAGGAGCAGCTGATAAAATTTTTTTTTCCAACATTGTAGGTTGTCTTTTAGTTCTGTTGATGGTTTCTTTTGCATGCACTGGGAACTTTCTGACTGCTGCAAGAGGCTTTGAAGGCAGAGGACCTCTTAGGCTGTACAAAAGCCTGAAAAATAATTTATCTGTAAGCAAATTCTGAGAAAGGCCCCCAAAATATAGTAAAGTAAGGAACAAAATATCCAGAGGAAAATACTGAGACCAAAGAGCATATGACTAATTTCTTCTCATTCTTGCATAGCAGAAAATTTAAAAAACTTTTAAACATTAAACTTTTATCACAGTAAGTTATGTTACTGTAGTTAGTTTAATGAGTATAAATATTTATTTATTGAGATATATACGTGTGGCATTGGCCTGAAAACATGACACCCACACCAATACACACCTACCTGCATGCTTGAATGCACTGTTGATTCTTGAAAAGTGTACTGATTCAACACAATTAATGCTTGATATCCTAAACCATTTCATTTGTTACTCCTTTTCTTTCTGAGGTTGGTATGTCCCCACTTCTCCTATTTCCTTCTCCAAATACTATTTCCCATTTGTTTGCTCTTTATTTGATGACAATGAGAATCCCGAAGGTAAGTGTTGAATGCAAACATATACTACTTTGGAAACCCAAGAAGAAACACCTGTGAGTGTGTCTACAGATAGCCTATATAAAATATCCTATACAGACCACACTAATTCCTATATAAATCCATGATTTCCAGGTCAGTAATGTGGGTCCTTTTTACAGTCTGCACTCTCAAACCTTGTAAGTGTAACATGATACATTTTTCTTTCAGAAGAGAGCCAACCACCTTTCTAGCCTCCCTCTCTTAGGGTGTTTCCTTGTTATAATTTAGGTCCTGAATGTCCCTAAAGGTCCATATGTTAAGGGCGAGGTCCTCAGAGTGGCAGCCTTGGAGGATGGTGGAAACTTTAGGAGGTGGGGCTTAGAAGAGGTCTTTCAGGGGTGTGACTTTGAAGGGGATGCTTGGACCCTGGCCCTCTTCTCAGTTTTTCCCCCACTTTCTAGCCACGAGGTGAGCAGTTTTGCTGTGCTACACACCCTCGCAATGATGCCATGATGTGCTTCCCTACGATAGGCCTAAAGCTATAGGGCCAACCAGCCATGGATCAGAAGCTCAAAGACTGTGAGCTAAAAGAAATCTTTTGTTGTTGTAAGTTGATTATTATAAGTATTTATTACAGTAATGTGCTGATTAACACATTCCTTGAAAATATAGGCTTGATAATATGGCTGACTTCTGCTTTTATATGAAAGATTTGGGCCTTCTGATTTTGGAATTGTAAATATACATCTTCTAAATTATTCCCTTCCAAACAACATGCACAGGTGTCTGTGTTTATTTCTCAAGGAGGTATATTTTTTGTTTTCTCTTTCACTTCACTTCAAATGTATACATTTTTGTTTTATTTTACTAAGACTATAGTCACTTTTGTGCTACCTTATATGCATATCTAATAATGCCTACCCTTTAATAATAATACCTATTTTCTCTTGTACATTGGTATGAAGAAGTCTTCTATTGGCTAGATTGTTTTATTTTCTCAACTGCTTATAGAAGCTGTCTAAATATGTCTTGTGCCTGTTGGCTTCTAGGTTCTTCTTTAGAAAAGAGATATTTGAGAATCCAGAATGATTAATACTACCTGTCTCAGATGGCAGTATAGCTGGAAATACATTCCTGTGGTTACCAGCGACTTCTTACATTTTAAAAGGAGAAAAAGATACTTGATATGTGTATTCTGTGTTAGAAGAATCAGTGCTTTAGAAAGTTGTGATTCAATTATTTTTGGTGCAAAGTGGCATGCAGTAAGCATTTGTTGAATGAACAAATGTTTGGAAAGCCTGACATTAGTTTGCTAGAAGCATGACTTTATGAGGACTGAGAAACATCTTGGGGAAAGCGTGATGATGGTTAGATGAACTTGGTTTTGTTGTCACCAAGTCTTGGTTCTCAGAAAGAAAGCACATCCTAGGTTCACTTTGAAGGCTGCCATGCAAATGTCTTCCTGGCCTTTCTTAGGAATTCATTTACAGTTCAGTCGAGCTCAAGAGGTGTGGACAAAATATGACCTCTTGTGGTTATACCATTAAAGATTCTGGAAAGCAGAAGGAAAGAAGCTGTACTTGTCATGGCTCCTCTGAGAGGGTCTTGCATAACAGAGGGTGAGCACCACCTTTCCCCCTTGTCTTGGGCCATGATTTGTCACCTTGAAAATTCAAGGATGCGACAGAGCTGCCTGGTTGGAGTGGGCTTATCTTGAGCACTGGTAAGACCTTCCCCGGGGAACCCTGAAATATATGAAATAATAAGGGAGTATTTCGCCGAGGAATTGTTGCCTTGTACGAACAGGTGAAGGCAAGGGTTTATGACACTTAAGGTTTCATTTGTCACTGCAATTGTTATAATACTCCCATGTATACAAGGCCTAGGTAAATTTATGTTTTGAAAGTAGCCAGTGTGCTTTTACTCTCCTATTAGACAGATGACTTCAGCACTTGAATCTGGGGCAGGGTAAACATTTAGGTTTCTTCAATTCCTAGCACGTCATCAACACAATAGGGCATTGTGCCCAGTGCCATCAAAAAATAATATCTTCTTTGCCTCTTTTCTCAGGCTTTGTAATTGTACATCTTTTAAACAGGGACAAAGGAATACAGTACCACTATGTTGTTCCAAGTCTTGCTTTTACATCAAGATTGCAGAGGGGGCTAGTTTATGGCTTTTACCTCTATTTCTCCCACTCTCACTCTCCCCCATCCCTTGTTAAAACCTTTAACTCCTACACCAGACAGCATAAGAAATTGAGCATCTGTTTTCTGTCGTTTCAGCTGACAGTGTATTTTCAGAACTCTGGAATTTCTGCCATTGCTTAATTTTATATCCGGGAGCAGAATCTATGAGACTATAGAGCCGGAAGGAAGATCTGTGAACTCTCTGGGATCCTGTCCTAAGTGTTGCTTTTTGGAGGAGGTGATGGGAAGAGGGCAGCTGTCAAGCTTCCGTCTGGCAGGCCATGTGCCAGACTTCCTGGGACTTCCCAGCTACAACGGCACAGTGCTTCTCAGGCCTCTGAACGTGGTTGGCAGTGGAGTGTGGGCAGAACTTACAAAGATGTTGCCTACTTTTGAGTGAGTCCCAGTTTTGGAACAGGATGTAGAAAATCAGAACCAGACAATAGTGGGAATACAGGAAGTGTGCATAAGTGCAAAATTAATTGCAAGATTTTTAGTTGTTCGGTTATAGAAGTCAGTTTTCTGATGCCCATAAATTATTGCTCAGAGAATATGGAAGAGAGGAAAGCAAATTATTATCAGGCAGGTGTATAGCTCTTCAGACATGTAATAAATTTAAATTGGATTTTCTGCACAGTATCCAGTGATGTACTTCATCTTCCTAGAATGTTTCTCACTGGGAGTTAAAGTGGGGTATAGGACAAAAAATACAGCCGCAGGAGATCCAGACTTTTTCTTGGTTATGACACCTCTTGGGCAAAACCTTGATTTCTCATGGTCTTGAGTTTCTGATTCACATGATGGAAATGTTCACCATGTTACATGTCTGCCAGGGCTGTCACAGGGGTCAAAGAAGTCTCACACGAAAGAGGCATTCAGCAGAACAGCCAGTCTGGCATTTATGGTTTTACCATTGTTGAGAAATTCCGGGGAGCTTGGCATTTACTCTGACAGACTGAGGCTTGGTGACACCCCCTGCCACCTCAAAGGCAAATTTTGAGCCAAGATCCCTAGGGCTCCTGGGCTTTCCTTGCTGCTCTGGCCTCATACATCTGTTTCTGGCTGTAAGATTAAGCAACAGTAGGAAAGGTAATACGCTGATCTCAGGTTGGTTCTGTGACAAGTTGAATCCATGCAGAGAGCCCAGATCGTCCCTTGGTGCCCTGTGCCCTCTCCTCTGCCCAAGTGGAAGAGATTCTCTGGTGCTACCAGTTTCCTCTGGAAATATGCGGAACTGCGGATGGCTTTGCTCTTCAGGCCTTTGGTCAAACAAAGAGCAGCTTTGTTGCACATGTCAAGTTGTCTTTGAATAAATTGCCCATGAAGTTGCTTAATATCCAGAACAGTTCACCTCTCAGAGCTGTTTTTTTTTAATCTGCAAAATAGGCATAACAACAACCACATGTTAGGCTTACTGTGAGCAGAGAAGAAGGTGTCTGGCATTTACAGTAGTTACAGTCAACAACTGTTGCTTTCAATTTGAATAAAATAAATCTCTGCTTAAATTTTTTCTCCTATTTTTGTTTCTCTTGACACAAGTGATACTTTATTTTTTATTACATGTGGTGGTGCGCAGCTGTTTTGCCTATGGAGTAGTTCAAAGTCACGTTACAAGTCGGTTGCTGCACATGCACTTAACCTAGGTGTCCTGCTGTAACATTGTTCGACAGCTCTTGTTTTTCTTCTTCCTTTTCTTCCTCACTTTAGTGGTTCTACTGTATATGTCAGGGAGGTTAGATTCTTTTCTCTCGGAACTCAGAGCACACTTTCTGGGCATAAATTTATGCAAATGTAAAAGAAAAAAGAGAAAGAGAAGAGGGAGAGAGACAGGAAAAGAGGAGGACAGCAGATAGACTGATTCCACTTTTTGGCCGTCAGCATTTATTCGGTGAATGTTTAAACTGTGAATCAGCAGCCGGGCCCCTTCAGTATTTCTCCTGACTCCAGGTGTGAAAGTCTCCCTGGACGGTGTGCTCTCAGGTCTCATCCAGGAGTTTGCCCTTCCTCCTGCACAGCTGCTGTCCTTCAGCCCGGGCAACTATTTCTCTGTCTCCTTTCCTGTACTTGTCCAGCCCTGCGATGCCGGGCTAAGCTTAGCAGTCCTTTCTCCCCCTAACGTCTTGCTGATGGATGGGTGGAGAGATTGGTATCAGTTTGGACTTGAGCATAGCCCTAAGTATGGATTAATACATTTAACCCATATCAAATATGTAAGCACATTTACATATGCAATGAGGTATTCCTGCATGAAGGTAAATGTCCCTCCTCAGCAAGGCAGGTGTCTTGTTTTATTGTGAAAGTGGCAGATCTGTTCCCCTCCAGAAGGACAGGAACAACTGATTGGCTTAATTTAAGCCCTTGAACACCAAGAGACCCTCCTAAAACTCAAGATGAGGTGAATGTGAAAGGAAAGGCTACCACTTTTTTTCCTTCTGTAGATATATAACTCATCTAAAGTTCGTACATGTTGTAATCATCCTATTAGATATTTATATAGTTTTAGCGCAAATGCTTAAGGGTTGGACCTTGGGAAGAGGAAGGAACCAGGGTGTCAGATTTTTCTGGCTGTCAGTTTCAGGCCTTTTAATGATGGAAAGTGGATAGGGGAGAATGAATATTAATACACAAATGCTGAGTCTAATGTAGAAAATGGAGCAAGTTGCCAGAGAGCTTTGGGTTGTGTACTCTTGGATCAGAACAGGCGAGCCCTGAGGGGCCTCCTAAAGGAAGAGGCAGAAATAGAAGCAGACACACTTGCTGTCGGAAGGAAGGCATGGGGCTCTTCGGGGAATGCTGCAAGCAGTGAGGTGACCTGTTTCTTCCATTCTGCTTTGGGTCTTCTGATCAGGCTCCTGGAGTTTTTGTCCTACATGCACTTGCCATTTGATCATAAGAGGGAGGGAATGAGGAATGAGTCTGTGCATGCGTGTATGGACAGGGGAGAGATATATTCGTGTGCTGTATTTCCCTACTGGCTATATTGCTTTCTGCCCTTAGGGTACTATGTGCTTTGTACATGGTACTTCTGCTTTCAGAGTCCTCTTCCTGCTGGTCATGATTGCTTTCAGAGGGAGGCTGTTGTAAAGAGGACCTTCGGCTAATTGTGGGCTTGTGTTTTACATACGAAGTGTGATTGACAAATAAGGTGAATGTGTAAATGTTTAAAATATTATCATAGTAATTATCTTTAATCTCCCTTTAATCTCCCTCTGAACACACGTATCCCATTATTATTGCCTCTTTTTGAAGTAATTCTGGAAGTTCTCGTTCTTCTTAAAAACTTTTTTACTTTATTAGTGCATGTTTGCAGTACATAATGATTACATTCCTCGCGGGGAATTGGTTTGTGTACATCACACAACTTAATTCTTTTTAGGTTCCCCTCCATCTCTTTGTTCCCTTCCCATTTGCAGAAATCTATCTCTCTGTTTCTATTCTCTTATTTTACTCTTTAATTTATTTAGACTCACAGACGAGAAACTGTGATATTTAAGCTTGTGTGTCTGAATTATTTTGCTTAACATTGTAGTCTCAAGGTACATTTATTTTCCTACCAATGATTCTCAGTCGTCCTTCTTTGGTAGCATAGTGTGCCATAACATATAAACAGCACATCGTTCTTATTCACGCATCTGTTGATGGACGTGCAGGCCACTTCGGAGATTTAGCTGTTAGAAGTTGTGCTGCGAGCCACGGGTATGCGTGGATCACTGTCCTCTTTGATGAGTGTCTTTGTTGTGCTGTCATGGCTGCCCCAGTGTCCTGAATCGATTTAAAACGCTTGCCTTTCGTGGTCATTTTGACCTTGAGGAAGAGCCAGAAGTGACACAGTGCCAAGTCCAGGGCATGAGGTGGATGAGGATGCATGGTAATGTTGTTAGGAGCCTGAATCTTTGCTGGATGGTGCTTGGCAACATCAGTCACTGTATTTTTGATCACACGTTAGAAAAACATGGAACAGGACTTCCAGAACTGCTTTGGAAAGAGAAAAGAATGATGGGTAAGTTTGAAGCAAGGGAGAGGTTTTTTTTTTGGGGGGTGGGATTATCAGCACTTTGTGTTTTACTCTAATTTAAAAAAATATTTAGGCATCCACTGTAGTTTTTGATCATTCTTTATACATATATTTGTGTATATAATTAGGTATGTATATGAACACGTACACATACACACGTTTTATACAGTAGTAGTTGTTGTAAAAGTTAGGTCCATCTGTATGTGTTACATCATTGTGACATGAAAGTGGTGACCACACAGAGACTCGATCCCGAACACAAGCACATCTTACATAGTTTTCTATGTGTGGGCTCCCCATGAATAGCTTCCTGAGCAGCCTGTGATGCCCTTAGGTCAGGTAGAGCCATTAACTCCCCCTTACACCAGCATGAACACACACAAACATTCCCAAGATGCGAAGACTTTCTGACAGCAGCTTCTCGTGAGGACATGGTGTTGGGCATTTGAGTGGTAGGAATGTATGCCCTTGAAATAGCATTGTGTCCTTTGTAGACAGTGCTCACATTTCTTCAGTATCCTCCCCTGCAAAGATCAGTTCTTTTTGGAGCCTCTTCCTGTCTGTCACTGAATTCATAGAAACCCTGTAGTAATTGCTGTGGTTCTCAGATGGTCCTCACTCCCTTGAGGGGACCTTCACTATTTTTACTCCATGTTGCTGCTACACAGCTTGAGCCTATGCCTATCAGTTGGGCATTTCTCTTTGTAAAAGAAAAACCTTCAAAGTAGCCTTTTCCGTGAAAACCATAATGAGAGCTCTCTGCCCTCCTAAGTAGTAGAATATAGACTCAGAGCAGGTTGATCTTTTGGAGAAGTGGAGAAGGGACTACCTTCTCATTTTCTTTCCAAGACATTTAGGGAAGCCAATGCAATACAAAAATGACCTTAGCAGTCTTTTCTGCCACAACCCTGAAAAGGTAAATATAGTCTTTTATGTGAAACTCTCTGAAGTTATGATTTAACTTCAGAGATGGTGACTAAAGGCTATGGCTGTTCAAGGCTTGGGCTACATGCAGAAGTATCCAAGCCACCTGCGCTGTGTGAGCCTGGATAGCAGTACTGATTGGTAACCTACTGGTATTTATAAACCAAGCACCCCAGAAAGAGTACAAAGTAATTTTCTTAGACTTAGACTTGGATCCTCAAATATCTTTTGAATACCATGGTATGTGAAGTAAGGAACCACATATACATCTCAGATTGAACTTATTTTCCTCTCAACCTTGTTCTTTCATTGCTCTGTTGTGAATGTTTGCTCCTCTTCCCTTTTAAAGTCTAATCCCCAGTGTGAAGGTATTTGGAGGTGGAGTTTGGGGGAGATTATTGACATCGTGAAGGTGGAGCCCTTCTGAAGGGGACTAGGACCTTAGAAAAGAGGACCGGGAGAGAGCCCAACCCCTCTGACTGGTCAGATCACAGAGAGAAGATGTCTTCCCATGAGCAGGGTCCTCACAAACACCTTGACTTTGGACTTCTTAGCCTCTAGAAGTTTGAGAAATACATTTCCACTGTTTACAAGCCATGCTGTTGAGGCTGTTTTGCTGTAGTAGCCCGATTAGAGCAACACTGCTATGTTGCTTTTCCTAGTTCATGGCATCACTCTCTACTGAAGAAATCAAATAGTAGAGAATCATCCCTGCAATTTTCCCTTGCTTCCAATATTTCTTTCAAAACCAACTTCAATTTTAGCCCCTCCATGAGGTTTTCCGTTAGTATACTATGGCTATTTTTACACATCTGCTAGTAGATTGTAACCAATCTGTTATGTAGGCTTCAATTTCTTGGTCCCTGGTTTCTTCCCTCCCTCAGCTGGAGTCCCCTTGGTGCAAGTTTCAGTGCCTTCTTCCCAGCTGTATTATTCTATGTCCAGGTACCTCAGACAGTGTCTTATATGAAGCATGGACCCTCAGAATTTTCGAGGAAAATTTCACAACGTCTTTCATATCCTTATCTCCATTTCTCCCATAGTTCTTTGATATTGATGATTTTTTTTTTTTTTGGTGTTTTGAGCCAGGGTCTCACTATGTAGCTGAGACTGACCTGGAACTCACTATGTAGCCCAGGCTGGACTCAAACTCAAAGCGATCTTCCTGCCTCAGCCTCCCGAGTGCTGGGATTATAGGCGTGTGCCACCATGCCTGGCTTGATGATATTTCCTAATGTAGGGGTGATGGGGTTCCTGATGCTCTAGAAACAGGTGCTAAGATAAAATATTTTACAATGTCACCCCAATTAAAAATGATGTATTGCATATTTCAAAATTCTTAAAAATTTAGAGTTTTAGTAATCACAAAAAAGAATAAGTTGGTGAGCTGATAAGTATGTTCATTAGCTTACTTTAATATTTCTACAATGAGTGTATAGATGAAAGCACCATGTTATTCTCTATAAATACATAATTATTATTTGCCAATTTATAAAATACTTTAAAGAAGACAACATAATGTAAAGTATTATTATTGTTTCATGGCAGCATTCTCAAATTGTCTTGTTAATCCACTTTCAACTTGGACTTACTTTTTTTTAAAAAGTTTTTTTCCAGTAATGGTAATTGAATTCAGAACCTTGCACTTTCCAGGCAGGTGCAGTGCCACTGAGCTAAATCCCTGGCTCCATGGACCTACGTTCCATGGAGTTTCGCTTGTGGGTTTTTCCCCATGATGCTGTGTTTATGTGGCTACAGTGCATAGAAATCTCACTTCCTTATTGATGGCTGTGAAGCTTATACGAAGGTGAGGAGAGTGACGAAGGGCATCAGTGGGTGGCTGTACCAACCCTAATCTGATTTCTGGAAATGTTTTGTGGAGTGTCCTAATTTTGCCTTTTAGGAGACAGCTTCCCTTATAGACATAAAGTTTAAAGAAACTTACTATAGATTCTTAAAGATAGTTAAACAAGATGCTTTTCTGGATTCTCAAGATCCTACTAAATTGCCACTTTTGATCTCAGCTCAGCTGGGAAATCTTTTCTTTTGTGCAACTTGAGAAAAATCCATATAAATAGCTGGGAGATAAAAATTAATCCCTACTCACTCCTTCTGTTTCCCTATGGGTGTGGCTGGCTTTGTGAAATATTTTCTGATACTAGCTATAGTTGAAATAATTGTTGTTCTCTTCTGGAAAAAAGTAAATGATAGTTTCTGAGTTGGTAAGATAATGAAGGCACAAATTTAGCTTCTGGAAGGCCTAAAGGTTGCATGGCTTAGTTTAAAGGATACCATGGTGGGTATTGGTGGTGACATTTTTTTCTCCTTCCATACAGTGTGAGAAATAGGCGTGAGGGAATCACAGGCTTCTCACGAAGTAATGAGCCCTTCCATGCCCTGACCTCTAACACAGCTCATTGAAAATATCCTTTTTCACAGCATGTTTACACAGTGACTATTTGGCTGTTGAGCAAATACAGTAGTTAATAGGCCCAGCGCGGTCTGCTTATATGGGAGCCTGTAATAATTAGGAGGATACCATGCCAGAATATTAAGAAATTAATGCATGGCTTAGACGAGCAATGATCCTTGAAGAGAACAACAGTTTGTGGAAGACAAGACAAATGCCACCTGCCACAGGGACCCCAGGGGAAGATCCGGGCTGGAGTCTTCTCTGGAGCAAATGCAGTTTTCCAGGATCTTGAACAGCCAGCTGAAGTGGAACACTGGGAAAATGAGTCAACTACTTGGTTGTTCCCCGGGTAGTCATCACCTACGACACTGGGGAAGGCAGTGTGCAAGTGGCAGCAGCTGGTGTTTTCGTGCTACTAAGCTTACGCCTAGCTTCGGTAGCACCCTATAGATCTCCGTGGAGCCTCAGAGGGACCCATGAGTCACATTTGTTGTTTAATACATGGACACTCCGTGCCACACCTGCTCCAAAATTTCTTTGTTTCCTTCAGTGATCTACATCAGATATACCAACTGGAGGTGTATGTGTGTTTAATTTCAACATTATAGTAAAGAAACTAGTAGCCCAAAAAGGATAATTGATACTTGACTTGTCCAAGATCTCACCATTTTTAGGATGGAAGTGAGACTCAAATACTGAATCTTTTTGTCCCACAGTCATTGAATTAGAATATTCGGTACAGTATGACCAGTGGAAGTTCGTGTAATCGCCGAACTCGAACTTTACAAGCAGGTCCTCATGGGGGCACATATGTGACCGGAGGTAGAGGACCATCACCTTCAGGGATCAACTCTGGGGATATCGGCCTGAATGAGGTGACATGGATTTCCCAGACTTTTGCCACTGCCATGATGTTTACAGCACAGCAGGTGTTTCGGAGCATGTTTGATACTTTGAGATGTTTGAATCTGAAAACCACTCTTAGCATGACGCAAAAAATAGAGGTGGAGGTTTTCCAGAGAAGATATCACTGCAAACAGTCCTGAGGCAGCCAAAATATGAATCTGTAAGTCTTCACAATGAAGCTAAAAAGCAGAGTTTGGAGGGGGACAGGGGAAGGCAGTCTGGAACTTGGTGGGGTCAGAGTGCAGATTAGGTCCAGCTGGCAGGATGAAAAGATGTGGAGGGGAAGAGAACCCTTTAGATAGAAGCTGTGTCATAATCACGTAAGCTTTTGCAGATTTTTGGTTCTTTTGGGATGTAGTTCTCCTAGGATTTTTCCATGAGACATCCAGAATGATTTGGATTATTAAAAATGCCACATGCTCACATGTGAACAGTGTTTTACCATTTAGAAGGCTTTCTTTCTCATGAGTCTCCCAATTACAGCCTGCTGTAGGGAGGAGAGATATAATCAAACTCCTTTCACTGATGAATTTGTGGAGATTTTGAGACTTTTCTGCATACACACATAGCTTTCAAGAAGCCAGGCCAGCACCCGAGCATGGATCCTGATACCTTTGTCTCTGGGACCCTCTGAGTGCTGCCTTTAAGGACACGCAAATGAAAGATATGCACGTTGGGTTAATCTAGTGGTTCACCCCACCACATATTTCACTAAAACTGCTGAGATCCAGAGATGTTCACAAGGAAGTGTTCGCCAGAATAGTTGGGAATGCGTCCAACACCCTGACCCGCTCTGCAGCAGCCAGGCAGTGACTGGGCATCCACAGCCTTTCCAAACTCTTCTGGAGCCTATTTACATTTCTTGGCTTGTCCAACTCTTGGGGAATAACAAGTTCCACATGTTTACCACCTGCTGTGTGAAGGAGTACTTCCTGTAGCTATTTTAAACCGATTGCTTCCCACTCTTAAGTGCTCTCCTACCTCAAAGCCCTTCACAACTGGTTATGGTCCGCAGGAAGCAACATCTGTCTGGCTCACAGTCACTGGCCTGCACCCTCCTGTTGCTGTTTTAAGTGCTCCTGGCAGTCATATCAACAGTTTTGAACCAAGAGGAAGCTTGACATTGTTTTTAGGGTACAAATGCCCATATGCTAGAATAAGAACTGGAGTGTGACCTCTTTTCCATATGTCCTGATGGCTTGAAGAAAAAAAAAATGAAGCAAAGATTGCTGTTATGCAACTTTGGCCTTTCCTATGACTATGTCCTTCCAAAAACCTTCACCATCCTAAGGAATTCCATGCTAGTCCAAATGAAATAACTACAAAATCATACTTGCCTGAATGTGCTATTCTGATTGGAATCCTTTCTAGCGGCTGACCTTGCTAATGTGGACATGTTCATATGGTTAAGATTAATGAGTCAATTATTTTTATACAAGCTATCCCTCATGTAGGCTGTTTTCCTTGACTTGACTATGTTAATTAATAAAAAGCATCCAATCCTCCTTCTACTGGAGTTTGCGGTTAATCAGGTGCAATTATCAATAAAGCCATGGTGAATGTCTGTGTGCTCAGGCACCTCTAATGAAAAGAGGATATATTTGGCTATGAAGAGAAGTACTTAAGGTTCCTCTCCAGTGAGTGCTTCCAGGAGGAAATAAGGCTATGGATCTTGGAAGGCGCCAGCTGCCATTATAAATATAGTTATGTTTTTAATTAAGTAAATACTGAAACAAATGTGATTGAATGTGAGCTAATCCATTCATGTGGATATTATTTCATGTCATGCCTTAAATTAATGCTTTCTGGGGCTTGGCCTGGCTCTTTCTGGTCGTAGGGTGGGATGTGCAAGGATATGCCTCCGTGGACACGACGGGACTTGCACACAGTCAGTCCACCTGCACCAGGCTGCAGGTGACAGCATTACCTTAGGAAGGTCCCAGATACAAACAGTACCACACACAGAAACATTTAAATAGCGACTGTTTATACCGTTGCTTTCTTTGTGCTGTGGGTTGTAGAGGAGTAAACGCCTGCGAAACAGTTCGCTGGGTAAGCACTTAGAATGTTAATCTTCAGGGTTAGTAACACTGTTCCTTTAAACACGGCCCCTCTTCTCACGCTTCGTGACTAATTTGATTTCATATGATTTGTCAGAGGGTACAGCTCTTAGGTGAAATGCATGATGTTTGAGGAGAATTTTGTTTTTAGGGTGAGATGATTGAAACAAGAGTTACAAGATTAAGCCTTTAAAAAAAGGGAGTAAGTGGAATCGATGACCTTCTATCTTTGTGAGTTTGCGGAACAGACAGGTAAATTCAGTGAATGATCACGATGCTCTTTTTTCTGGTTTAAATGTTATGAATTTCAAAAGTACCACGAGGTTGTCCCATCTTGAGAGAATTTCCAAATAGTGAAATGTCATTTTCAAAACTAAGTGGCGTCCCTCACATGTTTCCTGCTGCTCGCTGTCACTGATATGACCTCAGTTAAGGACAATGTTTATTGCTCAGGGGGAGGAGCGAAGGTTTGGTGCTCCTTCCGGAACCAGCGTTCATCTGAGGTGTAATTATGGCTGCTCCAGCCTCTCGGCTTCTGTATCACAGTGGGGAAAGAGAAGGGAGAGAAGGGACCTTGACAGAGAAATTCGAGAAGCTGATGACAGTGCTCACGACCTACATGAGTCTAGTCATCCTCAGAGAGGGCAGGAATGCCAAAGGGATGGCCCGCTTCCTGGGACTTCATCTGCTTGGAGGCCCGACTCTGGACCAGGACTATGCCAGGGGCGGGGGGTGCAATAACAGAGCATCGCTAAGGTCCTGCCATCCAGACATACAGTTTATTGGAGGTGCCTGGGTAGGATGGGCCTCTAAACGAAGGGGAACATTGGGTAGGGTTCTGCCAGGTGCAGCAAGGCTCCGCTGAAAAGACGTTGACCGCGTGGGGCCGCGGTGCAATACACAGTGGGTTACAGCAGCCAGTTTGTACCAGCTTGTGAGAGCTGATTGTGCACGTGTGTTCCCAACTATGAGTTCGGGGATCTCATGCCGTTGCCTTATAGTCAGTCCGGGTGAGAGTATTTATACCACAGAAACTGCATGTTTAGGCTTTTGTTTCCTAGGGAATGAGTCGTTAAACATTTGCTAGCATACTACTGCTTACGGATGGGGAGAGACAATAAGAACGGATGTTACAGAGAAAGGGATTACTGGGCTAAGTAAGTCGTGTAGAACAATTAGAAATATAGCCTTTATTGGATTTTTAGGTGAGAGATTTGAGGTTTTTGTCATGAGGTAGAACTTTTTCTAAGGAGATGTGAAAAATGGGACTTTTGTACCAGCTGTATTTCTGGTGATTATGAACTCTAGCCAATATTTCAGTTATCCCCTATTCTCTGGGGTCTGAATCTGGATTCTGTTTAATTGTGTATATATACAACCTTGTATATAATGGTCACAAAATAGTGTGTCTTGTGTTAATGAATATTGATATTCCTCAAGCCTCTTCAATTACCTCTCTGGCTGAGGTCAACCATTTTCATTAACTACATGCCAAGAACTGTGTTAGATATCATATATTTATACAAAATTAAGACTTGGAGAGGTTCAGGAATTTGCTCTCATTCATAATGTTCACAGCAGTATTCCAACTTATTTGATTCCAAACCCGCAGTTTTCCAACCATCCCGTATTTCCTTTCAAATAAGGGTCCATTTGTTATATTGAAATGAGTTCTAGAGACAGGACGTACTGCAGGAAGGAGAGATCGTTAGGGTTTGGACACGAAGGAGAATGGTCCCCAGCTTGGGAGTTACTGGTCTAGGTGACAGTACATCCTCACTATCAGACTCTTGATGACATTTACGCCAACAGTTTGGCTGATCTGTGATAACCTTTTCTATTGACTCCTAATATGAGATGCATTTTGATGCATAGTACTGCAGAGAGCTGGAGAGTGGGGTCTGCATTTCTTTGCCTATGCTACCCCCAATTCAGTTACTATTAAACAGATCTTTTAGATCACAACACTTTATCTCCCCACCCACAGAAAAGATGTCAGACCAAAATGTTTAGAGAGAATTCTGGTTGTGGTTTGGCTGGGTACCACATCCAAAGACCAAGTGTGACAGATATGAGGCATTGGGTTGGTTACCTGTAAGTAAAACATGGAGCGATGAATATTGGTGCTTCAGCAACTTACTGCTTACCACCTACATTAGCTCTTATTATGACTTCTGAATGAGGCTGTGCCTTACATTTATTCTCCTTCAGGCTAGGAAATTAACTCTTACTCCTTATACATAACCAGAAGTGACTTAGCCACTCACGTGTACTGCATCTCAACTTCTCCTGGTAGTGAGAAAGAACAGAGAAACAAATCTTCATAAATACTTGGATTTTTCATTTGAGGGATTAAGAACTGGAGAAGGGTTTGTATTTACACATTGCTACTTGTAAACATCAGTAGATGGAAGAAGATTCTGTGGGTAATTACTGGATGGCCAGGAAAGGAGGAGCAATTAGATCCCCTTATGTAACTCAGTACTACTAATAGAGTTCTTGGTTAAAAACAACTAAAACTTACTCAGGAGAATTTTAGGAAAGACAAATTTGTGAGAAGGTTATTGGACAGCTTATGGAATCTGGGAAGGCTGGTTCAGTTCATAATCAAGGACGGCAAGGCATAGATGAGGGACAGTCATGGGAGGCCCTTGCTGGGCACACTTCTGTTGCCAGGTGGGACTCAGTACTACTGCTGGTCCCAAAGATGGGGACTGTCATCCCTCGGATGTTTGTTACCTGGTTGCTGGAACACCTGTTCCACCGTAACCACTAGGGAAAATCTCCAACTGATTCCACATCTTTCCCTCAGGACCTGCGGCCTGAATGGGAGGGATTGGCTGTACTGTCACAAGGCCAAGCTCTCTTCCTGGGATGGGGGAGAAGGACTTTCTTTGAACTCTATTTACTACCAATTCTGTGAGTCACATGAAGAAAAGGGAGTTTATGTTGGGCAGCCCTAAATGATGGCTATTTTCTCTACATATTCTTGTTCTAGCATGGAAATGTACCTAAAAGAAGCTAAGGTGGCCTCATTTATTGGGAATATTGTTCAAACAAAGCATGCTGTTATACTAATGGCAGTGAATCTAATTATGACACATTATTTCTCAAAATCCATGACCCTCCTGAACCTGTTGTTTGTACACAGAGTTTGTCCAAGCTCTGGGTTTGTCTGACTCAAGCAAGAATGCTCACACACAGGCTGACTTCTTTCTCACTGTGTGGCTTTGCAATTCAGAAGATGTAAAGAGGTTTTCCCTGGCTTTCAGCCTCCCTATCTATTTTGATCATGGAGGTTAATAACGCTGAAAAGCGCTCAGAGTATATAAGGCCACTGAGGAAATGAGAGCTCTATGTTTTATGGCTGGGACATGACTGGTAATGTATCTGCTGGGAAAGTTGCCATTCAGAATGCAGCAATGAATATTGAATTCCATCAATTATTGGGTTTTTCTCCCTTCCTCCACCCGATGGGCCCCTTTGCTTCCTACATGGGAAAGGAACATTCAGAGCCAAGATCTGAGCGTGCTGGTAGTGCCTTTCTTTGTGGGCTTTGCCAATGTTGGACAACGTCTTACCGTCCTGGCTATACAATGGAGCCAACTGGGATATTTAAAAAGTCTGATGTCCCAATTGTACCCTAAACCAATTAAATTAGAACCCATGGGGAGGAATCCAGGTGTCAGTATTTTTTAAAGGTCCCTAGATAGTCCTTGTGTGCAAGCAGAATTGAAAAAAATCACTCTAGTTAATGCCCCAAACTCTACATGAACCAGTCTTAAAACAAGCACTAGGCAAAATAAATAGAGAACTCCTCCCTTTACTCTTGAAAAAGTCATTAATGAAATAAGTATTATGCAGAACAACAAATGTGGACATGAATCTGGTTACCAGCTGCGGTCCTGGGCAGGTTATTTTAGCACTCTGGCCTTCAGCTTCCTCCCCTGTAGTAAGTTCTGCCTCACTGTGTTGTTGGCAGGATTAAATAAGCAATTTAATTTCAATTTCTTGGTTCAAGACCTGGGGGTCATAGTAAGGTTTTAATAAATCCTAGCCGGTCGTATTATTGCACAGCCCTTAAAGAGCTTCCAGAGCGTTTTCATGTCTACTCTTCCACTATATTTTAACACAATCCTTTGTCAGAAGCTTGTCTGGAAATTTACTACCCTGTTAGAGAGATGAAGACGCTGAGATCCAGAAAGTGTGAATTCTTGCCTGAGCATGGGGAACTTCTTGCTGGGTATTGGCTCACCTATGAGACAAGCAGTGGTGGTTTGAAGCCACTTGTCCTTCCCAGTGCTATCTAGGCTAGATTTAGAAGCCTCTGACCCAGAAGCCAAACATGTCTAAGGAGGCCAAAGGGCAGCTGCACTGTCAGAAGGGAAAAGCTGACTCTTAGCTCCCTGAATTTCTACTTTGAGCTCCAACCTTTCCAGTTCTTTATCTGGTCAAAATCTCTTTCAGGGAAATGATCTGATGTAGGTCATTTCCACTTTAGCATGACTTTAGATGATGTACAATTAGAATCCATCTCTTCACTTTGAAGCTGAAGAGGTCTAGGCCCAAGTTCATGCAGCTAATTAATGGCAGAGCTGGGACGAAGGAAGTAGTTACTCTGATTCTTTTCATCCAGAGCACTGAAATCATTTTAAATACAAAACAGAGGATGATGTTTATTTCAGTCCTACCAAATGAATGCTGCTTTTCCCCTCCTTTCATTTGTTGTTTCATCTCCAGCTGTAGATAGGTGTTTTCCCATTAGAAGACATTTCTAGTGATGGTTCTATTAAGGGGACTAAGATTTTTCTTTTAGTGTTTTTGAACTTTTTAATTTCAAGAGGATGCAGATAGGCTACACCCATTGCTTGCTGTGGCTATTCGTAACAAATTTCTCCAAACCTATGGCTTATGAATAATAATCTATTTTTCTCAGGAATCTGAAAGTTGACTGGGTTCTGTTGGCAGATTTTATTTAGGATCCCTCATGTGGGCACAGCTAGATGATGGCCAGGGTTGGGGCCATCTTGGACTTCTTCTTCTCACACAACCGGGGCCTGGGCGAGGCATGGGGAAGACTCCCATGCCTGGAAGCTGGAGTGGGTGTGTATCCTTAATCATTTCTCTTTTTCTCTCTCTGTTATGGCTCAGGGTAGCTGAACTGCTTCAATGGCAGCTGAAGAATCCCAGAGTGAGCATCCCAAGAGAAACCATCCACAGCCTAGTGCCCCTTTCTGACCTAGCCTCAGAGTCCAGGCCGAATTTCTTCCTCTCAATTTCATTCATTGAGACAGTCACGGTGCAAGGCAAGAGTCTCAGCCTTTATCTAATGGTGGAAGAAGTATCAAAGAATCTATAGACATGTTTTAAGCACCATATTGTCTTCAGTAGGGATAGTAACCAACTGTTACCTTTACATTTTCTGCATACCTGGTTCTGTGACAAGGCTTTCCACTCCAGTCCTCCGGTGAGAGCTTAGAAATATTGTGAATGAAAGACAGAGGATGATATTTATTTTGGCTTTTAGACTATGACCTGAAAGAAGGCTGTCTGGAAGTACAATGAGATGGGCTGAACAGTAGCACTTCTGGGGTATTTTGTACGTGATACATATTGGGAACAAAATTCCAAATTCTGTAAATTATTTTTAGGGTCCCAAGTCAATCACGTGCCTTTGAAACTCAATGATGGTCTACATTTTATTTCTGCCCATTTTCCAGGACTGAACTAGAGATTTATCTTTAGCTTTGTGTCTAATATGGAGAGAAAAGGAATGCTATAGGGAAATTTCTGTGTATTTGGTATAATTCCTGGAATTATGAAAATATTTTCTTTTAGTTTATTTAAGTGAACAAATTATTGGTCCACTTGTGTTTCTGTTGGTGAGTTCATAGAATCTGGGAGTTGAGGGAACCACTAGAAAATAATTTTATGTCTCTCTGAAAGTAGGACAAGGGTGAGAATGAAACTTAAAGAGTAATGTATTGAGGGCCAGGGATTTAACTCAGTGGTACTGTGCCTGCCTGGCAAGTACAGGGTCCTGAGTTGATTCCCAGTACTGAAAAAGCCAAAACGAAAACCTAACACCAGGATCAAAGAGAAATTAGCTATTCATATTGGGCCAGGGATTTAGCTCAGTGGTACCATGCCTGCCTTGCAAGCACAAGGTCCTATATCATTTTGAATCTGAGTCAGTGTTGGTGACATCCATGTGGGGTGTGTGTATGTGAGTACGTACTCACATGTGTTACTGCCTTATATGAGCTTATGAAAAGAGGAAAATAATAAGACATTAACCGCAGTTGTAATAGGGTGGCTAAAATCCCAGCCTTTAGAATCAAAGACAAATGACCTTATTAATAATACCTTGAATGAATTACCTAATTTGTTTGACATTCTGTTTCCTCATCTGTAAATCTGAATAGTGTTTAGTTCATAACATTTTATGAAGGATTCAGAGGAACAAAATACGTTAAGTACTTTGCTCAGCACATAGTGCATGGTTGCTTTTCACTAAATGTTAGTATAGTCAGTCAGTCAGTCCGTCAGTCAACCAATCTGTCACCCAGCCAGGAATTGGAGTTCTGTGTCCAGGGAACCAGCTCCAGACCCCATTCTTCTCTTCACATCGTTTGAAGGCTTCGGTGGTGTCAGATCAGTTTCTGCACCCAGGTGATGGTAAAAGTGTAATTGATGGCATTTTTGTAGCCTAGGAGCCTCTCCTAGCCTCAGTGTTAATCCTTGTGATCCACACAGCAGTTCAGACATTTGCATACACTCCTCACATCTGATAATTGGTTGACTGGTTGATTGGCTGATTGAAGAACACCCTATACAAACACAGCCTTAGCTTCCTGTTTCCCAGGATTCCAAAGCAGAACTGGCTTTCTGGCAGGAATAAAGCAGTACTGCTTTAATTTTCCTTTGATGGGAGCCTTGAGTCAGTTCTGAGAGTTGGAAGTGACCAAGTCAGGGTAAGGCAATAGGGGCGGCTCAGGTGGGAGAGAGCCAGCCCTGAGGTGTGGAACCGGGAAGTCCTTTGGTCCCGAAAGCACTTTCTAGATGTAACAGATTCCATGGCTGGTTTTATCTGAGCACCTCTTTCAGTTTTGAACCAGGTATTTCTGGCCAGATGCCTTGCATGAGGGGAGCCTTTTCAAATGGTATCTGGTTAGCATCATTCAAACCCAGCAAAGTCTCGGGAGAGCCCCAGTGGGCTCTCTTGCCTATCATCTGGGATGTCTCTTCTTTAAAGAGCCAGCTGTGTTTCTAAGGAATATGTGCTCTTCACAAAGGTTGCCTCAGTTACGCGATGCTCTGCCACCTCAGGAAGAAGTGTCCAGTGCAGGCGAGTGGCTGCTGGCATCACAGCCCTGACCATCAGGCTGTGCTTGCCCCAGGATGGCTCTCCATCCTTCCCAGTAGATTCTGATGAGGGAAGAAGAGCATGTTTTAGAATATTTTTACCCTGCTGTAAAAACAAGGAATTTATGAGCATGCTGGAGTGAAAAGAGGGCCTGGGGAATCATTACCGAACGCATAAAAGACTAATTTTCCCCATAAAGTATCAGCAATAAATGTCCTGTAAATATGAACCTCTGCTGACTCCTTCTTCAAAGCACAGTTTTTACCCCCAATCCAGTAGAGTCTATTTCACATTTAACAGAGTCAGTAACTGACTTGCACACACCTGAAGTGAGGCAGCAGCACTGAGGCACAGGAGAGAAAGGAGGACGTGGTCTTTTTCAGCTGCCCCCAGTCCAGAAGGAAGGGAGAAAAAGCAGGAGAGAGGGTGGGAGGAAGCAAAGAAGGAAAGAAGGGAGGGTAGGAGGGAGAGGAAAAGTGTCAAGCAGGGAAGAAGGCCATCGGTTCCTGCAAATCCAGAAAAGAAGCAATGGCGAGGTGCAGGCTTCGTTCTCCTAAAACTCTAGGAATCTGGGCTGATTCTTCTCTTGATTATTAGAAGCTGTAAAAATGCTATTTTCATAATAGCTATTTATAAAAATTAATCCTAAGTTTGGATATAAGCTCTATAAATTCTTTCTCTTTCCACCCCAATTTGTGGATGTGGAAAAAGCATTTGAAATCGAGAGTTCTGGAAAACATTAAAATTTTCACTTACTTCTGCATGGTCAGCAGATGAACAAGCAGATGCTGAGTTTTTATGGCACCAGCCAGGAAGAGGACCTTTGCTTCTCTGAGTTGCTACGAGACGGTGGCAGTCCAGGAACTGGGCCCAGGGGAGGAGGTACTGCCCAGAGGATATATCTTGGTGGGTGGGTGAGGAATAGATCTGTTGGTTTATGTCCAACAAGGAGGAAGGAGCAACTTGTTACTTCATTGTCCTTAAGAATCTCCATCAGAAATAATGATGGAAGGGGGAAGGGAGGGTCATCCCCAGAAGCTGTGTGGACAGAGGGACTGGGAGGGGGCTGAGGATGGAGGAGGGAGGAGGAAGTCTAAGCCCAATCCCATGGCCTAATGTTTTATCTGGACATTCCGCCACTTGCATGGGCCAGTGCCGCCCACCTGAGGCTGTACAACATAGATCAGGTACCACCAGTCGGTCATGTTAGTGGATCTGCAGTTGCCTCAAAATGCTCTTTGGATTGCAGGAGATTAAAATAAGGATGAGTAATATTCCTAGCTACAAAAATATGTACAGTTGGAAATATGTCAAATCAACACGTTTCTGCACAGCAAGAGAAACAACAGAGTGAAGAGTCAGACTACAAAATGGGTGAACACCTACCAGTGACTTCCAACAGAGGATTGATATCTAGAATATATAAAGAACCCAAAAACCTTAATACCAAAACTCAAATACTGTAGTCCAATCAAAAAACAGGCAAACGAATTTCAGACGTTTTTATTTTTTTTTAAAAAAGTACAACTAGCCAATAAGTATATGAAAAAATGTTTAATATTGTTAGACATTAGCGAAATGCATATCAAAACTACTTTGAGATTCCATCTCCCCGGTTGTAATGGATATCATCAAGAATCCGCAAAGAATAAATGGTGGTGAAGGTATAGGGAAAAATAAACCCTTCGACAGAGTGGTGGGAATGTAAGTTAGTAGAGCCACTGTGGAAATCAGTATGGAGGTTTGAAAAAATTACCTAAAAGTAAGTACCATTTGACCTTGCTATACCACTTTTTTGTTTATAGTCAAAGGAATTAAAATCAGTGTTCTGTGAAGATAACCTGCAAACCCACGCTCATTGAGACACAATTCACAAGAGTCAAGACATAGAATCAGTAGATGCCTGGATAAAGAAACTGTTGCATACAAACGCAGGGAAGCTATAAAGAAGAATGGAATTCTATCACTTGTGGGCAGTGGATGGGATTGGATATTATCATGCTGAGCAAAGTGAGCCAGAATCAGAACGACAGGTGCTGCGTGTTTCCCTAACACGTGGAATCTGAAAGAGATGACATGAAATAGAAGGCAGACCATGATTAGACAAGAGGGAAGGAATGGGGCGTGTAAGACGGGGTGACGGGAGGATGGACATGATCAAAATCCAGTATTGTGTGAAACTAATAAGCACTAATAATAGGAAAAATAATGACAGTCATGAGAATAAAGGAGATTAGGCTTGAAGGCTTCAAAGAGAATGTCAGCACTGTAGGTCATTTACAGCATTCCAAAAAACTTCAAATAGTTTTTTCTTCAGATTTGCTTTCTGAGCTTAGGACAATAGGGTTGGTTAAGGCTTTCTTTCCATGCGGGGAAGATCCAGGAGGCTAGGCTCTGTAGGGATGTGATGATTTGTGCCTGTGGAGGCCATTAAAGAATGCGGATAAGAAACCCGCATTGCTGCTGCTATCATCTCTATGTCACTTGGCTGAAGAACAAACACCCTTAGTGGCTGAGTGACACAACTGTGCGACAAAGCAACTGAAACAGTGGACTGTGCAGGAAGACATCTGGGCTTAAAATTCAACTCTACTTTAGCAGACCTTAGGAAACAGTGGCCTTAGGAAAGAGATTACCTTGTGCCTTGGATTCCTCGTTTGTGAAGTAGGAATAACAGGATTGGTGTGAGTTAATACTTGTAAATGACTTACAATAGTGCTTGGCACATAGTAATTTCCTGTTGTGAAATTGGCGTCATGAATGTGTAGGCTACTCTGTGGTGAATTGTCCGAGTGTCCCAGTTGATTCGCCGTGCATCACACAAAGGAGAGTATCTGTTAGAATTAACTGGCTGTGCTCTTTTCCCGCACATGCTTGCGAGGCACTACCAAGGAAATACTGTGTTTATATGGCCAACCAAGGAAAAGCAGATTCGCTTTTCAGAGAAATCAAGGGGCAGGTATAGAGCTCTGGGGTATTGGCTCCTCTCACCCTGACTTCATCACATTCCAGTTCTCTGAAGGCAGATTTCTCTTGAGATGGCTGATGAGTAGACACGTCCTATCCTGGGGGTTTTCTGGTGCCTGTGCTGGAATTCCTGATGCCTGAGTTGTGATTGCTTCTAGGGTCTATTTTCCTAGCATTCCAACAACTGTAATCCCTCCTTTTCCTGAGGTGCCTGGGTTTCACGACACACTTTTCCAGCAGCCCTGCAGCCTGTCGCCACTGTGTAGGACTCATGTTTCTTCCTTGCACAGTGGGGCCATGACTTATTCTCCTCACCTTCAGTTACCACCTCTTTCCTCTTACTCCTCTGTAAGTTTCATGTCTCTCCCACACCAGAGTCACACTCAGTCTCCCCTCGCTCTTGCTGGGAGGGATAGGAGAGCCTTTCTCTGGTACATCTGGTTGAGAGTCAGGAGTAGCTGTGAAGCCATGCTACAGAGGTGCCAGATGTGATGGATTGATGCTGGGGAAATCTACTTCTGCTTCTTTTGCTGCTATATTTATTCTTGGATTTGAATGAAGGAAGCGAGGGGCAGGGATTCCACTTTGGAATCCTGGGAAACAGGAAGTTGAGGCTGTGGGGATGGGGTGTCCTTCATTCAACCCATCAACCAGTCAACCGATTATCAAATGTTAGAGTGTCTGCAAATGCCTTACACTCACCTGTGAATTACAGGGCATTAAAACTTAGGCCAGGAGAGTATCCTGAACTACAAGCATGCAAATAGTTACAAAACAGTTTTGTTAAGAATAGAAACAATTAGGATAATCAAGTTTGGAATTACCAGTCATGGTCTCTGACAGATATATGAATAATCACATATTAGAAACCAACCAAGAACTGGTGGTTTACAGTGAAAGTGGGATTTGAAAGATGAAGTATGGAGGAGGGAATGTTCTAGATGGAAAATTTAATGTGGGGTGTGAGAAATGTTGCCCATGCTGGCCTGAGGGTTGCAGATGGGACAAATGGAAGTAATAACCATGGAGGTCACTTGGAGAAATGCAGTACTTCTCTTTTCCAAGCATACTCACAGGCAGTGTCTGATTAGAAATGGAATTAGGTAAGTAGGAGATCACAGGACTTGGTGAAAGTGAGATCACAGATCTTGCTCTGTAACGGGCAGTACAGCCAGGCGATAGATTTTCCTGGTGCTTTTCCTCTGGATTTATGGATTCTTTACCTAGAGAGACCAATTCTAATCGACCTGTTGTTTACTGGCTCCATGCATCTATTTCCCTTCCCACTGATAACTTAGGCTTTATTGCTTGGTGTTAGCTCACCTCCCTTAGTGTGTCCTGGCAGAGACTGAGGGAGACGGACTCAATCCTCTCTCTGTTGTTTACAAGACAGGCTCATCTATTTACAGAGTGTTGGAAAAAGTTATTACTTTTCGTTACCTGGAAAAAAGTACTTGTTAAGATAGCAGAATCATTTTTATTTGTGAAAATGGAGAACATGTGCATTAGTTTGACTTCGTACTTTATTACTGGCCATCACTTTCAAATTCTCAGAGTGCTGTCATCCACCCCAGGGGACTTTCATTTGGGCTGATATTGGCACCAGTTCAGATTTCATTAGTGTGAATTTGAGTTTTCCATTGCCTGCTGCTTCGTAATCACCTGCAGCTTTGTCCCTATAGTATCATTAGCACCTTCTTCCTCCAGGTGCTGACTAGGGGCTACAGAAAGCCCCCAAGCCTATAGCAATTTACACCTATTGACTCTTCCTGCAGCTAATTCATCTTCATGATCTGTCAGATTCTTCACTCAACTGCTTAACACTCTAACTACTCTTACAGAGTTGGCCCGTCCAGAGTCAATTTAATTTTGAGCTTTGTAAGGTGAGGGAAGTAAGAGAATTTGCAGGTTGTCTCACTCGATCCTCTTTTCAGATGAGAAAAAGTGAAGGTCAGAGAGGTTATGTTACTTGTCCAAAGTCACATGGAAAGGTAGAGGCAGAGCTGCGTTGGCACCTGGTATCCCTTACATTCTTTTAAGTGCCCTGACTGGCTTAGGATAGTGGCCACTCTTGTCACTCAGTGGACTCAAGGATGTGTGGACCCTCGTGAGGAAACTGCGTGAAGACATGGCACTGAGGGACAGTTTGTGGACTGAACAATCATGTGAACATAACTGAAAACATCTAACCAACTGGAAAGGTTGTGTCTACTCCTCCTCCTCGTTGGTCTCATCTCTTTTTCCTTCCCTTCTTCCTTCCTCCTCCGCCTCCCTCTGTGTGAGCTGCTGGGGCTCAAACTCAGGGCCTCGGCACTTATGCCTGGTGGGTATCCTAGCCCTGAGCCACACCTCATCCCTGAAAGGTAAACTTTAAATTTCATCCAAATATTGTTTTGCGTATTGACCTAGGATATAAAAACCTCTGAATATCAAAGGAAGGGAAAGATGGAAAGTACTGTTTCTTATAGAACTTTTCTTTGAAGGTTAATCTCTACCCCTTGGACCTGGGTTCCTGTGTTTCTCATTTTATAAATGGTTGCGGGTGGAGCTTAAATTTGGCTGATGTTGGAATGGTCTGCATTCAGAACAGATGCACAATATAAGGTTACTAACTCCATTTTTTGGATGTAATTAATGTTTTGGGAGATTATATGTTCAAGATTATTATGTAAAAACTAAAGACATATTTTATGATTGAGTATGATCTTTATGCAAGGTAGTTAAAATGTTTATAATATCATAAAATAAAGTATTTCATAAACATAATATGTTTCACAGTCAGTTCTTGCATTTTATACAATTTTTGTCAGTTTCTATGTCCTTCCATCAAAACATAAACTGTGATGAAAAATCTTGTATATGTGAGAGTAGATTTTTTTCTTCTGTATTATTTTTAGGATAAAAAAGTAAATATGCAAAGAAAGCCAAAGATTTATACCACAGACACCCACATGCGCAATTCTTAGATTAATGTGTTTACCTTATCATATATCCACCTAACCTTTCCTCTGTGTATCTATCAATCTACCTTATTTTTGCACGCACCTAAATGTAAGTAGTAGACACAAGGCACATGTTTCGTAGTTGTTTAAGGGGTAGGTAAGAAGAATAAATTTGAAGACCATGGATTTATAAAAGCAAGCCCAAGCAAGGCTTAGTCTGGCTTTCAGGACTGAGTCTTTGGCAGACAGTTTTGTTGTGCCCCTCTTTTGTGTTTTGTCCTTGTGTGTGCTGTATCCAGGGCTTCGGCAAGAAGTCACTTGAAGTCCCCTGAACCAAGTTGACGGTGCCTCTCTGTCCTGGTGGATCACAGCCATTCGCTTTGCCTAGGCTTTCTTCCCTGCCTCACTTCTTATTTTTCAAGGAGCACCCAAGGGGCACTTCCTACTGCCTAAAACAATGAATAAAAATAAAGTTTGCTGAATTCTATTGAGTATGGTGTCCCAAAAATCCTTGGAGTGTAAGCTAGAAGAACTGGGGATAGTACTCTCTCTCTCTCTCTGCTAAATCCTCCTCAAAATTTTTTTCTGCACTTCTCAGATTTTATTTCAGTGTACTGTCCTCTCTTTCCTATTAGGTAAAAACATGGGCCAAATCATTTGTGCTTTATATTTGCATTTAATTCTGTATGATTTTATAACACAAGTACTTATAAAATAACATACTTATATTTAATAATATGAGCAAATATAATTTAATGCATTCCTATTTATTTTCTGTGTTCCTGGTCTTTTTATGGAATCAAAGCCAAAATCAGGATCTCATCTCTAAAACCAACTGATGGCTTTACCGAGGTCGCTTAACCATTCTAGATCTTAGTTTGTTACCTATTAAATAGAAGTAGAAATACTTGCTAGTTCAGTCATTTTTTTGTCACTGAGTCAAAATACTTGAAATCCACACATTGAAAGTGGAGCAGTTAGTTTTGGCTCACAGTTTCAGAAGGCTCCATCCATGGTCAGCAGCATGGTGGCAGAGCTTGAGTGGAGGAGAGCTGCACCCAGTGTGGCATCCAGAAAGCACAGAGAGAAGGAGCCAGTGAGGGAGACATAACCTTCTAGGACCCATCCCCAGGGACCCACCTTTCCTGACCAGATCCCATGTGCTCACAGCAAGTCAGCTATGTCACTCATGATTCGGCCACCTTCGCAAAGCTTCACCTAGCAGTCCGAGCGTGTGGGGCCTTTGGAGGACATTCTTGACCTAAACCACAACACTTGCTCCCCACCTCACACTTGTTTCCTTGAGGATAAAAGGTATGGGAAGTAATGCTCCCAAGTACTCTGGAAATAAGAAGTCTGGATATGTGTCAGATACTCCTGTGTCTGTGTAGGAAATGCAGAGAGGAGGCACTGCCAGTACAGGGCACTAGTTTGAGTGCCAGTATTGAGTCTGTCAGTTTGTTCGATAATGCTGGTCATATACCCACTCCTTCGCTTCTAAATTCTACACTCGGTGGCTCCTTCTTATCTATTCTCAGTACCAGTTGGATCTAAAGTGACAGTCAGCTGAATCTCTGCTCCAGCGGGTTAACTACATTCAAGACCCTGTGAAGATGAGTGTAGAAAGAAACTCTGATCAGAACCAAATTTGGGCCTCAGCGAGAAGCTTTATAGGAAAGCTTTACTGCCTTTTTTCCTCATGCAAAACCTGATGACAGTGAACCATCTGCTAAGGTCTATGTCTGAACCTGTTTCTCAGCCAGAACAGAACAAAGGTACGGTGTCTCCTAGTGTGAGTTAAAATTCCCTCAGCGCAAATTGCAGAATCCTGAAGCAGTGGGCTAAAGCAGTGAGGGTGTTTATGATCTCACACAGCATGAAACAGAGAGGCTGGGCTCCAGGGTGGGTTATGGCAGTGGTGCAGTCGTGAGGACTGGCCCCCTTCCATTTCTCCTCTATGCTATCCTCACTTTACCAGCAGCTCAGATACAGTACACATTCCAGGAAAGACAAGAACCAGAAAGAGAAAGGAAAAAAAAAAAAAAAAAAAGACACCCCCCCCCCTTGCATTCATTTTTAGCATCAGGGAAATCTTTTCCTTGAATTCTTCAGTGTCATTGACCAGAATAAGTTTCATAAACTTATTCCAGAACAAACCAATGGCAGGAGGAGGTTTAAGATTCCCATAGTAGAGTGTGACCAGTCAAGATTCATTCTGTGGATCAGGAGGGGACCGGTCTGTTTTAAAAACCCAAGGCCATTTACAGGTTAGACACATAAAGGAAAGTAGAAGAAAGGCATGAGATGTTGAAGATGTAAGCCATAGCAGTTGCTAATTCCCCTCCAAATTAACTATTTAATCTAAGATTATACGAAAGTGAAGATGGTGAAAAAGTTGTTGTCAGCATATTTTATTGATTGTTTTCTTTCCTCCTCTTCTCTCTTCTTTTAGGCTAGGGGTTTTGACCAACTTTTACTGATTCTACAGATTCCACCTACTTACATTAGCTTTTCATTTTATCAGTTTAACACATTTCTCCTTAAAGTTGTTCTCTCGGATCTACTGTTTGAGAGAGAATTAATCTGTCTCCCTTGTATTTCCACAACATATTTGGTTCCTCTTAACATAGAGCTTCTGCAAAGCTATTTCTGAAACTCTTCAGAAAGGAGTCTATGTAGGCATCTGTTTTCCCGATAAATGTTCAACAGAGACCTCAGGGGTTGTGTATCTCATTTCAGTTCCCTGAGCACCTGTGTAGTGTTTCAAACACAGCAGGTACTTAGTACATGTGTGTTCCTGTGGGGGGGGCGGCTTGTTTCCATAGCCATGTACAGTTGTGGCCAGGAAGTATCTCTCTATTCTCTTTTGTATTAACAACCATGACATTTGTTCCTTTGCATCAAGATCCTTTGTCAAAGCTTTTTTTCCTTCAATAAACCTATAATCCTTCTAAGTATTAAAAACCAAAGACCAACCAACCAAACACACAACAACAAAAACAAAGCAACTCTGTGGCTTGTGACTTTCTCTGGCCTGGGGGAAGATTATTTGCATTCAGTTCTCCCAAACAGTCAGCTCAACCAGATAGTTAGTGGCCTCTCATGCCCACAATAGCCCTTTCCAGTGTGCTCTAGCTTTCAATTTCTGAAACAGTTTTCCTAGAGACGGAAATAATTGTTTCTTTGGTTTAGCAGCTGCATTGCTTTTCCCCTTTCACTCACATTTACAGGGCACAAGGCTGAGCTCCTTCAGGAAGACCACATACTTTGCATTGTCTGGGAGGTGACTCTGGGCAGCCAGTGGAGAACTCCCTGCAGGACTCAGCTATCCTAGAAAAAGATTTGTTTCTATTTCAGCTTCTTCTCTTTTCTTCACACCTGAAAGGGGTCTCGAGCCCCCTTTGGGTGCCCCTTACCCAGTTATGCCGCTCACGCACCGAGAGGTCCGGCAGGAGATTTTTATTATAGGGAGGTGAGCAGGAGGCGGAGGGCAGAGAGCGCGCGCGCGAGAAGAGGAAGTACTGGGATACTTATACGGGGCAGTGGAAGATCCTTCCTTGGGAGGAGCGGTCTTTGTTATCCTATCGCAAGCCAGGTTATCTTTTGAATTTCAAGCCTTGGAGAGGCTCTAGTTTCGCGCTTTACAATTTTGGTGGGAGAAAGGACTCAGAGTCGGGAAAGAACCGGAAGTAAGATATAAAATGGCTGGGGGGGGGTTATATTTTAACATGTGCGATCTCCTAACAACAACCGCTCATGCTGTGACTTGTAAATGCCTGATGTAGTAGTGCTATTTACAATCCTAGGCTTGGTCTGTGATGTATTGAAAGAGTAATGAATTAAAAATGGAGTCCTAGAGGATCAGAAGGGTCCTTTGAATCAATGCATTTTCGTTTTGATTCTAAAATTTGATCAATACATATTGTGCCTGAAATAGAGAAGAGAAATATTTGTCCTTAACACTTCATGCTAATATTATTATCCTCCCTTGTTTTTCTTTCTTTTTTTGGTACTGGGGATCAAACTCTGTGCTTGTGAGGCAGGAGGCAGAACCACTGAGCTAAATCCCCGGTCTTTATTTTTATTTCTTTATTCTTTGCAGTACTTGAGAGTGAACCCAGGACTTTGCTTATGCCGGGCAAGTCATCTACCACTGGGTTTCATTACCAGCACTATTGTCCATATTTCACTGATAAAAACATCCCTAATTCAGGGTACCTAGCACATAGTGCTAAATGAAGTTTATTGGATGAATGAGCAGTGGGTGGAGACAGTAGCTCAGTATAACCAGCATTGTAGTGAAGCTGGTCTTCTGAACCTTGGGTGGAGTCTAATCTTTCATGTCAGTGTTTCTCAGCTTGCCCACAGAAAGACCTGTATATTAGAGTTAATGAATCAACTGTTTCTTGGGACACAGCCTACATTTGCCCAAGTAGAGACTTCTTAAAGAATCTTTGCTTGACTGATTCAGAACCACGTTTTTTTTGTTTTTTTTTTTCCTGAAATAAATGTAGTCATGCTTGTTGGAAAGATGCAGCTGAAATATTGCAAATTTATAGAAAGTAATCACAGAGTTAACTGCCATTTTCAGTTTCTTTATACTTTTGGCTTTTAACAAATTCATGTGGATGTAGCATCTACTTCACATGCTTATGTACAAGCTATGTTTATAATGACTTATGTACAACCGACTCCCAAGGAGACACACTGAGTAGTCTGTGACTGATATGCTTGGTGTATCATAGCTTATGCGTTATAGGTACACAAATATCCTAGTGTCTTAGTCCACTTGCTGCTATGGCAAAATACCTGTGAATGAGTAGCTTATAAATAACAAAAATTTATTGGTCACAGTTTTTGAAGCTTAGAAGTCCAAAATGAAGATAACAGCAGGTTTAAATGTCGAGTAAGGTCCTGTTTTTATAGATGGCACCTTCTATGTGTCCTCCTGTGCTAGGAGAGGTGAACAAGCTTCCAGAGGCTGTTTCATTTTTTAAGGAGGACACTAATCTCACACAGGAGGGCCCCACCCTGATGGCCTGCTACCTCCTGAGGACTATTGCACCGATGATGAAGTTTCAACATGTGCATTTGGAAGGAGGGTTACCCAAATCTTCACATCATGACTCACAGTCAAACAACAATGGAGTCCTGTTACTGCTCCCATTTCTTAAGAGAGCTGGATTATAAGGACTGGTCAGGTACTAACCATAACAATACTATATCAACGGGGAAATATATGTCAGTTATCAACACATGAGTGTTTGGAATACTGCCTGGACCATGTGCTTATACAGCTCAGTTTCAAGTCTCCTGTGAACCAGACTTCATAGACAAGCCATGAAATTCTTCCTCTTCCTCCTGTTTCCTGTTAACCACGTCTGGAGACAGCCTAAGGAGTATGTTGCCTGTGCCTTGCACTGGTTGTCACAATGTCTCAGGCTTGTGGTCCATATGGTCATTCCAAGCAGCGAATCTTTGATCAAACCTCGCTTTGCACTCAACTGTGGTGACTGCACCCTCAACTGCCCATGAAAGGCTGGAGGCAAACAGCCCCACTGAGAGTAGTGAGGGTCACATGCTGTTTTCAGTCATGCCCGTGTGATCAGAAAAGTGAGCCTCAGCTCTGAATGAAGAGAGGGTGAAAATGATGCTTTCTCCTTTTCAGCCTCATCTCCGTTCTACCTGCTTGATCTGTGAGTCAGCTTCAGAGGGTAAAAGATACATTGGAGTCGGCGTGGAGAGAGACAGATAGTCTGACTTCCCCTGAGTGGGAGGAAATCAATGTACTGAGAGCTTGAAAGGGGAGGGGGAGGAAAACATAAGATTCATTCTGCGAGGAATAAACGAAGAAGGTCCCTTCGTTCCTGACTCAAGAAAAGAAGTGCTGTACATAATGACGGAAGTTTGGACAATCTCCCTGCTTGATTATTTCCCTGAACATTTCAGGAAATGACCCCTTTGTCTAGCCAGTGCCTCCCCATTGAATTAGATCCCTTGCCCAAGCCCGACTTGGATGATTAAAAGCGGCACATGTACCATGTCAACAACAATATAGTTCTTCTAAAACTATACATGTGTCCACTATTGTGTCATTGTATTGGGAGCCAGGAAAATGAACTCCACTCCCCAGAGAAATAAAAGGGAAGAAATAATCAGCAGCATGATTATAACTCACTTTCCCCTTAACCCCTTTGGTGCACTTTCGAGATTCTGGCAAATGTTTTTCCTTCTATGCACTGTCTTGCTACTTATTTTCATTAAGGGAAGCTGTTACCTGCTGAATTGTGGCTCAGTGATCAGAAGACTATGATTTCCTCTCATCTGTTTTACTGGAAGCTCTTTGAAGTGGGGAGAGCTTGAGTTTAAATTAAGATGTCACTGACAAGCATGAAAAAGTGTTTAATGAATGTAGTGACCTTCTGTTAATAAGGAAAAATATGACCTGGAGTGCGTTGGATAGGTCTACCTGGAGCACAGGGAAACGAGCTAGCTCAGAAGCCACTTCCCTCTGTCTCTGTCGGAACCAGAAAGAGGCAAATGATGGGACAAGTGCACCTGCTGTGTTGTGGCCCTGAATTTACTTTCAAGGGGATTGTGACATTTAAATTTATAATGCACTTTGCATAGAAAGCCTTTTTCCCCATTGTTTTATAGATACTTAGATCTGTTCAATGACTTACCATTGCTTTGAATAGGCAGAGCTGAGGTTTTCACCACTTAAAAAAGCAATGTGCATTTTTGTATTTGTCGTAATAATAAATGTATACCAAATTTTAAATATATAGTAAATATATTTACTGTATATTAACATATAATGTATATGTCAATATGCTACATATTAATATATCACATAGTAATATGTCAATATATGATATAAAATATATTGTATATAATATATAGTAAATATATGGTAAATATATAGCCAAATTTTACGTGGTGCACTTTGAAGATTCAGAGGAGATCCCACACTCTAAGACAGTTTCTTAATCCACCGCAGGATTCTTCCACTAGACATGTACCTTTGAGTTAAATGTTGTTCATTTAAAATATCTGGAAGAAAACTATGCATTAAGGCACCGATCTTTCAAGTAGCTCTTCTAAGACAAGACTACATTTCACATCACCCAGATCTTGAGAAAATTAGCAGCTGCTATGGGGTGAACAAGGAGGTTGCGAGGATGGGGTGGTGTATGAAGACCGTGCTGGCCAGTGATGAGCAGGGAAGGTGACCGGTCACTATGTCATTCTCCGTCACCGGAAGTCTCAGTGAATCCCTTAGAAACACGGAAGTAACAGTCCTATTACTACATGTTGTAAAGTGACTGCACTTTCGAGTCCAGAACTCAAGGAAGTATCTAAAATGCTAGAGGGAAAGTGAGTCTTCTTTATGCTTAGTGTGTTTGTGGTTATTGAGGAACTTGTTCTCTCCCAGAGCCCTCTTCAGGACCAGAAATGCTCAGAAACCGAAGTCATTAATTCTCTTTCCTGTTTAGTCCCACTAGCACGCATGCACACACATACATACTCTTGCTTACCGGGGATACGTCAAGGTCTCCTAGGATATTGCACAGTTAATTGTGAATTTTTTTTGTTTTGTTTCTTCTCAGTAAACATTTAGCACCGAAGTGTCTGTAGGTGGCACTCTTAGCTCTGATCACAACTCTCCCAGCAAGGAATTTAAACTGGCCTTGGAGAAAGGAACTGTGGATGCTGAGCCTGGCCAGTCGGGAGCCTTAAGGAGGCCACCCAGAGGGGGCCTCTCAATCCATAGTTTCTGCTTCATGCTAACCCTTTGCTCACTGTCCAGCTATTTCAGTTACTTTTCTCTTTGCTGGGACGAAATACCTGACACCCAAAGTTAAGGGAGGAAAGGTTTATTTAGCTCACAGTTTGTAGAGGTTTCAGTCCATAATCTACTGCTCCAAGGAAGGGTGGCACGGCAGACATGCATTGAAGAGCAGAAACAGTTCGTGGAGGGCAGAAGGTAGCAAAGCGACAAGGGAAGGCCACAGCTCTTTCTGTTCCTTTCATCTTACCCAGGCTACCCAGGGAGAGTAACACTCACAGCCTTAATCCTAGTGCCCTCAATCCTAGCACTGCACCGTGAGTCAACTCTGGTGTCACACACTCTAGCTCCAGCCACCTCTGTAAAAGCCTCACCTATGACTGCGTGAGGCTTTGGGGGGCCATCTAGACACCGCCCTAACACCTGTTCAGATTCCCTGTTCACCTGGAGAGGCTTTTCACTCCCAACTTGTAAACACTTAGCAGCTGTGCAGTATTTCGGTTTGGCCCTAGGGCCTTTTGGTACCAGACTATCCAATGGCACAAACTTCATATGTTTTGGTGATTTGCGCTGTGGTTTTAGTTTCCCAGAGAGATCCAGTAGCTGGAACATAATTCCATGGGTACCTCTCCCTGCTGGAGAGAAAAAGTTGAGAAGTGTGGTTGCTATGAATCCACACCCTTGTACCACTGGTGACTGAGTGGAGTTTCCCAAATAGAACCTTTAGGGGCGACTCTCTGCCTTTTTTTTTTTTTTTTTTTTTTTTTTTTTTTTTTTTTTTGGTACCAAGTATTGAACTCTGTACCTTATGCTTGTGAGGCACTAAGCTAAATCCCAGGCCCTCTGTGTTTTGTTTTTTGTTTTTTTTTGACAGGGTCTTACTGTATAGAGGCTGGCCTTGAGCTTGCTATGTAGCTCACGGTAGCCTTGAACTTAAGGCCACCCTCCTCCCTCAGCCTTCCACATGCTGGGAATACAGCTCTGTGCTACCACATCCTCTTTCGTTCTCACTGAAAAACAAAAGCATCAGAAAGAGTGGGAGATGCTAGCATTCTTTCAGCCCATTTATGGGTCACATCAAAGCAAGGAATGCTGTAACACTGTGACAAGGAATGGGGTGTTAGTACATTGACAGATACCCATATGGGAAATGCCTGCAGTACTGGTGGAGAAGAAACACTCAAGATGGCCAGGAGTTCTTTGTTTCAACTCAAGGCTCCATGTGGGAGTGAAGCCTTACTTTCTGCCCAGGCCATCCATACTGGTTTGGCTGGTGAGATCAGGCTTGTATCTTGAGGGAAAGACCACCCCAGCAAAAATCCAAACAGTCTAGAATTTATAGTGAGGTGATGACAATAGATGTTACTTAAAGCCCCAGATCTGCATCCAAGGGCAGAGAACACCTGCGAACAGTATGGCAATGGCTGTAATCGTTTGTAAATTGTGAGCATCCAGAGCCCAGATGTGTAGGAAGTGACTTGAATGCTAGTTCAAATAGGAAAAAAATGGTCAGCATCTCTTCTGCATATCACGCTTTTGATTTCTTTGTTTCTGTTCACTGTACCAGGATTCTCCTAATGTTGAAAAATAGGAAGGCCCCGACTCCCTCTTTACCTTCATCTTTCATATCCACTCAGCAGTCACATCTTCCAATTTCACTTCCTTTTGTAAGTTTTACTTAGCTCTCTTCTTGTGAGCGCGCACGCACACACACACACATACACTCACTCAGGTTCCCTATCCTCCTGTTTTCTGTTATCACCACTTTGGCTCTGACCTTTCTTGAATGCCTTCTTATCTCAAATCTCACTTTCTGCCAGTTAGTGACATAACACAGCCACAAGACGAATGGTCTTTCAGTTTCCTTACCTCCCTAGAAATCTTTAGCAACTACTCACTGGACAGTGAAGTCAAGACTTTTATTCAAGGACTATGTGCCCATCAAAGGGAGAAATGTATTTAACATTTCTCTTCTCAGAGTGCCTAGGTCTCCAAAATATTTGCCAATTTGAACTCAGATGAATGGGAATTAGGGTAGAAGATATTGCTTCAGCTGTTGGCTAGCTCCTCTAAGAATTTTAGGTCTGTTAGTGGGAAGGAGTCACGAGTCAGCTTTCTGGGTGGTGGTGTTGAGAGCCTCCTCCACACGTTTAAGGTGAGGAGCATGCCCCTACTCCCTCTCGTAGTGAGGAAGACTCATGACACACTGAATATGTGGTAAAAATCATCTTCACAATTGCTGTCTCAGTCTTCAGCTTTGACTATTTGTATCCATGATGTAGATGAAGGGCTTGGACTATTTAACCGGTTTTTGCTTTTTTTTTTTTTGTATCAGTGTATCAGCCACGTTGTGCTGCAATAACAAATGATCCCCATATTTTATTGACTTATGACAACAACAGCTTATTTCTCACTAACACCACACTCCCATCCTTTAGGGTCTGCCGTGTTCTGTGTTCCATTCTCTGCCCTAAGATCCAGGCCAGTAAGGGTAGCCTTTCTCTCAAATTTTCAGCTATTATGACAAAGAGTAAAATTGAATATGGCGAGGCACTTACTAGCTTTAAAAGCTTCCACTTGGGCATCATTTATGTTTTTTTTATTTCTCCCACATTTCATTGACCAGAACAAGCCACATGGAAAGTCTGATGGGAATGAGGCTGAGTATAAATCCTCTCCCCTGGTTTTATTGGTGGCTCCTAAAAGTGGCTTGCCAAATAATCATTACCAGCTTTGGGTTGCTCACCTCTCCTTCTGGAGTTGGATTCCAGGTTCTGCTCATCTTTAACAAAGAATGGAACAAAATGAGCAAAAAGCAGAGCAACGTTTATTTGATAAAGTAAAAGTAGAGTGAGGAAGAAACTGGCTCTTCAGAGAGAGTTTGGGCAGAGTAAAAGAGGTAAGAGGAAGATAAAAGGAGGAAGCAGGGTGGTCTACAGTGAGGAAAGCCACAATTGCAAGCTCTTCTTGACATCTGTGTCTGCTCATATTGACCAATCTCAAGGAAAGTCGAGAGAATGTCTACTTCGGTGTCCTGAGAGGCGGTGCTGGGATCCCACGCCCCAGGCTGACATCAGGCCTAAGCTTCCAATGGAAAAACCTGTTCCAGTTCTCTAGAGAAGTCCAGGTGCAGGGCTTTGGGAACTGTTCTGCACATGTGTTCCGGGATCTCATAATTAACAGGTCGTGCCTACTTCCTCAGCCAGCTTTGCCATGCTCTGATCACCTGTGTTACTCAGACGGCTCGATATGTATTTGTGAACAAGGAAAGAATCTACCATACCCTTTTGAAAATGGGTATCTAGTTCTGACACTGCACTGTGGAACCTAACAGCTGTTAGATTATGAGGCTTCAGTGAGGGTTGCAGTTCCATACCCTGTTGGGTATGTGTGACTTCTGTAAGTGACACATCATAGGATAGCAGAGGCAGTTCGAATTCCCAAGTCCCCAGCTGCCAGTTAAAAACTAGCATAAAGTTTTGAGCTAGTTAATTGTCTTATTTGAGGTACTGCTTGTTCATTTGTAAAGTGGAACTTACAGTAACGTTTTCCCAATGGTTGTTGGAAGGTTTAACACTCAGTGGATGTTAGCTTTTTCCTTGGAGTGAAGGAGACAAAACCTTTTAAGAGATGATGATGTTCTCAAGCCCCTAGGAATTTTCAGAATCATTCCAGGATTAACATTACTTAAAAACCTCAGTGGGGGGAGGGTCAGATGATTAAAAAAAACTCCATATTTTGCCACTAAAATGCTGTTTCAGGCCTCAAAACTATCACCTGGGAAGTTTTGAAATGTTGGGGAGTGTTGAAATTTATTATAGGGTTTTCTGGTTAAGCCTGGTGCTGAATCTTATTTTTAAATAATGGCTAGAAGCAGGAAAATACACTGCCATTCTAAAGGTATCAGAGTTTTCTTGTTTGTTTCTCTGGCGATAGAGATTTGAATTCACCTTTGAAGGCAGCTTTCCTCATTGGTTTGGGAAAAACGTCAACAGCCAAAGCAACAGAGCAGCTCTTTCTGGACCAGACTGTGTGCAGGTAAATGGAAGCTCCTTTTCGGACATGGTGATGCTGGGGGCAGAGGTCTCACACAGGTGGCTGCCAGCCTGGTACATTCCAGCAGCCTTTGATCCACTTACGATGTTTAGAAGCCTGTATCTGATGCAAACAAATAAGAAGATGGTGCAAAGGCTCCAGGATTTTCTCAGAACCTTCTGTCACAGTCTCATGTCCTCACACGGAAATGATAGCTTTGGTCCAATAATCCAGGACTTGAAGGTCAGTGCTTCTAAAGCACAGCTCTAATCCTGATAAAAACCTTTCAGTATCTCAAATGCCTATGGAATAAGACCACAAACTCTGTATGTTAGCTGGGTTTTGTGTGCTGTATGATCTGCATGCAGTTGGTTTTCCATATCCTTTTCTCCTCTACTAATGGCCATTATGATGACTACCTTTCGGCCCCTCCATATATCCCCACGTCTGTGACTTTATTCAGGACTCTCAGCAATCCAGCGGCCCTCACTGGGTGCTTGTGTGGCAGGCATATGAATTGGGGAAATCACTACCATGTTACAAATGATATAAATTGAGGCAGAAAGGAGGAAGATAAATTGTTCAGGTCATAGACTGTAAAGTCATGGTGTGCAGATTTCAAGTTTGATATACCTGATACTGCAGCTCACTCTATTTCCAAGACACCTTATTGCTTTCCGCAGCCCTTTGATAAGATTATCTTTTCTCTTATCGCTTGCATTCTTGCTAGCCTAAGAGTTTTCTAATTTAGATCAAACACCAACTCTTTTATTAATCTTCCCTAATTTCCATCATGTTTCCCACCGTGTCCTCCAATTAACCACCACTTTGAAAATAGTGTTAGTCTCTTGTTAAGTAAAGAAGAGTTGTTACTATATTTGATCATGTATTTTGTTCTATTGAGAAAATAGCATCTCTAGCCATGTGCCCTTAAAAATTTAGCACTGTGTCTTGTGGTTAACAAGCCCCAATATATGTTTGCCTTAAAAAAATAAAAAAGAACCCAGAAGATGATTGTGACTCTCCTCTAATGCCCATCTGATTTTTGTGTGGTCGCCTGCTTGTCTGCGGCAGTTCGAGAGGCCACCTGTAAATGCGAGCCAATTCTGGCATCCACGTCCCTCCCAGACTGGGCAGACATACAGTTCCCCTGGTTCAGTGGACAGCCAGTTAGTGTTGTTACAGAAACCATGGCGAATCCCTCTCTTTGTCCCTCTGTGGGAACTCTCCAGTGTTCTTTTTCTCAGAAACAGCCAGGACACCTGAGCAGTTCCTTCTGTTCACTGCCAACACAGCGGCTAGGTAGCTCCTGGCTTCTAGGCAGGTGTCAGGAACAGATTCACCCTTTGACTAGGGGCAGTAATAATTTCAGCCCCATGACCTTTCTCTTAAAGAAAATGTGGTGTGATTTTGGTGAAATGAGGCTTGGGATTGGGATGTAGCACTCCATGGTATCCGTCTTTCACGCTGGAATTAATGCGGGCCACATTGAGTGTTGAGCTCCCCCCCACCCCCAGCACCCAAAGTAATTAAAATTTTCTTATTTTCCTCTTTTTAAATCTTCTATTCTTAGCTCCTTTTATAACCCTATATATCCTATATATGTGAGGTGTTTCAGATTTATGAAAGGAGTTTCCGTCTGTATTCTTTGTAAACTCTGTGACATCTTCTGTGTTTGTATCCTGTTGTTACCGTTACACGATAGGGTTTGATATTGTTCATCAGATCTCAGATGCCACTCTGTAGGTTCTTTGCTTTTAAAATTATTTCACTTTGGATAGTTTCTGTTGACCTGCATTCAAGTGCACTGATCCTTTCCTCTCTTGTGTGCTATCTGCTCTTTAGCCCTTAGAATAAATTCTTACTTATGTTATTCTTTTTCAGTTACGTAGATAATTTTAAAAAATTTTAAATTTTTTATAACTATACATCTGGGCTATTTGGGGACCTGTTTCTATCAATTATTTCTTCTCTTAAGCATGAGTTGCAATTTTTCCTTTATGTGTCTTCTAAACTTTGTATGATAAATATCATACATGTGCACTAGATATAGCATGATAAAGAAGGCAGAGACTGAAGTAATAGTTACCCCAGAGAAGAACATGTTCCTTCTGTGCCAGATTATTAGTATGCCATGCATCGTATCTGTAGTAGGAGAATCTACTCAGTAGATGTGGAAGGTCTGGAATTATTGCAAGTTTGGTTAAAGTCAGTTTCTCATTGATATCAAACTTGTGAGGACAGGATTAGTGGGTTATGAGATCTGAGTACTTGGGAAATTCTGGAGATTTCTTTCGTTTTTGAGGATGGCCACGAGATTGCTGATCTGTGACGGTTTCTCTGCTTTCCTGCCTGAATGCAATATTTTGGGGTTCCTAGAGAGTTCTTTTTACTCTCTTTTCCTGGCTTTCTGAACTTTGCGAGGTCTCTCTTTCCTCCTGCGCTGCTCCTCACAGAGGGCTTGGATTGTCTACTGGAATATCTGGAAGGACCTCTGTGGGATCTCCTGCTTTCTGCAGCATTTGAAAGACCCTGCCTCAACCTCAGGAGCTTACACCTGCTCCACAGGGGTTTTCCTCTGCTCTCCTGCCCTGTCCCCACCTGTCTCTTTGTACGAAATCTTGCCCTTTGAGAAGGCTGCTAGAAAAAAAGTCGATAGATGAACACAGACTCGCTCTGTGGCTGGCACTCTCACGTGCAGCGGATGAAGTTCTACAAGTGCACCTTGTTTTTCCTTTCTCCACCTAAGATGGCCTCTTCTTCCTCCTACCTTCCTGCCAAAGATGAAAGCAGTTAGGTGTCTCTTCTTTTCCACAGCAGGCTATCACTTTTTAGAATTGAGTTCATCTAAATTTTTCCCCTCTATTTTCAGATATCTGTTAAAGATATTTTAAAACATGTTTTAAAAGCTGTCTTTTTAGCCTACCTTGTTTATTTTGTTGGAGGGAGAACTGTAGTCTTTCCACTTCCTGTATTTTAATTGGTGGTTAAACACAGATATTATTCTGATTTCTAAGTATACTATGATTTATTTAACTATTCCCTCAGAATAGGGTTTTAGAATGTTTGAAACCGTCCACTGTATCCAGTAACTTTGCAAGAAAAATCAAGGGTTGACTTTCATAGTCACTTTTCCCGAATTTCCCCAAAATATCTATTCCTATAAGAAGCAAGTGGGAGTGGAATGAGGTGGACTTCTGAAGTGTTGGTTATATTTTGTTTCTTAATCAATCTGCTGGCTACACTAGTGCTTATTTTGTGAAAATTTGCAGAGCTATATTCTTATATGTATTTTCCTCATTTGTTTGTATATTGAGCTTCAAAGTTTTATTGGGCTGTAACGTCTGCATGCAATTTTATTCCTTCTGAGAATAATCTATTCATATTTTAGGAGGTTGAGAATTTAAACCAAATAATTTCATTTTCTTATACCTCATGTGTTCATCTAAAAAGCTGGACATAAGGGTCACCAAATACTCACATGAATAAAATGACAGAAAATGTTTGAAATTATTTGGAAGATCGTGAAGTTCTATGCAATTGCAGGAAATATCTTGTACTTAACTGGAGGTGGGTTTGAATCTCACACAAGTCTGGGTGCCATGGCATTTCTAAGAAAGGTCGAGTACCCAGAGAAGGCAAAATGTTTGGGAAAATCCAGAACCATTGACTTTTGGCCCCTTTTCACAGTCATCAGAATCTGTGCTCAGTATATTTTCTATCCCGGAAATGCTGACTGACCACAGCTGGCGCTCTTGCTGTTCTGGTTTTTTTCGTCTCTAAGGGAATAGGGTCAGCCTGGAACAGCGGCTGTCTCACTCTTGATGGTCAAGTGCCACAGTTTTGTCCATCCTGAGTTTGTTTACTCGCCACAAGCTAGATGCTTGATACAGAGTCAAAACAAGCAAAAACAGCAAAAGGCGGGTGGAGGAGAAACAAAGCAATAAGTTAATCTTTTTAAGAGAGTATTTTAGTAGGCATTTACATGGAGTGCAGTTGGAATGAAGAAACCCAGGTGAAATATGCGGTAGAGTATCCGGACTACCTTAGACCTTGAGGCTATGCTAGTCTTCTTCTCCCCTTCACTCACATCTTCTTGGCTTTTGTGCCCATGGAAATGTGCTTTTTGGTTTTTTTAGAGCCCTCTCCTCAGGTTCCTGGTCCTAAAACAAATTCCTTTTGATTGTTAACTAAACACAGAAGAGAGGCAAAGCAGAGAGGTCTGGCAGTACATCCTTTAGGAAAGGACTCTTCTCTGAGCAGGTAAAGTACTTTTGAGCCCACTTGTCAGAATGGGACAGTGTTGAGCATAAGGTATCATTACTGTAAACTCGAGTAAAGTGCAGTCTAATCACAGTTTACCAAGGAAAGGGGAAAAAGGGCTGCAATTCACTTTTTCAAAATCAATAGTGTTTCTCTTAAATGACACTTCTTTGCTGCCAGATCTTTTCTTGACTATGCTTTCTCAGGGGTTTTCAACAACCTAATCAAACATCACCAAATCTTTGCACTAGAAAGCCATTTAAAAAGTCCTGTGGGCCAGTTCCATTACCTGTCTCTAGTAATGGAGATAAGACAGTCTTTATTCAGGGCCTTGATGATATTTACCAGCCTTCTAATACTGACATTGCTTCTCAGAATCGTGGACTAGAAGAATTATAAAGAGTTTCTGACATGGTTTAGTTCAGTGTCTTCTTTCTCTCGATGCTCCAACTGAACACTAGAGAGTTTGAGTTATAAATTTGAAGCCTCTGAGGGAGGTAGGCCCAAGGATAGAACACAAGTCTAAGAGGGGCACTTTCCATGGCATTATTGGTGACCTATTAATCTGTTTCGTTGTCATAACAAAATGTCACTGACTGGGTGTCTTAAATGACAGAAATGTATTTTGTACAGTTCCACAGGTATAATTCCAAGGTCTAGGTACATCAGTGTTAGTTTATGGCGTGGTCTTTGTTTCTGGCTTTTCATAGCTCTTCCTCTGCATGTGCATGGTGAGAAAGAGCTCCCTGTCCTCTTCCTCCTTTATAGTGACATCAGTTCCGCTGCTATGACCTCGTTTAACCCTAATTAACTCTCTCAGTCCCCATCCCCACACACGATCACATTAGGGTTAGGACTCTAGCATGTCAATTTCGGGCTATACAATCCGGTCCATGGGGTGATGAAACAAGCGGGCACTGTTTTTGCTGGAGTGGAAATATAAATGCTGTTATGGACAGGAGATGAACCCTCTTGAATTTGTCACCTAATGGGAGGGCTTTGTCTCACTCTTCATTTTATTTCTTCTCTGTAAGATACGCCACGTGTGCTCTCACATGGCCGCACCCTGCAGGCTCATGCCAGCTCTTGCTACTTGAGCTCTTTCTGCTTCTCTGCCCTCGCAGTTACTTCCCTTAGTTCCTAGCCCATGTTAATTCCTAAGATGTCGATGCCACTGGAGATTTTCCATTGGTTTCTTTTTATCTTCCTCTGATCTCTCGCTCTCCTGGATGAGCTCCCATGGATTCAATTCTCACCTCCCTCCCAGCTCACAGACCTGAATTCTAGCTACCTGCTGGAAGTCTCCATTTAATGCCATAGAACTTTGAAACTGAACTCATTGTCTCTTTTCTCAATATCTTGTGGTCATCGCCTACTCTTGTCTTCCCGGTTCTGAGTTATTTTTGACTCTGCTCCTATTTCTCACCTGCATGGGATAACTTCCAAAAGTCCCTCATGCTGCTGTTACTGTTTTATTTGTCCCCTGTTGCTCCCATCAAATTTGGGGCTTTAGTGTATCTAATTTAGGATAATAAAGCGGACACCTAATTGATCTCTTTTCACTTGAAAATATCTAAACTATCAGATATCAGATAAACTTTCTGATTTTCTGATTGTCTTCCCTTTCTTATTAAGAAAAACCTTTCAGTAACGTACAATTGACTAACAAGTTAATTACTTCATCTTGATGCTTAATTCTTTGTGTGCACTAAATTTTTCATTGCAATTTTTTCATCCATTCTCTTGTATGTATATATATATATTCTTATATATTTTATATAGAAGAAATAATATATTAATATGTTCTATTAATAATATAGTATTAATATATTCTATATATTAATAATATAGCATTATTAATATATTCTATATCTCCTTATATATCACTTCTATATGTTCTCTTGTATATATTTTATAATATATATGTTATGTAATAAATACTATATATATATATATATATATAATTATTATTAATTTTTTCTGTTTTTTTGAGACAGGGTCTCACTATGTAGTTGAGACTGACCTGGAATTCACTATGTAACCCAGGCTGGTCTCAAACTCACAGCGATCCTCCTGCCTCAGCCTCCCAAGTGCTGGGATTACAGGCATGCGCAACCACACCCGGCTAATATGTATGTTATTAAAGAAACATTGTTGATGACTCCTCAGCATTCACTCCTCCTACAGTACAGTAACAGGAAAGTCTGTGCACTAGAGGAGAGATGGGATGGTGATAATTGGCTCAGGGGCCAATGTCCGCGTGTACCTGGGTAAGCATAATGTGACTCATGTTGGCCCAATCAGAAATAGAAGGAAGAGTTCGGCCCTTGATTGGTGCAGAGGTACTACTTTTCCATTATGGACAGGGAAGTACTTTGAGGTTGTGTGGATGTTACCCTATTATCTGTAGTTTTCAGCTTCTTTGTATATGAAATTAAAGGATTAGGATTTAGTAGTTAAGTGCTTGCCTAGTGCAAAGTCAAGGGGGGGTGGGGAAAATAAATGTAAAGAATTAGAGAATCCAAACTTCAGGATTTTTTCATTTAATGATATAAGCAAAGACAAGACAGATGTAGCTAGAGTAAGAGAATGATTTCAAACTCACTTTCATTTCTTGAAGAAGGTTTCTTCCTTAGTAATTGTGACAGAGAATAGGGCAAAGATGTTTCCAGGTCAAGGATGATACCAGAGGGCCTGAAGAATTCAAAATAAGAATACAAGACAAATACTGATAGGCAGGAGTTACTGCAAAGAGTAGTTGCTCATAATTCTTGCAGTTTGAGTAATTGGAGGTGAAAGCTGTGATCTAATCACGTGAAATCTGAGGGGTGAAGTTAGATAAACTTCAGGGAGAAGACTAGATCATGGACATGAGGCTGGTGAATTTGTATTATGGCTGGAGAGGAAAATTCTGCCATGAGCCAATGACTTAACCTGAAATGTCGGGTTAGTAAGGCTCTTTTTAGTAGAGCTTTTCAGAAGAATGTAATAAAACTTTTAATCACTCTCCCAACAACATATCCTGCATCACAAAAATTTTTTATTCGTTAATTTTATTGGTACAGTATGATGACATTCATCATTGGAAATTTGTATCTTTGTGTGTTATATTATCTTGGTTGTAATTTTCCCCCATTCCTTTGCCCTCCCTTCCACCCCTCTATCCCTCCAATTTACAAAGACTTTGTTTCCATTTTTCCTTTTGTTATATTTATTCCTTTCCCTTCCTTTTCTGTACTCCTCACTTCCCCTTCCCCTTTAGACCTTTTCTTCTTATTTCACATTATCTATTATACATTTTGATTATTATTTACACTTTCATTTTCTCAGACCAGAACAACTATGCAGTTTTTGCCTATGTGTGTCTTATGTATTTCACTTAAGAGTATGACCTCAATGTGCATCCATTTAGCTAAAAATGTCTCTAATTTCTCATTCTTTATGGCTGAATAGTACTCCATTTTAGAAAAAACCCCCACATTTTCTTTATCCAGTCTCCAGTTGATGGGAATTTGGGCTGTTTCCAAGTTTTAGCTATTACAAACTGTGCCACTATAAACATGGGTTAGTATATATCACTGTGGTATGATTCTTTTAATTCTTTGGGGAAGATATCCAGCAGAGGAATAGTTGGGTCAAATGGGACCCAAAACCTAGTTTTTTGAGGTATCTTCGTAATGCTTTTCATGGTGGTTGCACAAGTCTGTACTCCTACCAACTGTAGAGAAGGGTTCCTTTCCCCCCACAACCCCACCAGCATTTGTCATTGGTTGTTTTCTTGATTGCAGCCGTTCTTTCTGGGGTGAGGTGGAATCTCAGTGTTGTTTTCATCTCCATCGCTCGAATGACCAGTGATATTGAACATCTTTTCATATATTTATTTACCATTTCTTTGTCTGAGAAATGTTTGTTTATTTCAGATACCCATTTTGGATTGCGTCTTTAAATTTAGGAGGTCTTTTTTTGTGGTACAACTTTGGATAATGGAACTTTTTCTTCAGATTTATTTGTGTGCACTAGTTGTTTATCCAAGTTCTACTGTAATATAATTTTCTTTCTCTAGTCAAGTTGAAACAGCATTATTGGGGCATTCTGTAAATTTCTGCTGTTGGACTGGGTAAGACTCTATTTTAATTTCTTTGTGTCTATCAATGTCAGAGTATAGACTCACTTTCAACACCCAATCCTTATTGCCATTTTAGAAACCATCCCACACACTAAATTTAATATATCAAGATATAGGCATTATTTTAAAAATTAAAATTATATACCAAGCCTTTGACTACTCTGGTTCCTATTAATATAATTATCCACTGTAATTTAAAAATTATTATGATGATCAAATATGATTGCAGATCTTTTCTGAATAAGCCAGATTCTCTTGAGAACTTTTCTATTTCTCAAAAATTTAGGGTACTACCTAAAATATTTTCAACAGAACTAAGTTATTTCAACAGAAATTGCATTATTAATACAATATATGACTGTTTGTTAATCTAATTAAAAGTTCATACATTTGGTTATAGACCTACAGAATATAAAGTTAGATAACATTTACTGCATGATTGAGAGAGATATAATGCATTGGAAGAGTTCTGGACTCATGAACTAGAAGGTCAAGATCTTTTTATTTATTAGATACATGATCTAGAAGTTCTAAGAATGTCAGCTTTCTTAAATTAATTCTTTTGAAATTATGGTAAATTGCCAGCCTTGAGGATTACCTTTTTTTTAAAAGTGTAAAAATGACTAATGAGTTGCTGGCTGTAGTATGGGAAGCACAGAGACCTCTTCATTATTTTGAAGGGTCTTCCAGGTGTAAACTATGTTGGTCCTCATATCTCTTCTGCTCCCTGTGCATCCTGCCTGCCTACTGACCCTAGCTACTATCATTTCTCTATTATCAGCTTGCCCAAAACATGAAAAAGATACATTATCATTATACATAAAGTGATGGATTATCACACATTCTTGGAAGCCTCTCTAAATGTTTCACCTGTTCATCAACCGTTCCTATACATTGAAATCACCTACTGAAAACTTTCTTATGCTGTCTGTTTCTGTGTCTCTGGGATCCATCCCTTCTATGAGCCAAAGACCCATTCCTGGTTCTTCATTTCTTCAAGGCCTCCACCCTTGACTCACCAAACCAAAATAAGCCAGATCTGACAAAAATCAAAGAAAAATTCCCTTTTACTCTTTTAAGGGGAAAATGTGTTATTTTCTTAGGCAGAAAAAGAGAATTTCTTCTTTTTTATTCATTATTTTTAATCCAGATTAGGCAATAGCTATAGCTATACATTTTCTAAACATGACCTCAATAAAAGAACAATTATTTTTTCTTCAGGAGGAGTTTTTTTCTCTCTTAGGAGCAACTGGCTCAAACTGTAGCAAGTTTTAAAAGCAATATTTCCCCCTATATAACACAAGAAGAATTATCCATATGATGTGCACTCATTATAACAATTCAATAACTTGTCACTGCTAGTTCAAGCAAGGATACAGGTTATATGGCCATGCGGATTTAGCTCATGAGCTTGTGAAGCTGTTCCGGGAATTAAGAAAAGGTTCTGTGAGGGAAGTACCAGTAAGTCTTTGCAAGTTCTCTACAGGCCTACCACTAAGCCTGGTAAATGTCATCTGCATATACACGTGTCCCTGTGCAGTTTGCTAATTACTGGTGACTTGTCATTGTTCCCTCTTTCATCAGATAAGGGTTCTTTCTCCTTTGTAAGTGTTAACAAAGATTGAATGAGACAATTTGCATGCAGTGTTTTAGCACAATGACTGGCATATAGTAAATGCTCAGAAGTTGTAATTACCTTTCCTATTACTTTTATTGTCTTTATATTTGGAGGGAAGGAACAAATGAAAGGATTGGGATGGTATCCAAGGAGGTACAGAAGCAAAGAGCCAGTAGTATGTCAAGAAGTATCCAAATAATCCAGATTTTACTTTTAATGAAAGGAACAAAGGGACAGAATATTAAGAAAATCTGGCCTATGATTCCCTCAATGAATCTCAGTGGTCAACACACTTGGATATAAATTGGTAATTTTTGCTGGGTCTGGCAGATGAGAAAGCACAGCCTGAAACCACACTCCCACCCAACCAGCCTACTCAACTCGTCCCTTATGTGGGAAAGAGAAATATTGTTAACTACATACACGTGGCTCTTCTACACTTCACAAATATCTTCCTTATTTTGTTTTGAATTTCATCCAACTTTGTGAAGTAGATAAAGAATGCCCTAATATCTTCGTTTTTCTTGTCACAAAAGGGGTTCTGGGAGGGCAGGGGCATGGGGCTTTCCCACATTCTGATGTGATTTGCATGATCATGGAATTCATTGCATGGTTCATCAGCATAAGCTTTTCCTTACCAGTTCCGATTTACAGGACCTTGTCTGCTTTGAACAAAGAAGGGAGAGACCTCATTGTTGTGCTTTTATTTCTGCTTCCTTTTGATGATCTTAAAGTTCTGGTTGAATTTATAACAGCTTTTGGGGATGGTGTGTGTGTGTGTGTGTGTGTGTGTGTGTGTGTGCGTGCGCGTGCGCGCGCATGTCCCCAAAATTTAGAGACAAGATAGGCTACTACTTCCCATGGATGCTAACGTGATCCGTGTGTTTTCTTTTTTCTCCTTCAGTGTAGACGCTCTTTTTCCTTGTTAAGTGAAGTAAAAGCAAGCTGTATCTTAAACCATTCAGTCTAGCAGACTTCTTAATTATTTTTAGGAGGAGGTACTTATTCTCTAGCCTTCCCTTGTATGTGGAGAAGTCTCTAATTTTGTTACTCCTCACTGGGCAGAGCTAGACTTATATGTCTAGCAATTTTAGAAAAGGAAACAGGACCCACATAACCCAGACTTTTCCTTTCCAAAAGTGAAACTTCACATAGGAGGTATACATGCCTTTCTTCCTCTAAAAGCTGCCCTTGCAGGAGAACAATTTTAGTAGCTTTGAGTGGCGTTAGCATACAAGGTATGCAGCTGTAGATGGGGTCAATCAGGAGGATCATCTTTCCACATGCAGACTCTTCAACATTGGACACAGCACACTATTGCTGTTTGTAATATAAAAGTCAGCTCTGAATATACTGCAGAATGCCAAAGAGACCCTGGATTCAAACTGTTAGTCCTCATGCCCAGAAGGACAGGACTAAAAATGACTGCCCCAGATTTTCTTCTGAATTTAGGGTAATGTGAGAGGAATGCAATTGGGTTCAGTTTCTTTGTATTCAGGTTCAAAGGTGATCAACTACTACTGTGTTCTGAGTTGACTCTAAGTTAGTTAATTATGAGTGAAGGAAAACATTATCATGGAATTTGTTGTTGTTTTGTTTTTAAACCTCAGGAACTCTTTATTATACAACACCAAGAATGACTTCTTTCTCATACAACACCAAAAACAACTGTTCACAAAACACTGTAGGTGCCTTGTCAATAGATGATGTCTATGTTTAGTCCATGCTAGAGTGCCAGAATCTGGAGCCTCTAGGGGGGCGTGGAGATTAAGAGACTTTAAATATACTATATGGAAAAAATATTCCTTGAATAGCATCTGTGACAGTCATTAATGCTTTTCAAAGAAAACTGTGTTGTCATCTGAGGGAAAAGACAATGCATTTTCCCCTTAAGAAATGGTGAATATCAAGTGCCAAATACATAGTACCAAAATGAACCTGTGGATGAATTTAAAGTCCAAAAGAATGGAATATCACAGATTACATATTTTAGACACCTGTCATAGATTAATCAGCATTTTAGCAAGACTAAAACTGTTGAAGAGAGCACTGTAATTAGGAACACAGGCACTAAGAGGGTAACCTGCTTAGGATTTGCATGTTGGTGGTGCCACCTATTATCTAGTTCTTTGATCTTGGACAAATTACTTGAGGGGGCAAGCTTATAAACATGGCAGGTACAAGATCAGTGCGTGGCCCAAATAACTGACCTTTAAAAATGCAGCCATAATAAAACTTGGCATTCAATTAAACCTCCTAAATCCTAAAGAAACTGCATCTATGCCAGGAAGAGGCTTTGAGTGACTGCTGCTAAAGGACTCCTAAGTCCATCTAGGTCCTGAGAAGTCCTCTGAAACTTAACTGACCAAAAGGGAAAATTGAGGAGAATGAATTTAGACTTCAGTTTCTTGGGGCTTTTAATTTACAAAAGCAAAAAATGTTGGGACTTTAATATCTAGGGGAATTTAATATTTGGACTGTAATCATGCCCTGAAAATTTGGTAATGAAGGTTTATACTGAAATCTGGGACATATTATTTTGGCCTTTTAGCTTTATAGTGTCATATTCATTTTATTATTGGAATGTTATGTTAATTGGATCTGGGAAACAGGAAGTGGCAAACATTATGGATGTCCTGTTAAGACAAGTGCTCTCTGTTCAGTCAGAAACAAATCTTATCAAATTCAGGGGCCTGCCACATAGAAAAAGTGTTTAGAGACCCAGGGGTCTAAATATATGGTGTGAAATCTCTTTCTTTCTACCCCTACCACAAGAAATTGATATATACTTGGTAGACAAATTTGGAGGCAGCATAAATTGCATGTGAGAACATTGTTTCAACTCATTTGTCATATTACTCATATGGCTGCTGGTTTTCAATGGGGTGCAGAGAAAGACAGATTATTAGAGCAGTATCAGTTTTCAGTGCAACTTCAGTATAGCTGATGGGGCCATATGACTCAGCAGATCTCAAATTATTAAAGGTATCTGGGACAGGGTCTCTGGCAAGCCCCAGAAAAGTCATAGCATAGACCTCTGGAGCAAAGCCATGCCATCTGCAGCAAAAAAATGCTACTCATTGTTTGAGATGCAGTTTCTGGCATGTTCCTCAGCTTCATGGAGGACATTAAGTAATTATGCCATTGAGTTGCTCATGATGAGTTGGATATTGTTAGACCCATTAAGTAATAAAGTCTGTAGAACACAGTTGCAATCCATTGTGTGGTGGAAATAGTATACTCAGGCTCCACCATAACTGAGTTTTCAGGTGGCTCAGACGCCTGTGTCACTGACCCCAGATCAACCAATGGCATCAGAGACTTCACAATGATCAACTTATTGGAGAGGAAAAAATATGTAAGTATGGTTTATGAAAGAGTTGGTTCAACTCTTGGTTCGCCATCATCATAACCATGGGTGGCTACGGAAGAGGTTGATGAGGGAAATTTCTCTCACTGGGCAGATTTTTGAGCAGTATACTTGGCCATCAATTTGGTGGCTGCAGAAAAGTCATTTGAAGCAAAGATGTACACATATTCCTGGGACATGGCGCTTGGATTTTCAGATTGGTTAGGAGCAGGAGTAGAAGACTGGAGACAAATCGGTATAGAGAAGCTCCATGTAGATAGTTCCATTGGAGTGAACATAAGTGTGCAAATCTTTATTTTTAACATAGATGCCCATCAGAGAGTCCCTCCTGCATAGAGAATTCCAAATAGCTGTATTGAATAGATAGATGACTGTCCTGTACAGGCTTTGTCTTCGGCTACTACTATTTGCATCATGGACTAATGACTGAAGTAGTCTTGGTGGAAGAAGTGAGGCCTAGACATGGGCACCAACAAGGTTCATATGGTTGCATCCTTTGAGGAAATCAATTAGCCACTTGGTGGCAAGTTGATTATATTGGGTTCCTCCTTACTTGAAGATAGAGGAGAAACTGATTCTCCTTTGTATCAGTACTTGTGGGTCTGGTTACCTTCCCTGCCTAAAGTGGCTTTGTTGACACTTCTATTTGAGGACCCAGAGTGGCCATATACTTACTGTTTGATTTATTATTATGGGACTGTGCATTACATGATCTTTAGAGGAGATTTGTGCATATCATGAATACAATATCTCATAGTTAAAAATATATCACTCCATTCCCTTCTTTCTTATTTCACATTGTCTATTATACATTTTGATCCTCATTTACTCTTCAGTTTTTCACACCAGAGAAACTGTATGACTAAATAGGACTCCGCTTTATAAAAAACATCACAGAAGAGAAAGGAAAAAATATGAGGAAAGGAAAAAAGGGAAATGTAATTTTTGTAAATAGGAAGGAGTGGAGGGGTTGAAGGGAGGGCAGAGAAATGGGGAAAAATAACAACCAAGATATATCATATAAAGGTACAAATTTCCAGTGGTGAACACCATAGTATTTTATATCTAAAATGTACCAATATACTCAATAAATTTAAAAAACTCTAAAGAATATCTCACTCCATTTATGAGGTGCTACTTGGTGGAATTGTTGTAATAGCCTCTTACGCCGCAGTGAAAGGGTCAGGTTGGGCTAACATCTTTCATAATGTGATATATGTTTTGAACTGATATCCATTATGTGCCATTGTATGCTCAATAATTATAGAACATGGGTCAAGATAGGAAATATAGAGGTAGGAATGGCTCCCTTGCTGTCACTATAAGTGACAATTGTGAGGATTTTGTGCTTTCTATTCCCCCAAATTTATTCTCCATCAAAACCAGAGGTGTTGGCTTCCGGGGAAAGTAAGAAGAGAACTCTTCTATGGAGGACGTATTATTGGTTCCATTAATCCTAAAGCTGTCATTGTACCCTGGGTATCCAGAGCTCTTTGTACAGATACACAGTCCAAGAAACGAGACATTACACTACCCTGATAAGGAGAGCTGACATGGATTATCATATGGAAATAATAGAGGAAGGAAAGGAGCTCAGACTGCAGGGATGAACGCAAACCAGACTTCCAAAAGTGCTGCCTGAGGAAGCACTACTTCCTACTGGTGAGGAAGATGTACTATATGTAGTAGAAGGAAGAGATAAAAATGAAATTTATGGAAGTAGGGACTTTACTTTTTCTTACTGTGTATCATTTCTGCTGAGTTTTGCTTTGTTGCAGTACCGCCCCCCCCCCCCGACTTTTGAGAGTTTAGGGCTCATTTTAAATGTGAGGCATTGCAAGGCATGGAACATAGTGGGTGCAGGCAGCATCCCAACCACATCTGCTCAAGCTGTACCTTCAGGTGACTTCCGACTATCAGCATCACTGAGGGTTCTCTCTGATGAATAGAGGCCGCTCTTTGGGCCTGAAGATGGCCAGAGCTTAGAGTGCTGGAAGAGCACACATTTCTGGAAGCAGCCTTGAGAAGAATTGATAGGTCTGTACCCTCACTTCCCCACCTCCCAGTAAATGTGCATCTGTGAGGTGCTCATCCTATGCTGGCCAGAGCTCCCCTGCAAGCTCTCCTTCATTTACCCACCATAGGAAACATGCCTGATAACACGTCCTTACCACATACAGCTTGGCTGATTCCCCATCATTGTTTTCTGAGATTATCTTTTAAAGAAGCCTCTGGAACTTGAATCTTTGTCTCACCATCTACTTCTGGGTGATTCAAACTAAGTTCATACATGGAATGGATAACAAAATCCAGTATAAAACAGCTTTCCCCCATTTTATGAATTGTTTACGTCATAGTTTGTCGAAGATGGATGGATGTTATTTGTGTTTAGAAATGTGACTTAAAGCTCCATCCACAGAGGCATATCTGTGTGCCTAGATCAGGGGTTAACACAGTTTTTTTTTTTCTTTTTTGAAAAGAGCCGGACTGTAGATATTTTAGGACCGTGGGCCACACATCTAGTGTCACACATTAATATCTGTGTTTTAACATTTTTATTTATTTATTTTATAATCTTTTAGAAATATAAAAACTATCCTTACCTCTCACGGGATAGAAAAGAGAATGTGGTCTGGTTTTGGCCCTGATAGAAACAACTTGAAACAGGGAGAAGCTGGCTTCATAAAGTAACCTTGACTCAAATATGAGAAGTTGAATTTCAAACAGGTGCTCATTCTTGCTATTGACTTAGACTTATGCAGAAAGCCAAGGGTCTTGGCTGTGGGATAGGAGAGCTTTCACTTTTTAATTATCTGAGTTTGAGTAAGACAAAAAAGTATGGACTAAATTTTCTTCCCAAACCACATGAAGGGAGAAAGTGCTGGACACAGCTTTTTCTTGGGGTGGGTGGGGTAGGGGGAAGGGGAGTTATTTTTTTAACAAAAACATTTATAAAATAGATCTGGAAACTCCAAAGACCAAAGAGGTGATTGACTTTGCCCTTAGGAGTCATTCTGCACCTTAAACTTACACCCCAAGTATGTTGACATTTCAAAGTAGAATTTCAGCTTTTATTACCTTCACAATGTGTTCACAGCACTAAATATATAGAGAGAAGAAAGCCCAAATGGGGTGATTTATCTGAGAAATTCCCAGATTTGGGGACAGTGTCTCTTGAAATGGTGGCCTCAGGGAAATAGTATATTATGATCTATTTAGTAGATGGTGTTGCGGGAAACTTCAGAAAACTATATAAATTGGAGACTGGGGATGGAATAGAAAGAGAAAAATATTTTTCCTGGATGAAATTTATGAGCCAAGAAATAGATAGTTTGGGAAGGATTTTTTTTCTTTTGTTCCTTTAACTCTGAAAGACTTAAAGCCTTCAGAAAACCTTGGAAGAAAATAATTTCACCTCGTATTCTTATTGTTTCTCTATAGTACACTGCTTACTCATACTCTGTATGTTCCTGTTTCTCTTTCTTGCTAAGAAACCAAAATAAAAGGAATTTACAAACTCTGTTGCTAGAAGACAAGTACAGTTTGAAATCACGTCCATTCCTCTCAAACAGCGTTTAGCTCTCTCAGCCCTCGCGGGAGCTGTTAACAGCTATGTAGAGCCTAAGTGAAGAAATTGTGTTTGTGTTTAGAAATTGTGTTTAGGCATCCTAGTTCCTGTGCAAAGGGAGTTATGGAGTCAGTGCACTTCATGGAAGAGATAGTTTGAAGCATCATTTGTTGGGCTTTGAAATGTTTTCCTGACTCCACAGTAATTATGTAGATTCAGAAGAATATGATGACCCAAATCCTCAGGAAATGTCGTATCACCAATGAGGGTGATAGATCTTCTTTCAGCTCTTCTCTCAGAGCTGCTGGTGAGTGGTAAAGGGGGCTGTGCTATCTGATTTTCTGATGGAGAAAATATGACCAGAGGATAAGACAAGGAAGAATAGAAGAAAGAATACTAATTTCTCACTTTTAGATATTCTACTTGTGAACAACTGAAGGTTATATCCGGCTTTGGGAAGGAGAGTTTATGATTTTCAAACTTTTCTTTCTAACCTAAGAGCCTAGTTCCATCATGGTGCATATAAGCCAATCAAGGTCTTGGGGCTTTATGGAGATTGTAATAATTTCTACAGATCACACGGGAGAACTGTTCAATGGTAATATATCTCCTATCCTTGGGTGTTATAACTTGTCAAGAACTGTTTATAGAGGTTCTCTGTGTTTAGCCTTGGATAAAGTGAAACAAATCTATTGCCGTGGTAGAGTTTGTGATCTTCTGGGCCGGGACATTTTCATGTTTCTGAGCCTTTACAAATGCAGTTCCTTTGGCATGTCTTTCCAGCTGCCCATCTGGAAAATATTCATTCATTCTTTTAGATTGGCCCTACCTGTCAAGTTCTCTTTGAAGCTTTCTGTAATCCCTGCAGAAGTGAGTCTCCTCACAGTGCTGTGAGGCTCTAGTCACATGGTACATATTATCAGCTTATTTTCTTACCAGTTTTCTCTGAACAGTAGGTGCTTTGCAGGCAGGAACATTGTATGCACTCCTCTACCCATCCCAGTGCTTAAACCAGTGTGCACCATCCCCCTAGAGCCCAAATACAACCTGAACACATGTTTGGTTTTACCTCAGTTTGTGTGCCTCTGTAGTGCTTTGAATTATTTTGAATTAATTGCAAACTCAAAACAAAAATCCAAATCTGTGGTGTCTCTTGGAAAATCAAAAGATACATGGTTTTGCTTTTCCTGCATGGAGCAGTTGGCTGGAGGTGCGAAGTGGCTCTTTCACATGAAAGGGAAAAAGTGCTTCCCCGCTTACCAGGATTCCCCAAACCCTCTATTCAGCTTCACTTATATTGCTTTATCTGTTACATTCCTTGGCTGGGCTCTGAAGATTTCCAAGTTGCATTCCTGTTTCCTGGGGCTTCCCAGCACTAAACTTGTCATTTCCTTCCCAAAGTCATCCAGGTCCCTACCCCCTCGTACATGAAGTAATCTTTACATGTTTTGAGCCCCTAATTTAGTGGTCCTTAAAGAAGTTTTTGATGTGTATATCAGAATTGATTGTGATACTCTTTCAGGATTACAATATGAAGATGGACACAATTTATACACACCCTACACATAGTCATCCTGTCCATTTTAAGAATCTCTAGATTTCATCTTTTACATGTTCTTTCCCTAGTTTTATAATTAGGTATGTAGTTCATCTCCTCTACTAGATTTTAAGCCTCTACAGGGCTTAACTCTCTCTTTAGTAGATAGACCCATAGAAAGGAGACAGAATTGGCAAGGCAGTTTCCTATGGTTTCATGAATGTGGTGGACTTAACCTTTGTCAAAATGCTGTTTTCCCTGTGCTCAATTCAGGGGCCCATCCATTTTGGATGCAGTTGCAGTATGCTGCCATGAAACTCCAAGTCAAGGCACTGGAAGAGTCTCACTCGAAGAAAAATATTCTGTGAAAGATTTTTCATGTTCTAAAGTATTTGACATCTGCCCCTGCATCTTTATTGAAATATCTATCTTTATTGATAAATAAAAACAAATCAGATACCAAATGTCACTAAGGGGAAAGGACCTACCAGATATTTTATATGTATTTTTCTTGTCTATGTTGTTCATAAGACCTTAGGAAGATACAGATTAGTAAAACTTGCTGGAACAATATACCTCAAATCATGTAAATATTTAAGTTTTTAAAAAATGAATCGTGCCTTGTTTCTATTACATTGTAATTATGACTACTGTAAAGAAAAATGAAGTCTCTCTAATTACCACAAGAGGGAGATATATAAATAGCAGGTTAGGCCCTTGACTTGTTTCTGTTTGGTAGTTTAGCTTGATGAACTCCACATTCTAGACTCCTGTGAGAAATGGACTAAGAGGGAGGTTTTATGCTTTATATGATCCCTTATTATGAGATACCAACTGTCTTTTCTGCTCTGTAATTACTTCATCCTCCTGCCTGATTTCACATTCATATTCTGTTTGTAAGCATATATGGGCCTAAAGTGGTACCTCGGTTCTCGAACTTAATTCATTCCATGATTCTAGGGAACATGGCTGTGTTCACATTCATCACCTGCTGGGGAATCTGCCAGTGGAAGCAGAAGTTCGCTGGATGCTTCTGTATGCCAGCTGAATTGCTTGCGAACCAAAGCATTCTTGAATCAAGGTATTACTGTACTTCACTTTATCAGCAAGTTTGTTATGAGAAATCTACTTCTGCTTACCCTTCATTTTGTCTACATCATTTGCTATATATTTTTGACTGTGAACCAGGCAGAATCTAAATGAAGGGAACAAGAGAATTTTTTGTTGTTCATCTCTCAGTCTAGTGTGGGGATGTTGCCAACGCTGAACAGGTTTCGTAACATTGGTGCAGTATAAATGGTTAAAGGATAGAGGGAAGAATGTGAGTGTTTCTATCTAGGAATTGCAGAGAAGGTGATGTTTAAAGTGGGCCATGAAGAATGAGCGATAGTTTCATGGACAAAAATAAAGGAATAGGCTTTCCAGTGACACCGTAAGCAGAAATAGAGGAACTCCGCAGTGTTCAGCTTGGAGGGATACAGCTCATCGGCATGGCTGCGCGGAGGAGGCAGAGATGGAATTAATGGTAGAATGAGAGGGGAGACTTGAAAAAGAAGTTGGCCTTTTGGTTACATGTGGATATCCAATTATAACCTTTTGGTAGTGAGCCTTCCTCTACTCAGAGTCTGAAAACTAAAAAGCGAAACAACACTTTCCCACCTCTCTTTCAGTAGGTAAGCTCCACCAGATCTTTCCCCATGAGATTTGGGAGGCCCCAGAGGTGGAGGCCGCCCTCCTGCGAATTTTACCTGCATCTGCTGGCAAGCACAATGGTAAAGACGGCATTTGTTTTTCAGTTTTCTTACTAATCTCTGGGTGTTTGTGGGTCTGGAGACGCTCTTGTGTTTTGCTGATCCTGAGATTGCAATGGTAGTGTGTTTTGAGGTCCACGGTGTGCTAGTCTCCTGGCTGACCATGTTCTCATCTGTGGTGAGGCCACAGAGCTGTTGGTGATGAATTGGTCTAGAAACCACACTTGGAGCCCTGACCTGGAATCAACTTCTTCAGCCTTTCTAAATTGTTAAGCACCAAATGCTTGACAGAGTGGAACGTGGAACAGAAATGTAAGGGCTGTCGGGTGGTTCGGAGATGTTTGTCTATTATGGAACTGAACAAGGGCATCTGGTATGATGTCGACAGAGGGGTTAACCTCCAGGGTGGGCCAACTTCACATATTTGTCACAAGCAGCCATTACCTTGTAGGAGTCCCATGCTTGGGATTTAATATTTTACTATCACTGTTTTGAAATTCTTAATACTATTTTCCTTTCAGTTTGAGTTTTGTAAGTGAAGTCTAATGAGACAATGGAACGTATTCAAGCTCAAGCTGTGTCCCTGCATCTCCAGGCTAAGTCCTTGGCTTCCTGGCACCCAGCCCTGTCCAGCCTTTGGTTCTCCACCTCCTTTGAGGCAGAGAGAGGGGTGGCCTGGCACGTGCAGTGTCATGGAGTACAGAGAGATCTTGGTGGTTTGAATCTCCTGGACCCTCATTCATGTATTAAGCATGTCCGGGGGCAGACGCCACAGTCTGCTGGGAGCTGCAGTGGACACAGAGCCTATGGGAAAGCAACATTAACTCCTTTGTCTACAGCCAAGGTCAGTCCAGTATCTGGTGGGAGGGGAATCCAGCAGTGGGTGAGTTAGTTGTGTATGGATTCACAGGACAGGGCTCCTAGGAAACTGGGGATCTACACACCGAGAAGGTATCATTGCACCTCAGGGAGCACGACATTAAATAATGAACGAAAAATGCCACCGTGGGTCAACGAAAAGACCACTGCATAAAGGAAAAAGGAAAAAGTTTTATAAGCGGCTACGTGCATGTCTGTGTGTGTGTGTGTGTGTGTGTGTGTGATAGGGATTGAATCCAGGGCCTTTGCGCTGATCTACATCCTGGCCCTTGTTTTATGCTTTATTTATTTATTTTTATTTTGAGAATGTCCTGCTAATTTACTAACATACCCAGGCTGGGCTTGATTTTGTAATTCTCCTGCTACAGCCTCCCAGAGGCCTGGGGTTACAGGTGTGCACCACCATACCCAGCTTTTGTATATTGCTTCTTTTAATGACACTTTCCCCCTGCCTTTTGAATAAGGTACCCACGTTTTCATTTGGTGCTTGGGCCCACACAGTAGCTGACCCTCTGTATAGGTAGAGAATCTTATAATCCTTTGCTTCTAAAAGACCTGTAGTTTAGTATGCTACCAAAACAAAACAAAACAAAAGAGTTATTTGCTCTCTAGATTTGAGTTACCCTATAATATGATCATTCTATTACTAGAAATTGTACAAAAGTAGAAAACGGAAAAACTTTTTATTTTATCTAAAGGCTATCTTTCTGGTATTGTGTGTGTGTGTTGGTAATGATAATAGTAAGGGAGCCATTATGGAAAGAAAGAATTTGAGAGATGGAGCAAGGAAAAAAAAAAGAAATAGCAGGAGAGAAGACCTGGGGGAGGAAGAGGGCTACTTAGCCAGGGTCATTAGGGGACAGAATGGGGACAGATGGAGAGCAGAAGGGACAGGGTCCACTCAGGTAAAAATAGAGGTATTTCTTCAGAGGGGAAGCATATGAAAGTGGATGAAACTAAAACTTTTCAGGCTTGGCTGGGGGTCTATATCTTCGATGTTTTCATCCTGATTGCTTGAAAGCGAATACAGTTAAAAATTAATAGAAGAAAATGAAATGTTTTTCTGTGGCAGTTGGGATAGATAACAAACTAGAGACCAATAAAATAACAGAAAAGGTGATTTGTTGTTTGAAATAATTCTGATTTTAAAGAAAGGGCCATCTTAGGCTTATTTCAATGAAGGAGCGCCTTTAACCCATTATAAATGATTTTGTTTTGACAGATTTCATGTCACAGTTTCCTCTAGCATGTTTATTGCTTCAATTAAGATACAGTTTTATTTTAAGAGTTTCCCTTTAGACGTAACCTGGCTTCAGAGGATTCTGAGTTTATTCTCTTGCCTTTGTTTTTGTGTTTTTCTGGCTTAGATTTCTAGGGAGTGTAGGTCACAAGATTACCTACATCTCCTTTGGCTCCCGGAGCATAGTGTTAAGAACGAATATCAAGGGAAAGCTTTGGGTGATGAAAGTGGGAGAAGCTCACTCTGGTCTGGCCATGCTGGAAGTCACTTGTCAGTGCTGCAGTGTTGACCCCTCTCACAGAGGCCGCATCCTGTATGGCTCTATAGATTGTTTCTGCAACAAAACAGCCTTTAGCATGGTCATTGAGGCTCTCTAAGCATTGCTTTGGAAGAGAGAAAGATCTTATCTTTTATGTCAGCTAAGTGTTGCCCTTGGGTCCATGGTTCTATTGCTCTTAAAGTTAAAACAAGGAAAATCTATGTTAGGCAAGAAAGCTGTTGACATGGGGGCATATTTACCCTGTTAGGAGATCTAACACAATAGTTTTTAGAAGCCAGTATTTTTCCATGGTGGTAGAAACCAGTTTGATTATTTTTCTTTGGGTTGGAGGTTAGTAGATGGAAATAAAGATATTGTCACAGCTTGTGCCTCTATACCAGTATTATTTCCTCGTAGAGGGTAGCAAGGTGCCTCAGTTGGTGCCTTTGTTTGTAACTATATTAACTCCATGCTGCTAACTCAGGAGGGAAAAATGTATGTTTGTAGCAAGAAGACGGAGTAGATTCTAAAGTCTAAAGCAAAACTGAACAACTGGATCTTGTCAAGGACAGGGACCAGGAGAGTTCCTGAAGCCAGGTGCCGGGTTGTAAGGATGGACAAACTCTTTCCTAGAGCTGCCTTTCCAGTGAGTGGGTGCCTGTCATTTTTCACTGTGAGGAATCACGCGTTTCAGATTCCCTGGAAGAGAGTGTGAGCTTGGCCACACACTGCCACCCACTGGACAGGAAGATAGGGTAATTTTAATGGCATTTCCACCCTGATTGCACCCAGTAGAAGGATGTTCCTGCCTGAAAATGAGCAACAATTACATCCATACACTTTTACTCAAATTGCCTGGCTTTGTCCTCACCACCAGCCCACCACCTCTGGATGAGTATTATTTATTATTACTTTCCAAACAAAGAAACCAGAGTTCTGAGAAGTAAGCACCCTGCTCATGATGGCAGAGATGAAAGGACTGGCACCATGACTCTAACCTAAGGTGGATGACTGCCTACTGGGACCTCATCAACTCATGTAGTTAAATGTGAAATCGAAGAAGATGATGATGGTTTTCTCTCTTCAGTTTGGTTTTTCATAGGTTTGCCCTGTCCAAACTATGCTTGTCCCACTTAACCAAGTGCACCTGCATGTATCTTTTCTTCATAGGTAAGGCCTTAGGACCCTACTCCAAGTACTCCAATTTTTGAAATAATTCTAGAAGAGCCAAATTTTAACATAATAGGTGGACTTAATAGAATCAATCATATCAGAAATTGATAGGAGGGCTGGGCATGTAGCTCAATGGTAGAGGTTTTGCCTAGCATGTGTGTGGCCCTGAGCTTAGTCCCCAGTAACACACACACAGTAACACACACACACAATGATGGGAATGACAATGGCTGAACAGCTGGCTTGACAGAAAAATTGGCCCTAGCAGTCACCAGAACTCAAAAGATGCACTGAGATGGTGTGAAGCCATTACCCAGAGGTGAATGTGATAGGGATCTTGGCAATCCCACCGAGCTTCACTGTTTTAAAATCAGGGCAATCAGAATTGTTTTAAAAGAATGTTAAATTCTGCTTCATGTACTGCCTTTGAAGGAATGGAGGCCCATGTTTCAGTGTTTCTTCCCTCTCCCGGGGGAAGTGCCACAGGAGCTACCTGGTGTGCTGCTCTCGGTTGGGCGCCCAGTGGGTCCTTGGAGCACAAAGCCTTCCCCCAAAGATGACCCTTCCATGAGCTGTGGCCATTTGTCCTCCGCTGCCACACAGGAAGGGATCTGGGCTAAGTGCATGATGATGTGCTGTGGGTTTTGTAAACACACAAGGATTTTAAAACATGCGTCTTTCTTCATGTGTTGAAAGCACTCTGTACACATCCTAGCAATTTGTCTTGACTTCAGTGGAACTGAAGGTGAGGTTTCCAAACTATTTTCTATTATCTGGACTTCTCAAATTCTCTATATGTCCTTTTTAGTAACTCCTCCTATCTTGTAGTGAAAGCCCTGAGCATACACATTGGCAATCATGCTGCCGTCCTTAACTCTGTAGTTAATTGTGGGGAGGCAGAAAATTTGAGTATTTTTGTTTTTCACCTACATATTTCCTCTTTTTTTTTTTTTTTTTTTTT
>NW_022900943.1:10929965-11024456 GCF_012274545.1 Fukomys damarensis | reverse complement strand
TTTTTTTTTTTTTTTTTTTTTTTACCATTTTCATTGTAAGTGCTTTTCAATACTGTCCAAAGACTTTGGGGAACAGAATAAAGGGTGCCATTGTCATCTGATAGATGTACTCCATGAATATTTGAGTGTTGTACCATAATGAGATCAAGCTGCTTTTATCAAGCAAGAGATGATGCTGTGGGATGAATGAAGGCAGCACCAAGAAAAGGAGAGAGTAACAGCCAAAAACGTTGGGGAAAGAAAAATCTATGTGCTAAGGATCGTGGAAGGAACTGTGGCAAAGGCAGAAGAACAGAACAGAAAAGGAAAAGATTTCCTATTTTAAACATATTAAAGGAAAAACAAGTTTAGTTGGTGAGGGAAGATACTATTCCCACAGACGTGATGAAAATTATAATGAGTTCAGAGTAGAGCAAAGTCTTCATGACTTTCTTAGCTAGGGTGAGTTTAGCTGCTATAATGAGTAGGTCCCCCAAACGAACTGGCACAAAGAAGCTTATTTCTTGCTTATGTAACAGTCTACAGTGAATGCATGGGTGGGCACAGTTTCCTTCCATTTGGCCATTCAAAGACTTAGACCCCTTCCATGTGGTGGCTCTGCCATCCCCTAGTATTTGGGCACTGTCTGCAACCACATGGTGAAATATGAAAAAGAGAATGGAGAGCCACTGTGTCCTTGGAACCCCAAAGGGGGCATCCATGACTTATCCTCATGTTCCACTGAAGAAAACTCAGCCACCTCACCTCAGTTTGTTAGGGAGGAAGGGGAACATGCCTCAGCCCTGGCTTCAGATGAAGACAAAATGCCATGGAAGGCAAGAATGTTTATGAGCCTTGTCGGGCAGTTGGTTTCTGCCAGAGGCTCAGGTAATGAGAGGCAGCTGTAGAGTCCATAGAATCCTTAGCCTGTGAGATTGCTTGGTTACCTAGGCTCTCTGGAGCTAGTGATAGCACCGGCCTATATAAGACTTAAGAAAATTAAATGAGATAATCATTTATCACAGTGCCTCGCAAACCACTCAGTAAGCATTCAGTAAATGTTTGCTATTATTCTTCGTAGCTATAGATCAAATAAAGGAAAAGCAACAAGTATCTATTATAGTCCCAACTTGATAAGGCAATGTATATATTTAAAATATAATTCTCCAAGCTTTAGTTTTGAGATAAATACTGTCTGCTTTTTATACATGGGTAGCTTGCAGCTCAGAGAAAAAACATAGCCAGGATATAGAATAGTCTGATGTGAGCCTAGATTTATTTACTTAGAATCCTTATGTTATTTCTGCTAGGAACACTGTGAAGAAGAAAAGAAGTGGAGGTTGGGGTGAAGCAGAGAACCAGAGAAGCAGCTAAATCTAGGACAAGGAGATGGAAATTAGTTAAGCTAAGAATGCAGCTTTACAGGCAAGGGATTTTACCTTAATCATTAGCCTCACTCTCCCCTTAATCCTAAACCATAGTGCGGATAAAAGGAATTTTAAGCTAACCAGATGAAGGGTTTGTGCCATAGCAAGTGCTGTTGGACCTTTATAAAACTGGGACAAAACTGTGTTTGCATTTGCATCATACGCTAAGTGTTCATTCTGTTCTTAGAGATTCTCAGATAAGGTAAGGTTTAATGGTATGCTTGAAATTACTGTGTGATTTCAATGTTGGAATCACTTCCAGAGAAGATGCAGTGGGAGAAATCTGGGACCCAGATATAAAGTCACCGTTGGAAGACACTCCTCTTGGTACTTCCAAAGGTCATTGGATGTGTTTCTTATTCATTTTAGCTTTTATTTTATTTTATTTTATTTTATTTTTTGGTACTGGGGATCAGATTCAGGACCTTGCACTTGCAAGGCAGGCAGCACAACAACTGAGCTAAAGCCCTGGCCCATCCTTATTCATTTTAAAAGATACTTTCTAAATTCACTTTTCTCCAGGTTCCTGTTTATGATGTCATATATTAACTCTTTAATATGTAAGTGAAATAAAGCAAAGTCAGACATGTTCTTTACTGCAGGACTTCTCAGAGACTTTGATGCCCTAGGGTCATAGAAATTTGGGGTGGCCGGGTATGGTGGCACATGCCTGTCATCCCCTCACTTGGGAGCCTGAAGCAGAAGGATTGCCACAAGTTCGAGGCCATCCTGGGCTACATGTTGAATTCAAGGCAAGCATGAACTACATAGTAAGAAACCTGTCTCAAAAAAAAAAAAAAATTGGGGTGTAAGGATTAACTGCAAACATCCCCCAAACTTAATCTTAGAACATTTGGCCATAAGGCACTGTTCCAGGAAACACGTTTTAGGAAATGCCACTCTAATGCATTTCATTGGCTAGTGATCTAGAGTGATTTGAATTTTGAGATCTTTTAAATTGTTATATCCCTAGAAATATATGTTTTCCCAAAGATTTTGAGATTTCTTCCACAGTCTTACCAGGAAATTCCATTCGAAACTTTTCTCAAGCTACTATTAATTATAATTACTTGCCTATGTAGCAGCCATTACCCTCTTTCTCTTTGCCTCTCAGGTCAGCAGTGCCCTTGGTTAGGGGTTGAATAATAATGGGATTAATCCAGTTATTAGCACTTATTTTTTTTCCTGTGTGTTTGTCTAGGGTTGGACATGTGACTGTCCTGGCCTATAAGGCAAAGAGAAATCTTCCTGGATTTTCTACTTTCTTGTCTGTCTGTCTGTCTGTCTATCTATCTATCTATCTATCTATCTATCTATCTATGTATCTATCATCTATTGACTTGAAAGGAGCCAGCTCCATTTGGCCCATTCCTCCGGCTTTGCACATTGGGAGGAATCGATGAAAGCCATATAACTATAATTAATGGATACTGCTGTCTTCAATAAAACTTTATAGAAGTAGACTGTAGGATACATTTGGCCTCTGGACTTTTTGTTAATCTCTTGTATAATTCACCAATTCTTTTTTCTTTCTTCCTCACATTCTCTGCCTGGTATTGTAAAAAATGATTAACTGATTCAAAGCCTGTGGTCATCCCCATCACACTGTTGTATACTGTATCTGGGAACTTCTCTTCCTTAACTGCGTCTCAGAGCAGCTCCCTTTTGGAGCCAGAAGTCTACTTTGGTGATATAACCTTGCAAAGATTGAAATTTCAGACAATTAAAAATTAAAATGCTAAGTTCCTCTTTTTTCTGTGGGAGTTATTCTGTCATTTTATTTCTAGGGATGAGAAGGCTTTCTTTACCCTCACTTTGGGTCTGCTGGAATTGCACCTTTTTACTTTTGTCAAATGCTGACATGGGCTTTGCCTTTATGTCCCAACCCGGGTGTCTTTGCCTGCTAACAAGATAGCATTTTTCTTGGATCATTTGTTCTTCAGCGTGGGCCACCTCTGAGCCCATTTCTGTCAAAGACTCTTTCCCCACAGGCCAACTCCTCTCCTACACATTCTGTAAGGACCTTTGAAGCCAACACTGTTTACCAATTTGTTCTAAAAAATGTCAGAACTGCAATCAGAGGAGGTCAAGCAACAATTCTCACAGCTGTTATAAAACATTGCTAATTGCTCTACAAGCTTAAGAGAAAACACAGTGCTGCAGCCTGAAAATGGTAATTATTGTGACTCAGGTTTCTTGGCCTAAATTCCCTGGGTACATGTTCTTTTTCAGCCGAAAGGAGGGAAGGAATGAGAGAGAAACAAAACACCAAACATCACAACTTTAATAATAATAATAAACTGTAGAAAGGATTTCTAATGTGATGTGGTCTTCCTGACTACCAAAATCAAAACTGGGGTCCTTTGTCAAGAAAGCTTTAAGATGATCAAAAAGAAACTCTGGAGACTTGGATTCTCCACATCATGTTAAGAAATATTGATTGCAGTTCACAAGAAGACTTTCACTTAACCACATTTTAAGAAGCTTTCATAAATATTGCAATAAAGTGAAATTCATTGCTAGTTAAACTCTAACACCAGCATGAGCTTATTTATCACCCAGATGACTGAGCTGCTGGAGAGAGAAAACAGAGGGACAGTAGGGAATTTATATAGCACATCTTGAAATATCTTCCTGCAAGGTAGTAAAGGCCATGTTCCACATTTGGATCTAATGGCCAATAAACAACTTTCAGAAAAAGAAAAATAAAGGTGGTGGAAATAGATTGTATCGGGAAATTCTATTTACACTACAGTCAATTATTGCAGTGTTCAGTTTATTATAAACTTTTTTCCCATTAAGCATAGCTTGTCAGAAATCCTATACCCAGGGAATAAAATGTCAGGACATTGTCCAAATCATTACAGTACGTTTCTTGTAACAGATTCTTACTTTTAGAAACTCTAAATGATTTGTGACAGTGTTCATGGCATTTAAAAGTAAAATTAGTCAAGTGAAATTTTTTAATGAAGAATATTTGATAAGGAGAACTGTCTGAGTTAAGCCTGCTGACATGTATACCTGATTTTTTCTGCCATATTTTCACTCACAAAGTGATAAGTCCTGTCTAGATGTATGCTTATGTATGCATCTTTGAATATGATACTGCTTTCAGAAAGTATATACAAATAAGCTCCAGTTTACAAACATTCAAGTTGTGAACTTCCACAGATATGTATGACCTTGCATTATGAACATTCATAGATGGGAACAAATTCAGGAAGTAGCTCATGTGTCTGCTGGACACTGTCACAGTTGTGCTTCTGTATGCTTGCTGCTTTGCTGTCTTCTGCCCTCCATTAACTGTTCCCTGTGTTGCCACCCTGTCTTGGAGTCAGCTGGTTATGGAGTGAAATCTCTACAAACTGTGAGCTAAATAAATTTTTCCCTTTTAACTTTGGGTGTCAGGTATTTTTGGCTCAGCAACGAGAGTAAAGCAACTAAGACAGCCACAGAAATAGAAGTGAAAATAGTTAAGGGATTGGACCAATGGAACAGATGGTAGAAGTCTGTAAGGGTAAAAATAGTTTATTTAAATTATACCGTATTGTACCACCATTTAAGGTAACTGCAAAAGGAAAAATAGTTTATTTATAGTATTTGTATGGTGTTTGGTTATTTTATGCTTTACTTTGTATATTTGTGTCAAAGGAGTATATGATTCCCTATGTTAGACTTACGAATGAATCTGACATAAACATTCTTGAGGATGGAGCTCATTCGTAAGGTACTTACTGTAGTCCTACAGACATCAAAATAGGACAGCAATTTAAAAATAATGAGAGATAAGTTTATTGGCAAAGAACTAGATGACAGTTCCATTCTATTGCAGTGCCTTGAACTTTAAAGGTGAAATGAAATATAGACAGGTTAGATAATCAGGTTTAAAAAAACAGGGAAAAAGAGGATAGGATAATATAAAAAAGGAGGTAATCTGTGAGAGATTTTTTTTCCCATGAGTTCTAATAAAGAGAATACTGTAAAGGAACTATGTTCTTGAAAACATGATGACAGGGAAACATCTCTTGGAGCTCTTTCCCATAAAGACCTCTCAGGTTGAGCCAGTGGCAAATTGGCACAGTACAATTGCGTAGCTAAGCTATAAGTTTGACCCACACATTGTTTTTGTTTTTTTTTTTTTTGGTACTGGGTATCGAACTCAGATCCTTGCATTTGCAAGGCAGGTGGCAGAACCACTGAGCTAATTACCCAGCCCTTGACCCACACATTGGAATCAAAGGATGTTACTGAGGTACATGGCAGAGGAAAATTAGCCAAGCTGCAGGATGAAGGCTACCTTTGTGTGTACCCAGCTAAGCACATTATATTTTAGGTAAGTCTGCCTACAGAAAAATCCACAGAAAAATAAATGAACTTACATGAAAAAGAAATATCTTTTCTGAGAATTAATACTTTATAAATTTGAGTGATAATTATTTATAAAGATTCTCATTGCTCCTCAAATAGGAAAATAAACTATGTTTACATAAGAATAAACCTGAAGAACTAGAGTCAGTAAGAAGCGAAATTTCCTATATCATGTCAGAGGGTATGTTTCTTTCCACCAAAACAGAGAGAGCTCTGACTTTGATGGAAATAAAAGAATTAGGATCCAGGAGCTGAATGAGAATCACAACACCATTTATGGTATCACCAATGTAAAGGAACACAATGGTATTGAAAGACAGTGTCTGAAAGCCAGATTAGAAAGGGCCAAAGTCATGGAGGATTCAAATGGGGACAGAGAAAGTCTCTTTTCTGAAACTACATACATCTGCTTAAGGTGAGACATGTAACTTGTACCTCTGCTTTAACTCTTTGTTTCCATCACTCTCTTTCTCACTCAGAAAAACTAAATGTGAGATAGAGAATAAAAATGAATAGGCAGAATTGGACATTGGAGTAATGAACATTTGCTGTTAGTGAAATTGGAGACCACAGAATAAATTGAGTAGCATCAAATGCCTTTGTAACTAAAAACAAATTGAAAGAAAGCAAGTGCTAGAAATAGGATTGGCTTTAAAATCAATTCAGAAATGTTGAGACAGGCTTTAAGAGGAAAGAACCTTGTTTTTCTATTTAGAATTCTGCCTCAAAGTCTTGTTTTCTTCAGTTAACTGTCCCATCTTAATGAACAACCATCGGAAGAGAGAAAAATTAAATTTGTGAAATACGAAGTATAAATACATACCCTACCTATAGACAGGTGACTTGACCTTAACCTAGGTAAAGGGAGAGACATGAATTTGTGTTCCCTACATAAGGATCAAAGTTTCTAAAAACTGCTTATCAGTAATGGTCTGGAGAAGCAGGTGTTTGCTGGGTTATTTCTTTCCAGGGCTTCATTGTATTAGAACAGTCATTTAAGGGGGAATCAAAAAGGAAAACCCAAGACCTTTAGCATGCATGCGTAAAAAAAGTCAGAATTTACACAAGTAATATGGAGAAGGAGTTCTGGGACATAAGTAAACATAAAAATATATCAAAGATAATAGATAAATTATCTTGGCAAAAGAAAATGAAAATGATTTTTTTGAGATATACTCAATGTAAAAGCCTTATGGTACTTTAAGAGATAACTCTCAGACTTGGAAGACAGACTTCCAGGAAGATGGTGGAGTGGTGAGCATCAGAGAAAGAGACTCTCTGAGATTTGGTGTCCTGACACTAGAATGTAGCAACTTGAAGAGGAGAAGAAGGAGAGAAGTGGTTCCCTAGGACCCAGGAACGATCTGAGGCAAGAAGTGAACTCTACAGGCAGAGTGAAGAGAGAAACTTTAATGAAGAGGAGAGAGGCACCAAACAGTGCTCTCTTCTAGTGCCCAGACTCCAAGAGGGAATGGTAGGCTGAACCTGCAGATGCACAGTGACAACTGATGACGCCAGAGGCCTCCATGGAGAAATGCACCAGTGAAACAGCAGATGAACCAAACTGCAGTGGTTGGTGAGTTATCTTAGTTCAGACTCACCCAGGAGAAGGTGATTGGTTGGCAGCCATCTTGGAGAGGGGTCAACTGAGCTCAGAACTCAGAATAGCTGCAGTCAGACTCCATGTAGTGGGTCCCATTGCCTCGGTGTCAAGGGGCAGAATTTAAGCCAGCAGGAGACACATAGACTGTTAAAGGATCAAGGAATCTGGTTCCAGCCTCATAGCCGGAAACTGGCCTAAACTCAAGGGTCGTATTGGCTGGGATTATCCACTACTCCATCATGAAGCTGTAGCTAGCTTGCTGGGATTAATCAGTTTGGCTCTGGACTCTGTTTACCCACATTGGCTAATAGTGACAGCAGAGACACACCTTGAATTGGATACTTTTGGGGTTTTAAAATTTTTCTCTTTTTCCCTCCTCCTTTGTAGTTCTCTGTTTAGTTTAGTTTTTTTCTTGACTGTTTGAACACAATTTCTAGTTTTTTTATTGTCCTGTTTTGTTCTTGGTTTTATTTTTTTCCCACCTGTCCTCTTTATCCGTTTACAGCATTGCTTCTTATCTCTTCCTCTTTTTCTATTTCTGTTTTTTATGAACACTTTTTAAATCTTGTCCCCTAAGGGTAAAAATGCCATATTAAAGTCATATTAAAGGCATATTAAAGTGTGTCAGTATTTTTAGGCTATATTGAATACTATTGTTGTGAATTGTACTACTTTAGCCACATTGACATAATTGTACTATCAATTATGCCTTCTGGTATACCAAGACTGAGATTTTCTAAATGTCTTTAGAAAAAAAAAACCTTAGTCGGGCGTGGTGGCGCATGCCTGTAATCCCAGCACTTGGGTGAGGCAGGAGGATTTCTGTGAGTTCTAGACCAGCCTGGGCTACATAGTGAGTTCCAGATCAGTCTCAACTACATAGTGAGACCCTGTCTCAACAACCCCCCCAAAAAAAAAATCCTTATAGGCCAGTGTCAAAGAACTTGCAGTTGGGCCAAATAGGCAGAAGCTTCTCATCCCCATTAAATTGAAGAGGTAGGATCCTGCAGCAGACTCAAAACCCCAAAGCTAGCTAAACCTGGTAGATGTTTCTGAGAAGTAGTCTCTTCACAAGGGTTCTGAATACTGACAGTAAAGCTACTTTCCATAAGCAATTTACAAGCAGTAACTCAGGAATCAAACTTAAAAAAAAAAAAAAGAAAATGAGAAGACATTTAAATAAGATAAAACCCTCACAGACTTTCAGCTCACCAAAGGCAAACCCCAGGGGCAATGAAATGGAATAATCCAAAAGCCACCCATGTGGACTCTCTGAAGTGATAACAGCAGAAGTAACAAAGAAAATAAATGAGGCTCTAGAAAAAAATCAAAGCAGAAGTAGATAACTACAGAGATGGTGACCAGAATGAAAGGTACAACTAAAAAAATAGAGGAGTTCAGGAACATGATGGAAACCATGAATGCCCAGCATAGGAAAGAACTAGAATCCATGAAACAGATTCAAACAGATCTAAGAGATTAACTGAAAGTATACACAACAGAATGAGCCAGTATGAAGACAGAATATGAGTTATAGAAGACAGGATTGCTGTTAGTGATTCTGAAAAGAAAAATTTCTTAAAAATAGCAAGGGACCATGAGAAATCATCCAGAAGCTGCTGGATGATATAAAGAAGAATAACATAAGATTGATTGGAGACAATGAAAAGCAGGAGATAATGCAAATGACATAAAAAACCTGTTCTCAGAAGTAATGATAGAAAATATCCTAAATAGGGAAAAAGAATTTGAGATACAGATAAATGAGGCATACAGGCTTCCAATTAGCCAAAAAAAAAATACACACACACACACACACACACACACACACACACATATACATATAAATATATATATAATAGATAAAATTCCAGAAATTCAACACAAGGACAGAATATTAAAAGCTGTCAGAGAAAAGAAACAAATAGCCTATAAAGGAAAGCCTATTAGAATCTGAGCAGACTTTTCAACACAAACTCTCAAGTCAAGGACAGCTGGGAGTGAAGTGTTTTAAGCCCTAAAGGAAAAACAAACTCCAACTCAGATTGATGTACCCTGCAAAACTATCTTACAAAATTGAGGGAGAAATAAGATACTTCCTTCACAAAGAACACCTGAAGAAATTCATGATCACCAGCACTCCAAAGTGTTTTGAAAGATATTTTAGAAAGAGACAATAAGGATTACAACTCCATGAACTCCAACAGAATGAATCCACCAAAAAATTAATCATAAAAGGAAAGAAGGAATCCAACAGCAGGAAGATAGCATGACAGAGATAAGACAATACATATAAGTTATAAGCATCATTGTTAATGTTCTCAATTCACCAATCAAAACAAACACATTGGCAGAATGGATCAAGAAGCAGCATGCAACAATATGCTGCATACAAGAAAGACATTTAATTGAGAAATTCATTGACTGAAAGTCAAGGGATGGAAAATAATATGCCATGTGACAGGAACCCAGAAAAAGTAGGGGTAGCTATTCTATTTGCGGACAAAGGGGATTTCAAGCTAAGACTGATTAAGAGAGACAAAGAAGGTCACTGCATCTTGGTAAAGGGAACAACCCAAGAGGAAGAGATAACAAATCATAAATATGCTGCATCAAATAGCAGCATACCCAACTATACAAAACATATTAATGGGCATGCAAAATCATGTAAGCACTAATACAGTTTTAATGGGGGGCCTCAATACTCCACTGTCACATACAGACAGATCAACTAGACAAAAAAAGTAACAATGAAATATTAGAATTGATCCAAAATTATGAATAAATGCACTTAGTAGATTTCTACATACTGTTCCACTCCACAACATGAGAATATACATTCTTCTCAACTGCACATGGGTCTTTCTCCAAAATAGACCATATACTAGCTCAGAGTACATGATTAATTAAATGCAAAGGAACAGAAATAATGCCATTCATATTATCAGAACATAGTGCAGCTAAATTGGAAATCAGCAGTAAAAGAAGCCATAAGAACTTCATGAACACGTGGAAATTAAATTACATCATCTTGAACAACCAATGGGGCATAGATGAAATTAAAGAAGAAATCAGAAAATTCCTACAATTAAATGATAATGACAGTACAACATACTGGAACTTATGGGATACATTGAAAGAGTCCTATGAGGGAAATTTATAGCGGTGAATTCCCATATCAAGGAAACAGCAGGCTCAAATAAACAACATAATGTTGAACCTCAAGCTTCTAGAAAAAGAAGAGCAAATCAAGCCCAAAGCTCATATGAGGGAGGAAATTATAAAAATCAGAGCAGAAATTAGTGCAATAGAGACTAAGAAAACAATACAAAGAATCAATGTAGTGAAGAGTTGGTTCTTTGAAAGACTAAATAAAATTTACAAACCCTCAGCCAACCTTATCAAAACAAAACAAATAAACAACAACAACAACAACAAAAAGAAAGACAACCTTATCCAAAAGAAAGAAAAGACTTAAATCCATGTAAGGAGTGAAGTCACAACAGATCCTGCAGAGATCCAGAAGATCATCAGTACCTATTTTGGGAACCTGTATTCTAATAAGATAAAAAATACAGAAGAAGTGGACAGATTCCTAGATATACATGAATTACCAAAACTGAATCAAGAAGGTATAGAAATTCTAAATAAACCAATTTAGCCAATGAAATTGAACATATAATTGAAAAACTACCAAAACAGAAAAGCCCTGGCCCCGATGGATTCACTGCTGAGTTCTACAAGAAATTCAGAGAAGACCTAATGCTGCTACTCCTCAAACTCTTTATTTGGAAGCAATACTTCCAAATTCACTCCTGGAAGCAAGTGTTACCCTGATTCCAAAACCAGAGAAGGATCAAACCAAAAAGGAGAATTACAGGCCAATCTCCCTAATGAACGTAGATGCAAAAATCCTTGGTAAGATACTGGCAAACAATGCAGCAAATCATCAAGAAGGTTACACACCATGACCAAGTTGGATTCATCCCAGGGATGCAGGGATGGTTCAACATACACAAATCAATAAATGTGATACACTATTTTAGCAGAGCCAAGGACAAAAAATATATGATCCTCTCAATAAATGCAGAAAAAGTGTTTGACAAGGTCCAATACCCATTCATAATAAAAACCCTACAAAAATTGGCATATCTCAATCTGATAAAAGCCATCTTTGAACAAGCCAACAGCCAACACCATATTAAATGGACAAAAGCTGAAAGCTTACACTCTAAACTCAGGAACAAGACAAGGAATGTCCACTGTCACCACTCTTGTTCCATATAGTTCTGGAAACACTAGCCAGAGCAATTAGACCAGAGAAAGAAATAAAACGAATAAGGATAGGAAAGGAAGAAGTTAAATTACTAGTACTTGTGGATGTCATGACTCCTAAAACTTCACCAAAAGACTTAAATTTGATAACCAAAATCATTGGTGTAGCTGGATACAAAGTCAATACTCAAAAGTCAGTAACCTTTCTGTACTCGAATAACAGACTCACAGAGAGAGAAATTACAGAAAAAATCCCTTTCACAATAGCATTCAAAAAACTGTAAAGCCGGGCATGGTGGCACATGACTGTAATCCCAGCACTCGGCAGGAGGATCACTGAGGCAGGAGGATTACTATGAGTTCGAGACCAGCCTGGGCTATATAGTGAGTTCCAGGTCAGTCTCAACTACATAGTAGGACCCTGTCTCAACCCACCCCAAAAAAAACAAAACAAAAAACTGTAATACTTAGGAATCAATCTAACGAAGTAAAAGACCTCTACATTAAAAACTACAGTACTCTTAAAAAGGAGATTGAAGTAGGTATCAGACAATGGAAAGATAGATATCTCTTGTTCTTGGATAGGAAGAACCAATATAGTGAAAATGACCATATTTCCAAAATTGTTATACAGATTCAATGCAATCCCCATTAAAATCTCAAAAGCATATCTCAGAGTTAGAAAGAATTATCCTAAAATTCATTTGGAACCAGAAGAGACCTAGAATAGCAAAGGCAATTCTGGGCAACAAAGGAAAGCAGGGGATATTACAATCCCTGACTTTAAATTATATCACAAAGATGGTGATAATAACAACATGGTACTGTCAAAAGAATAGACTAGAGGATGTAGAAACAACTGCAGACATACTCAGCCACCGTATCTTTGACAAGGAGCCAAACACCTTCACTGGGAGAAGGACAGCCTCTTTATTAAATGATGCTGTGAAAACTGGCTTTCCACATGCTGAAGATTAAAACTAGACACATACTTTTACCATGCACTAACCTAAATTCAAAATGGATCAAAGATCTAAATATTAAAACAGAAGCACTAAATCTGCTGAAAGAGACAAAAGGTAGAATGCTTGGGGACATAGGACTAGGTGAAGACTTTATGAACAAAACCCAGACCATAAGGGAAATACTACAAAGAATCAATAACTGGAACCTCATCATATTAAAAGCTTTTTCACAGCAAGAGAAATCAACAACCCAGAGTGGGAAAATTTTTTTACCAGCTATTCAGACAAAGGACTATTATCAAGGATATATAAAGAACTCAAAAAAAAAATCATACCCCCTGCAGATTTAAAGGTTCAGTGCAAAAATGGGTATCTGAAATAAAAAGATACTTCTCAGATGAATTAGAAACAGCAAATAAATATATGAAAAAATGTGCAACATCATTGGTCATTCATGAAATACAAATTAAAACAACACTGAGATTCCATCTCACTTCAGAAAGAATGGCTGCTAGCAAGAAATCAACCAATAACAAATGCTGGACAGGCTGTTGGAAAAAAGGAACCCTTTCTACTGTTAGTGGGAGTGTAGACTGGTGCAACCACTGTGGAGATTTGTCAAGAAACTAAAACTAGAGATTTCATTTGACCCTCTTTTTGATATCTCCTCTTCTTGATTTCTCCTCAAAAGAATTAAAAGCATCATACCACAGAGATATATGCCACCTATGTTTATAGCAGCACAGTTTTTAGAAGCTAAATCTTGGAAACAGACCAAATGCCCATTAACAGACATATAAATAAAGAAGATTTTTTTTTTAATACAGTGGGGTACTACTCTGCCATAAAAAAGGCTGAGCTTCAGACATTTATAGCTAAATGGATGGACCTTAAGACCATACTCCTAAGTGAAGTAAATTGGACACACATGTTTAAATATTGCATTGTTTCTCCGGTGTGAGAAACTAAAAGTGGATGTTGGGAAATTGGAAGAAGGTGTTCAAATGGGGAGGGGAACAAGGGAGGAGGGAGGAAGAAAGGAAGAAAGGGGCAAGAAAACAGTGAAACTAGAAGGAAAAAATGTAAACAAAGCTTCTGAACATAGGGAGGGTGGGGGTTTGATGGGGGACAGGATAAAATAAAATTTATTTTAACAAAAGGAAACCCTCAGTAAAATTGAGTTCACTCTAAAAAGTATACAAATCTGAGTTCACAGATAGCAAGAAAGAGAGTGTTCTAAGAAAGGACAATAATAAACCCTATTTAAAAAGATACATGATTGTGTTGAAATAAATTAAAGAAAATATACTAAAATGGGTTGCTGGAAAATATCCATTTCAAAAAGAGCTAAGTAAAATTGTAGTAATAAAATTATAGCATTTTAAATTAATAAGTCAATAGGTATATGTTAATTGACAGATTAGATGCAGCCGTGAGAAAATTGAAGGACTTGGAAGATCAGCATGAGGAAATGACTGGAAAATGGTGAGGAAATGGATAAGAAGTAAAACGTATCTAACTTGAATTATGATGAGGTAGAACACAAAGAATGAAGAAGTCACATTGTGAAATAGAGCAGTGAAATTTTCTATTTTGAAAAACACAAGTTTTCCAATTAACAAAGCACAATAAATTTAAAAAAATAGCAGACTCTACTGTAAAACCTGAATTTCCTCATGCCCAATCTAGGACATTTTACCTTCCTCTGCTATTGAATGAATTTATGGATTTGCTTTTCTGTCTTCTAAAGGCTAATATAATCATGTATATAAATGCATTTTATATGATACTATTCTGCACACTTACACATATATGTATACGTGTGCATACATGCATGTACAGATACATATATTTGTGTATGAGTGTGCCTATTATTTTGAAAAACTTACGATTAGAATTTAGCTTGAACATTTTCTACTAGTGAGCCAAACAAATAAATCAGTGGTTCAGAATGTGAAGACAGATTTTGTCTTTTATGTCAAACCTCAAGGCCAAAGCAACTCCATTTTGGATTTAAATGACCCGGGCGTCTGCTCACTACCCATCCCTCCATTAATGGCTTGAGCTCTGAGAAATGGTGACTATGTACTTCTTCCCAGAATTCAGCTGGTTCCCAAGATAAAAACTAAGGACTTTCCATTCCAAACCACACGTCCCCTCTCTCTAACCTTTAGGTACCATAGATTGTAAGCCTTTGAGTTCAGACAATAAATTTAAAGGATAGCTGCTTCTCCTGAGTTAGGGATAAAAGGGGCAACCCTCTTGTCCTATGTGCCTGCTACTTCACTGCTGGGGTGTGCTCCCACCCTTTTGCAAAAGTAAAACCTTGCCTTGTCAAAATTTCTTGATGTCTGTATGCTTTATTAATCTGCATGGACCAACCAAGTCTGCGGCTTATTTCCAATAAGAATAAGAGTTTCAAATTCTTTTGTGCTTTGAAACCATCTTGCAGGAATAATTCAGTCCTTCCCTCTTCCCATTACCCTTGCTCCACATCTGTACTGTGCTCACTCCTATTTGATGACACTTTTGCCATCTCATACTCCAGAGGTGATGAGCAGCAGTATCTTAAATGGACTAATGTTCTTACTAGGGTCACTTGAACAGTCCAACTGCTTCTTACTAATTTAATATCGCTGCATGTCTCATTAGTGGGTAAGGGACTGTTGAAGCCGGGAGCCACAGAACTTTTTCTGAAAAGGACCAGATGGCCAATATTTTAGGCCATGTGAGATATACTGTCTGTCACAACTACTCAAATCTGCTGATGCAGCGTGAAAACATTCAAAGAGAACACATAAGTAATGAGCATGGATGTGTGCCAAGAAAACTTTGTCTATGGATCTTGAAATTTAAATTTCCTAATTTTTCATGTGTCACAAAATAATTCTTTTAGTATTTCTAAAAGCACTTAAAAATGTAAATGTACTCAGTGTAATAACACAGGACCTGTAATCCCAGATTCTCTGAAGGCTGAGAGAGGAGTATCACACATCTGAGGCCAAACAGTGTAACTTACTGAAAATCCTGTGCGAAAAATAAATGAATGAATGAATGAATAAATTAATAAATAAGATCTTGGAATGTAGGTCAGTGCTAGATTACCCTTGGGTTCAATACCCAGTACAAGAAGAAAAAAGACACCTTTGCCATATAGGCCACACGAAAACACATGATTTGCAGCCAATTAAACTCATGTTTTTCCTTCCCTATACCCCGCTCTCAACTTCTTCCTTTCCCCTGCAGGGTTAAGGTAGGGTTAACAAAGATCTCTTTTCTGTCATTAAAATTCTGTTGCTTGTAATTAATATACAAAAAGATTCTGCCTAAAATACAAACTAAAACTGCACAGAGATCTCACATTAATTTGACAAAGATTTGTGAAAGTTTATAATCACTGCTAATCAGAGATACTAAGAAGTGTTCCTTAATGTTGGTAGTAGTTGGCAGAAGGGTTCTGGAAAGCATTTCATTTATTTGTATGTATCAAGGGTATTCTGGGCACACCCTTTTGCCTGGAATATTTCAGAAAAGAATCCACCCTAAAGGAATAACTAGGGACAGGAACAAAGGATATTTGTTTCCTAAGAAAGAAAGCCAGGGAAAATACATTGAAGTGCTTATAATAATGCAAATATGAAAGAGCCTAAATGCCCAGCCTAAGCAAATGGCTGTGTACACTTTAGTCTGTCCATATAATATGATGGGTGACTATAAAGTAAGCACTTTTCTTGCTCAATACTTTCCATTTTCTTCAGGTTTTCCATAGAAATATGCAAGTTCTTTAAAGGTTCCTTATGAAAATTAGAGTCAAAGTGTTCTCATTTTCAGCTTGTTTTGCATCTGTTGTTTATGGCCAATGCTGATCTGAAGTCCTCCAGAGTTGCTGAATTTATCTCATTTTGGGGAGCACATGGGGACCTTCCAAGTCTTTACAGTTGCTTTGCTACCTTGATGTCACTTCCATCTTCATAACTCTGCTCTGGCAAATTCCCTCAGTTCATGGTAGGAGGCACCTTGTACCTACCAATGGCAAAATTTTTCAACTAGAAATAGGTGCACTTCTGTTCTGTTTCTTACAAATCTGTGCTTCAACTTTTGAAATTTTGAGTGGTCATTTCATTTCCTATTGTCCTTTCAAATTTCCTGATACAGAGTTCTGCATTTCAGTGATCTCTTCCTTCTGCAGTCCTTTTCCCTCTCCCTCTACAGAGCACAAGCTCCCGCTGCCTTGTAAGTACCTCCCCACCTTGCAACTTTCCCATGTTAAGCAGGAGCCTTTGCATCTCTTTGCATCTCTCTTTCATTGTATTTTCATTTCTGTTTTGGACATGAGATCTGTTAGATTTCCATGAAAACAAATCTGTTAGGGGAAAATCAATTCTTTTACCTGCTTTCCTATTGCCAATGATGGTTTTAAATATTAAGACATTGAGTAAGGTCTTCTTTGCTTAAAACAAACAAAAAAAGGCTTTAGTACCTGCTATGCCCCTGTCATGTGTTTCTTTTTCTCACTTAGGGTCATTTGTTCCTGGCTGTGGTGACTGAGTCGCACTTTGCACAACTCTAGGGTACCATTGCTTGGAGCACACAGTGCCATCTCTGTAACAGTATTCTTGTGTCCTACAGTGGTTAGTAGTGAGGATGTAGTTAGATTAAATATGAAATAGAATAGTGAATAAGATAGCCAGGAAGGACTTTAAACCAGTGTTTCCTAATATCTTTTCCTAGTACAGCAGATATATAAAATAAACACAATCTCGTAGTGCACTGGAAAAAGCAGACAAGGATTATGGCTGGAAAGGACTGGCCAGGAGCCCTTGCTGTCCTAGACACTGTGCATGCACGGAGGGCTGGTCAGGAGGTTGGCAGAGGTGTCACTTATCTGACACATTCCAGGGTCCCATGGTGCAGTGGTCAGGGAGCTCTGCCTTTAAGATAGCTAGTCTATGCCAGTCTCACTCCTTGTGCTTTATAGATTAAGAAAATGAGGCCCATTCTTTGCCCTGAGTCTCAGCCTCATTCGAGCTGCTGAGCTGGGGAAAAGGAAGATTCAGGGGACAGAAAATGTTCCATCTCTCTACCTGCTCTCATTCATTTAACCTTCTATTTAGAATTCTCTAATACTCTTAAAAAGTACTCTTTTTCCCCCTACTGAGTATAAAGAAAGACTCTAAGCTGCCTTCAAAAGTTAGTGAGGAAAAGTGGTGGCTCTAACTGAAGCCTTGTTAAATCCTTTAATGTTCCTCACGCTGGCATTTTTCTTAAGGCCAGGCTGTTTTGCTTGTTTCCAATAGTTTTGATAGCAAAAGGTAAAGATGTGTCCCAGTCATAGTCTCTAAGTACTTGCATAAAAAAATGCAAGTTTTGTGTAAAAATGTTAAAATGAATTTCCTGTGGGAAAAAACTAAGAGGTCACTGAGGTCTCTCGGGGTACCAGGCACAGAGGGTTAAAGAAGAGTAGGTGCTCATGGTCAACCTGCCTGCTCTCAGGAACCGGAGGGAAAGTCCTCAAAGCCGCTGAGATAAATCTGACTGCGATTCTGAAATGACAATTCAATTTTTCCCTGCATGCTTTAAAAGAAGGCAAAGCTAAAGGCTCTGATGCTCCTCTCTGGAGACCTAGTCCAGGAACTGAGGACTTTCGCTTTGGTGAGCATCACTGGAGTTATTTTTAAAGCAAAGTTTAGATTCCTTACCTTTAAAAATAGTCAGATGATAGGAGAGGGGCCAGGGAGGAGATGTGAGTCTCAGGCTTCATGTGAATGACATCATTCTACAGCCTTCCCATTTCCCAAACTGCAGATGTCACAAGGTGTGAATGAATCTTCAACTTGTTCTTGGTTTCCAGGTTACAGTCCTTCTGCTTTCCCCCTGTTGCCCTTAGGGAATCTGTGAAGTCTGCAAAACCACTTGACACACAATTGTTTTAACAGGCTGCAGACACACACATAACCCCGCTGAAGTTTTCTTACCAAAGAGTTGAAAGCTCTTGTGCATAACAGGTTTAAGTATAAACAGGTGTTTTTGCCATTCATCATTTCCCCCCATGTGTGATTAGGCAGCATTCTGGGAGGCACCAAATCTACAGCAGGTGGCCTCCTTAATTGGCTTGCCTGGGGAGTAGCTGAAGTCCGGTTCAAAAGGTACTGACCTGACGGGTTTTGTTAGTAGGAGTTTGCAAATGGGGCTGTAAAAGCTAAACAGAGAAGTAGACTGCTTCTCAGACCCACAGGGAAACAGTGAAAGCCATGTGACTATAGCAGGGGAAGTGATAAAACCAGAAAGTGTGAAGAGGTTGTGATGTGGAACACCAATACGCAGCTGCAAAAATACCCACATTTATCCCGCAACAATCTGTGCACGGTCTCAAGGGCCCACTCTGGACCTTTCCAGTCCTTCATTCATCTTCTTTCCTGGAACAGGTAGTGCAGGGCTGACAGTGACGGAGCACACGGAGACTCCTGGAACAGCTGAGAAGCCGCCAAGGTTAATGGTAGAGCCAGCAGATTCCTGCTCTCGTATCTCAGTTGTTCCTCCTTTGATCAGAAGCTAAATCATAAAAAGATAATGTCAGAGCAGTGCCTACCCAGCAAGGAGGAGCAGTGAAAGGTGATGGCTGATAAATTTTATCAAAACCAAACGATATCATTCCAGTCCAAATTACTCATTTACGCAACCCATACAATTGAAATTAATTGGATGATGAGCAATTTGGTTTGTACTCTTGAGGAATTGGTTTATTTGTGGTGAATGCTTTTAAGGTAAGATTCCCAAAAGCTGTTAACGTCATATTTATTGAGTGGCTGCTATGTGTAAAGTGCTGCAAACAAAGCCATGCAACAGACCCAGACATCTCTTTCAACAGTTCACATCTGTTAATAAGTCGTCACAAGTCTCCCTACGAGTTGACACCAAAAACTAGTGTTGGTGATGGTGGTGGGTGGTGGGAGTGGGCTGCCAGGAAGCTGGAGGAATATCCAAGATGACACATGGGTGATGGATTAAGTGCTATGTGCATACAGCAGGGAGAAGGAGTGTAACTTTGGGAGTCTGTTTAAGTCTTTGGGGTGAAATAGAGCAGGAAAACATCCAGAATTTGCTAAGAGTTCAGGTGCATCAGCTGCATGAGGCAGATTCAGTAAAAGACAATCGTATAGGGCCTGTGTGTCCAGCAGTTAGTTCCTTTGTACACAGTCTAGCCCCATTTGAATCAAAGCATTCCTTTTGAAGTTTACTGTATATTGTTTCAGTGCTGTTTTGAAAGGTCTAACTACTATTACACTAATGCAAGAAGATAGGACATTGATAGTTTGAGGAAAGGAACATCAATTAACCACCTTTCCCAGAAAAGAAAATGGGGATCTGTCAGAGATGCCAGAAACAAAGATGGAAATTATAACTTTGCAACACTGTGTCTACCTTGTACGGACACAAGGTGGGGCGGGCTTCCCCAGAAGAAATACTGGAAGTTTCCAAACTTTTCATAAGCAACCATTGTCAAAAATTTAGCTCAGCTCCTATTTTATTAAGTCACATTTTCAGATTCTATGCTGGTATTAATTTCTAGAGGGGAGTTAAGAATAAATGATAAGCTTTCCAGATGGTTACATCTGTAATTGGCATGAGTTTTATGTGAGTGAACCTCATTGTTTCAGGTTTTTTTTTTCCTGTCTTTGTTAGTAGTTTAGGAATAATAGTCCTTGTTGGCAGATTTCCCAGATTCCTCCTATATTTTAATAACAAAAATGAAAATGAAAACACTTGAAACTAGTGGAATATAGATTATAATATACATCTATAGGCCAGGAGAGTGACCTTTCCCATTTCCATGATGTGTGTCACTACATTTACATGTGATCAAAATGTAACTCTTGGATTTAGTTTCTCAAGTATTCATACCGTTGTGAAATATTTAGACATGATGCGGACTTGAGACCACAGTCACTGATGAAGTATTTTCTCACCTCCAGACTCTGTCTGCCCCCTTACAGCAAATTGCTGGTGCCCTCTGTTATATCTTTGAGCAGTATTAGCTTCTAGTACGTTACCATTTGCAAAACCTCATATTGACCCAGGAGGGGTGGGAAGACAAAAATATTTGAAATTTCTGGGATATGAAGCTATTCTCAAAAACTGTGAATTTTTCACTATTCTGTACTAGACAAAAGTAGGGAAAATGAATTGTGTTTTATCATTACTGTGCATACACTATTTATGGAACTACATGTTAAACATAGGAAAGAGATTATTTTAATCTTCACAATAAGCCCACAAATTAGGTTCCATATTTCCACTTTTAATGAAACACATTCAAAGAGATTAAATAAATCGCTGACATTTATACTGCTATTATCATTGGCACATGTGATTTCCAAGCCCACACTGTTTCTGCCATACCATCCTCCATGGTTTTCACACTCCAAGGTGACTTGTTTCAAATGATCCAGAGCATTTGATGTGCTAAAAACTTGTTGGAACCGCTGAACATCAGGTTGAAGGCTTCAGAACTAAAGCAAAGGGAAATGCGAAATTGCTCTATTAAAATGACAAATATTCCAGATGTAGCTAATTAGTATGATAACCTATGCATAAAAGAGAATTGTAAAATTATTGAGATCAGCCTTGAAATGCCATTAAACATATTATAACTCTTCACATGATTTTCTCCCCACCATGAGATGGCCTCATAAATGCCTGATCGCAGTTTGTTTTATCACATGGTGCCGCTCATCAGTGCCACACATGACCATGGAAGCTGTGGTTTTCACAGTGGGATTTTTTTTATCTCTGCAAATTGGTAAATTAAAATAATTTCACCTAGGGCGATTTTACACCCAAATACACTGGTGACCTTGATAGCAGCTCTGCAGTTTTTCCTTTTCTCATTTTCTTTTTGGATAATGTTCATTTCTTGGCTCTGAATCACCTGCTATATGATAAAAAGACCCAAAGAGACCAAGAGGCCAGTCCTGTGTATACTGAGCCTTTTTCTAAATGGCAGGCAACTGGAAAAGAGGAGCGTTTTATTTGAGAGAGCAGTGAATTCAAAAGACACAGGATAGAACTAGGCTGTTACAGTTCTAAGAAGAATCACTTGTAAGCTAATAGCTTGGAAAAGCTGTGGAGAACATAAGCACAAGTTACATCCTCAAATGAGACTGGAGACAGTGCATTCAGCAGTTTCCATGTGTAGGAAGAGAAAAATCACGTTTGTGGAAGGTAAAGAGCCAGAGGAGATCTGCTATAAAAGATGAAAGCACAGCTACTACAAACTCTGGCTTTCCTTGCTTTTCATCTCATTCGAACACCCCCCACCTTCATTTTGCATCTATCCACCTTGCAGCCTTCTCTGACAGTTCCCCATCTTCCAAAATGATTTCAAGTTTGAGTCAGAAAGCACATGGACAGGGCCGGGATTTAGCTCAGTGGTTCCACCGCCTACCTCTCAAGTGCAAGAACCTGAGTTCGATCGCCGGTACAAAACAAAAACAAAAAGCAAAACAAAAAACAATACAAAAAGCATGTGGAGCTGGAGGCAGAAGTTCTGATTAGTGAACTTGAGTTTTGTGAAGCATATATAGGAAGAGAAATTGATTTGTATAAAATACACTGTTGACGCAAAATAGCCTAAGTTGTTTGCTGTCACTTTACGTGCTATTTGATTTAATCTTGAGTTGAATTTGGTTTGTCACAGTTCAAATCTGCACATTGCCTGGTACATAAATATCTCTGAAATGAGTGAAAGAAAAAAAATGAATTGATGCATGCCTGACTACAGTTAAGATGTACTAATGTGAGGTGACAAAAGATCTTGTCTTAACAATAAACAATAAATAAAGAATCAAACAGTTCATTCTTTCACTCATCAACCCTGAGATCCTTCACTGATGCATTCTATATGTATTACATAGCCTGTGAACACCTATTGAATGCTAAACACTGCACTAGATTTTGCATATAGAGGGTAAATTAAAACATAAAAGGATCTTGCCATGATAATCTCTTCTAGTGGAAGACAAAGAGTAACTATCAATTTATAAATTGGTAACAACAGAGTTAGATTTTCCGTTCTTAGTTGAAGAATGTTTAGCAATATCATCATTAGGGAAAATCTGTTCAAGGAGGCTCAAAGGAGAAGGAATAGAGGCACACCAGTGTCCAGATGTGGAGAGTTCCACGGGGCAGGACAGCTGGGAAAATACATCAAGGAATGAAGGAGCTTGTTGTATTCTAGGACAGAAAGAGGAGCCATGACCAAGTAGGTGAGCTGGAGGACTCTGGTCAACGGGCCACACACCCAATCATGGAGGGTTGTGTAGGGAAACCTAAATAAATAATAAGTTGTGTTGCCCAAATGCATTTGTAAGTTTGCTGCAGCAAACTAGGAAGACATTTACTCAAAGGAAGAATATTACTTGTGGTTTTCAGCTGCCCAATTTGAAATAATGAATTTAACCTGTAACATCTCAGTACAGTAACGTAACCACCAACACTGACAGCTTCAGAAAGAGATAGGGTGGATTACAGTTTGTGCAGCTACAAAACCCCTGTCTTTGCCTTTCCACTAGCTTGAATGTTGTACCCCTCACTGATGAATCCAGGGTCAGCTTGGGTTGTTGGATGCACATTGAAACCTTTCCTAGTCCTCTTCAGGTAGTGAAGAGACTACACGTCTGCTTTCTATCCTTCCCTTCAGAGCTTACCTCTCAATAACCAAAAAAATGTGGTTGAAGGGAAAGAAAATAAAAAGCATCACATGATAGCACTGGAGACTAGAATATGGAAAATAAACCTGCAATTTTCTACACACACACACACACACACGACAAAAGCCTCAATCTAAACTTCTTGGACTTTTATTTCCTAGTCAGAAGTAGCTAACTTTTCAGTTAATGTTTAAAACAGAGCTGAAAGTTCCTCATATAGGCAACTCCATCCAGATATAGCAGCTAGCTAAGTGGAAGCTGGTAATTTGCATATAAAGACTTCTTTTAATTACTCCCCCAAACCTGCAGTTTTTACAAACTACCTCTGACATAAACCATTACCATGGCTTATTGCAAAAGAATTCCCACAAATCTAATTCTAAGGAAATCAGAGTCTTGATCAGGACAGAATTTTCCATATAAATGTTGATTCCCAATTGCCGATTGCTAATTGATGGAGTTTGGCAATTGGGAATTTCTGCTTTTGAGCTGTGTGAAATCTCTTAGATCATTTTTTCGATTTCCTAGTAAAGAGCTTTACACCAACAGCAGAGCTCACTAAATAGCTCTTGGATTGGATTAAGGCCTTTTAATTTTATCCCTGTCTAGCTTGATCATAGCCTGGTCAGTTTGGGTCTCTCACAGTTGAGACTGTTGACATGTTGGTTCAGAAAATTTTGTGATGTGGGGCGTTACCCTTTGTGCAGTAGGATAGGTAGCATCTTTTAGCCTCCTCCTAATAGACGGCAGCTGTACCCCTCTGTGGAACAACCAAAACTGTCTCCACACATTGCCAAATAACCCCTGGGGAACAAAACCACCTGTAAGTAAGCAACATTATTCCAGTTGGATTCAAGTTAAACAGGAAGAACTGCAGAGAGGAAGGGGAAAGGTCTCTCTTGGTACATATGTTCGCATTATGTCCTTAGGCATTTGTTGCCCTCTGTGTTCCTTTCTGCTGATCGTGAATATCTGGTTGCTGACTGAACAGAGGCGAGTACCTTGGGATATTAGATGCTTGTTCTCAAAGAACCAGGACCACTAAATTCAAAAGGTGTTTTAGGAAGTATATTGCAGAATGTGGACTAGATACAAGGAATGAATATATTCTCTTAAATCTTCTCTTAATTCACTAACAGCTTCTTTCAGAAGCCCATGTTTAGAAGATATAGATTATGTACCCGGGCAGCTACCATGAGAATAGTATACATCTATTGGGTATGTATTATGTTCCAAGTTTTCTTGTCACATAAGTCTCATTAGTTAATCTTCTTAGTAATAAACATTCACATGGATTCATGGGCCAGGGATTTAGCTCAGTGGTTCTGTTGCCTGCCTCACAAGCACAAGGTCCCGAGTTTGATCCCTGGTACCAAAAAAAAAAACAAAAAAAAAACAAACCCAAAACCAAAACAAAACAACAAGATGGATTTGGTATAGTTATGCCCATTTCACAATGAGAAGGAGGAGACTCAGAATGATGTGTAACTTGTCACAGTACAGCCAGATTGTAAGCGGCAGCAATGGGGTTCAAATGAAGCCTGCAGAAGAATATAAAAAAAGCATATTCGTCCTGCCCACCTGGACATGTCCTTTATTGTACTGTTTTTGGCGTTCTCAAACCACGGGAAAGGTTTTTGCTCTTTTAGGGCCTTCATGTAAGATGGCTTTACAGTAGTAGTTTGAATGTGCCTTAAGATAATATATGGATTTCCCTGTGTCAGTCACCCCTCCTTTTGTATAGTGATTTCTGAAGGCGGCTAAGCCTCTGTGCTTGTCGGGTGGAGGACTCTTGACCTACATAATTAAGCTGTTTTCCACAGTCCAGTCTTGTTCATTATTTTCTGCACATAGGCACCTTCTACCTTTTGAGTAAGTAGCACCTAATAAAGATAACCCCATCAAATTTGTATAGGGATATATATTTGACTGAGAACATATGTTGGATGAAGCGTACCTGGTTACTGCCCAAATGTTTTAACAATGATAATGAAACAAGCCGCTGTTATGCTACATTGCTGAGGCTAATGTTTATAATGTTCATTTCTAATGGGACATAGTACAGCCTTGCAAATAAGGGAAGAGCATTCTCAGCCTTTTCTCTACTTTGCAATATTATAAAGCAATAATCATTCTCCTTTCCTTGCTGACATAAAATTTTGAATAGAACTACAAAATCATGGAACCTGAAAACTTCAAGATGATTGAAAGACCTGGCTTTAAGTTTACATTAGTCTAGAAGTGCAGTTTGGGACCAGTCACTTAACTTCGTGAGCCTTGATTTCTTATTTTAATGTTGAGATAATTACATATCTCATAGATCTTTTGGCTTGATGACTGACTATATTTGTTAAACTGTTAGATAAATTTTAATTCAGTAAATAAATAATGAGCACTGACTACATAAATCACTTTGCTATGGACCCAAAAATGAGTAGGAAGAAATCCTAGACTTTAAGGAGTTTATCCTTTAGGGCAAGAGGGATGCGGAGGGAAACAGCCAGGACTCTCTAACAGTGTTTTTAATGCAGTCAAATCCAAGCGATTTGTGTAATTTTTTCTTTAATCTTGGGCATTTTTTTCTCTTTCTGAGAACATAACTTGAAACACTACAGAGCCAGTCCTATACAGAGAGTATCTGTGGACACTGTACAGTTCTATATACCTTCACAATGTACTTTGCTACCTTCTAGATAATTTATTTTGCAACATACTACTGCACGGTTGTAAATAACTTATGTATTGCAACATCACTTATAGTTATGTGTAAATAAATTGATTAAAATGCAAGAAACAAAATTTAAAAAAGTGATGCAAATTATATTGCAAGCCCTATGAGAGAAGATAGCAGAAACAACAGAGGGGAAAGAGAAGTGTCTGTTGCTGAAATGCCTAGAAAAGAAGGGACATTTAAATATGAATGGTTAATAGTGTTTGGGCAGGAAGGGAGCATGAGCAACCCAGTTCAAGAAAATGACTATAGCAAAAACATGGGCATATAGGGAGAGATGGCCTGTTTGGGGGTTGTAATTTGTCTACAGGAGTTAGGTAAGAAGCCTCAATGTGGAGATGGACAGAAGAAGAGACTTATGCTTTAGAAAGATTGCTTCAGTGGCAGCATAAAGTAGGATATAAAGCAAAAGTTTGCACATTGGTTGACCAGTTGGCTATTGTAATAATTCTGTTGGAAGAAGATAGTAATATCAGGATTTTTTATGCAAATGAATAACGGGTAATTTTGAAAACATTGCTTCTGGGTTATAGGCATCTAGGAGAGAAGCAAATGAAAATATTGGAAGGGAGGTGTAACTCTCTGAAGGTAATGATGAGACAAGATCAACAGCAGAACAGAGAAAGAATAGGACATGAGTAATAGAAGAAGAAGCTGGAGATGTGGTAAGGGCAGAGTGTATATGACCTCGCAAGTCCAAATGGTGGGGTTTAGGAAGGTCATGCCTTTCTTTGAGGCAGAGAGGCAGAGTTCAAACCTCCAGGTCACCAAATGATGGTTATTTTTTGGAGCAAGACCTTTAGCTTTTAGTAATAACCACCAAATAGGCTGGAAAGTCCTCTGATTTCCTAATGTAATTCTGACAATCACTTTGCAGACTATCACATGATTGTGAAAAATAGGTCAAATGTCTTTGTTGGAGATTATGTTACAGCTATCTTTTAGTCCCCTCAGCCTCTTCCTCACCCAAAGTCTGTACCTTCTGTGGAATAAAAGAGAGCTCAAGTGAGCTCCAGACTGCTGCATTCCTTTCCACCTTTCTTTGTGCTTTGCTGTTGTTATTTTCAGAGTGGCGCGTGAGGGCAGGACAGAGTGTCACTCTTTGTTTGGAACTCACACTGAAAATGGAAAATAGGATGCATTGTGACATTTTAGCTAAGGGACCTTTCCCTGGCTTTGGGAAAAGCCAGTTGAACAAGGCATTCATTGTCACACAGTCGGAAGAAAACCACGCAGCCCAAATGTCACCTTGGAGCCTTATTTGCTGTTATATTTTCAGTGTACATTTGATTATTCTTCCTTTTCATTTTTTAAGGATAAGGGGTGAAAGCCACTCTGGCTCTTGTTTTTTTCCCTTAAAAGTCTCCCCACTAGGGGCCGGGGATTTAGCTCAGTGATTCTGCTGCCTGCCTTGCAAGCACAAGGTCCCGAGTTCAATCTCCAGTACCAAAAACAAAACAAAACACCCCCCAAAAAACCCCCAAGAACCATAAAACAAAAAGTCTCCCCACTCTTCTCATAAAAGCCACCCACATGCCAGCAATATTCACAGTTCTTTTTCCTGTTTCCAGTGGTATAATGGCAAACTCATCTTTACATGAATGGTGTAGACTCACTTCAGCTCATGCATATTTTATTTTTCAGAGAAATTGACCAAAGTTACCAAAGGAAATAAAACAACATTTTGGACATTTTAAGTCCTTTCCTATAAATATTAATTAGTGTTCCTTTTTCTTAATTTTCATTTTCTTCTTACCTTTTAAGAAGGCAAGATCATGCACACTTTGGAAGCGTTGATATTGATACTTATATTTCTGTTTGGAATGTCACTTTTAAGCTGCATGGCTTAGGCCAACTTCTGTTAAGCTTTGGTTTTCTCATTTGTTGAATGAAGATAACAATGGTATTTTCCATCTGGAATTATATTGAGGATTAAGTGGGATAAGGTGTAAAAAACAGCTAGCCGATTGCCAATAAATATTATCCTATAACCTCCTAACCTAGCCCAGTGTAGTCATCGCATGCAGGTCAGGAGTTTCTGACAGAAGGGGTAGGGAGGGTGTAGTGAAGGCAGAGGGCTCCTTTGTTCTTTGACACCAGTGTAGCCTAAAGAAGACTTAGAGGTGGTATCAAAGTCAAAAGAGCATAATTCACAAGTTCTAGCCTTATAGTGGGACAACCAGGCCAACATAGTCCCATGTGGGCCTGTATTCCAAAGTTGAGGAATGTTGAGGAATTCCAACGTCGTGTTAAAATGGAAAAGCAGTGTAGACGTCCGTGGTTGTGCCATTTACCAGCTTTGCACTGTGGGTAATGTATTTAGCCACTCTGGCCCAGCTACCTCGTCTGTAAAATGGCCTGCACATCTGCATAATCGGACTCTTGGGAGAACAAAACCAGGTGATATCAGCTAACGTTTAGCAAGAATTAACGTGTTTTGAAAACCGATCAGGTATTTGCCAGGCACTGTCCTAAGTACTTCACAAATACTAACTCTTTTAACCTAATGTAACTGGTGCTGTTAGTGCACCAGTTCATCTACAGATGAAGCCAGGAAATGGAAAGAAACACAATTACCCCAAGATCGCCCAACTAGTAGGCAAAGGGAAAACAATTCCAACAGTACTGGGCTTCTGGGCTTGCTGTGCTCTCACCGTGTGAGTGGCAGCGATGGCAGTGGCAGCGTCCCCTGGGAAGTTGTGAGCACTGCAAACTGTCTGGCTCGCCTCAGACTCTGACTCATACCGGAACCAGGAACTCGCGGAGTCGGACCCAACAGTCTACACTTTAACAAGCCCTTTGGGCATTCTGATATCGACTCAAATTTGAGACCCCCTGCTCTGGACCACAAATTGGCAAACTACAGAAGCTACTGAGTTTTGTGAATAAGGTTTTATAGGGATGGAGATTTGCTCATTCATTTATATATTGTCTAAGGTTGCTATTGTGTTACAAAGCCAGAGTTGATCCATTGGGCCAAAGACCAGGTAGCTGGCAGGGTGTAAAATATTTATTACTGGCCTTTAAGGAAACTTTCACAACTCTCCAGTCTATATCCAGTGGAAAACCCTAGCAAAGTACCGGCCCATGTTAAGTACTCCATAGGTAGTTATTATTATCAAGTACTTGGTAAGCAAAACCTGGTGATTCATAAGAGGCCCAAAGTACTCTTATCCCATGAGAAAGGATGGGCAAGATCAGTGCAAGACTGGTCCAAAATAATTATAATGTCCTTACTTATGGCCCAGATGTAGCTGAACAATTTGGTTATGCTGCTAGTTATTATTTACCAAAGGGCTATTATCTTGCTGTTGTTTCTTCTGATGGCCCCGCAGCCCTGGGGCGGCTCTCTTCAAGGCATGAGCTTTGGAATATGGACCACTTGTATGGACCCCTCAGCCCTCAGATTCTGTAAGACTTTCATCTTCCAGCAAGGAACACCCTTGACTTCCCGGAATCACTGGGGTAGAAGGATTGATCAATGGATTATTTACCATCATCCCCTCAAGTTCACAGCCTGCTTTGTGTCTAAATGCAGGATATTTTTTCTGAAAATCAAAATCAACATTTGTTTAAGAACCATTTACTGTATTGTACTGTCATGTGCTAAAGATTAACATTTGTCTATACGTCTTCCAGTTGATGACTACACAGTACTTTGAATTAGCCAGGGCATTATCCAGTGGAGGGAGCTGAGGCTCAGAGAGAGTGCGTGACTTCTGAGGGCTGCAGAGCTAGTGTGTTGTGGTGCCAGGGTGTGGGCTCCCATCTCTGAGCCTTGGCCCCAGGCCTAAGTGTGCTGCCTTCTGGGCCTTGATTTCAGTTCCCACCTCAGTGACGAAAAATAAATTGACCCAGTTAGAACACTTGTGTCTCACACCACCTTTCTCTTAGGGAAAATCTCTGCCACCCATTACGAGGTCAGTTACCCTGGAGCGTCCTTTTCTCCTCTCAGGAAGCTAAAGAAGTCAGAGTCCTGACTCTGGGAAGCAGACGATGTACTTAACAGGGTCCTTAAAGAGAGTTTTTCTGAGGGACTCAGGAGCAGGTGAAGTTTGTAGAACCCAGTGCAAAATGAAACTGTGGAGCCCACATTAAAAATTATTAAGAATTAAGAAGGCATTACACCAAGTATGGGCCCTTTAAAGCTCAGGGGTGGGAAGCTGGTCCTGAAAAGACTGTTTTCAAAGGTGTGGTCAGGATCTGGAGAAGTCAGTAAGAGGTTGTGCAGTACTCCAGGGATAGGAGTAGCGGGAAGCCATTGTGATGTCTGAATTTAAGGAGCAAAAAGAAAGAAAAAATGATCAGAATCTAGAAGAATAACTGGCCTGCAGGCTTTCGGTGGAAGAGATGCTCTTCCGGAGCTCAGCAGAGAGGAAGGTGAGAGGCATACACTCACCTTGCTCTCCTGCTGGATCCTGGCTGAGGAGTCCTGGGTCCACAGCAGGGGAGATTGGGTCTGCAGTGACTGTTAGGAAATGGTCAGCAGCATCATCATTCAAGGACTCTTGATGTCTGTGTAGGATTCAGTATCCTCCACCCACCCACCCATCCTGCCTCTCCAAGTGTTTTCCTCTTCTGTTCTCCCATGACACCTCTTAGAAACTGCCATCCCCTAAGGTCAGCCATCAGAATCCTCATAGCATAACCAGAAAACATACTTTTTCATTTTAAAAAAGAATTTGACATTTAGAGTGCATGCCATAGAGAACTGAGTTTCTTTGGATAAAAATAAAGAACAAAGAAGTAAACACCCCAAGGAACAATTCCTTCACTCCCAATTGTTTAAATAAATGTGGCTGCTATGGACTGAATTCTCACCCCTTTCCCTGTCAAATTCATGTTGAGACTCTAATTTACAATTAAAAGATAAGGCTTTTTGGAGGTAGTTAGGTTAAAAAATGAGGTCTGTCTGTCTTACTTTTCTCTAATTCCTGAGACAAAATACCTGACACCCAAAGTTAAAGGGAAAAAGGTTTATTTAGCTCACAGTTTGTAGAGGTTTCAGTCCATCGTCGGCTGGCTCCAGGCAGGGTGGCGTGGTGAACAGGCATCATAGAGAAGAAACAGGTCATGGTGGGCAGAAGGTAGCAAAGGTAGCAAGGGACCTCAGAAGTTTTTCTTCTGCCTCTTTTATACTCTATCTAGGCTACCAGGATTAGGGTGCTTAGGGTGGTGCCAAACCAATCAGTCTCAGCATCAAATCCTCTAGATTCAGCCATCTCTGAAAAAGCCCTGCCTATGACCAGATGAGGCTTTGTAGACTATCTAGACACAGGCTATGACAAGGTCTTAAGATGGTGTCCTAATCATAGAGAATTGGTGGCCTTATAAAAAGAGGATGAACTGTCTCCTTCAATGTCTTTGTTTCTCTCCCGATGTATGCACAAAGGAAAGGCTTTGTGAAGACGTACAGAGAAGGTGGCTGTCAGCAAGCCAGGAAATGAGCCAAACCGGCACCTTCACCTTGGACTTATAGTCTCCAAAACTGAGAAGTAAATTTTTATTGTTTAAGTCAAGCCATCATGAAGTGAATGAAACCACTGCCAAGTCAGAACTCCTGGATTTTTCAGTTACATAATGCAAGCACGCACCTTCCTTCCTTCCTTTTCTCTCTTTCTTTCTCCCTCTCTCTCTTTTCTGTCTCACTTTTTTGCTCAAATCTGAGTTTATCTTGCTTACAACATACAGTTCTAATATAATGTAGGTATGCAGCATCTAAGAATTCAGGCTGTGTTTTTTTCTCACTCGTTTGTTTTCAAGCATCTACACAGTGTGTATTATGTAGTAGGCATTGGCAATAAAAAGGTGAATGTTATCCAGACCCTGCCATGCAAAGAGGACAGGATAGAAGTCTGAGCGCATGTGATAAAGTGAAAGAAACATGGTGATAGTAGAAGGAGCTAGCAGGAGACAGAGGATGAAGAGATTGGTTTGTCTGGGAGGGTCATAAAGAAGCTCAGCAGTCAAAAAAGGGACATTCTAAGGGGAATAAGTGGCAACTGCAAAGGCCCAAAAAAATGAATTGGCCTTGAGGTGGAATTCTTTATCAATTATACCAGCTTCGTACTTCTGGTCTTTAGTAATCTGTGCACAGAGGATGCCCTGTCAGTTCTGAAGTGTAGAAAGGTGCAGATGATAACAGCAAGTGGCAGCACCAGGGGCTTCCTTTGCCTCATCACCAAAGCCACCTGACTCCTTGAGATCCTGGATGGAGCTAGGGTCGCTCTCTTAACTTGGCCTCTCCTCCTCTGCAGCAAAGAATTGTAACTCTTTTGTGCTGACCGACTCCTGTGCTGTTGTGCATTTTGGATATTCATCTGTGCTCTGGAAAATGGCTTGGAATTCTCCACAGAGAGTGCAGACAGAAAGGTCAACAATTATGCAAAATGAATAATGAGCTTGGAGCAATCCTGCCATGCAGCTGCTGCAATGAATTCTGAGACCCACCTGCCAGGTGTCTGTGTCCCTTCCCAGCACCCCTGGCCAGATGTCTGCAGCCAAGCCTTTAGTTAGCTAGTATTCCTAGACAGCTAGAAAAGAGCGCGAATGCAAGCAGAGACACCAGCAAGGCCACAGCTCTGGATGTGGAGAAAAGTCTTCTTGAGGTTCCCAGCAGGCTTCAGGGAATGATCTGTTCTCAGATGCAGGGTGCCTCACAGGAACAAAGAGATAAAACTCTGGTAGGAACCAGCCAAGTTTCAGAGCACAGCCACAGAAATGCCTGAGAGCACTTTCTGTTCTGAAAGGATACCACCTTGCTGCAGCTTTGAATATCAGTCAAGTTGGAAACATGGTAGAGAGGCTAAGGTGCTGAGGGATATAGAGCTGAATCTGCATGCAGTGCCCAGGGGAATGGGCAATATGCCAACATGTTCCAGATGTTGGACAGCGATGCCAGATGTTTGGTAAGAAAGGAAGAGAAGTTTCCACACATGCAACTAATGGTATCTGTTTAAACAAATTGCCATTCTGCAAGCTAGATGGCATCCTGATTGATGAGGAAACTAAGAACTAGCAAGGTAAATGGCCCAAGGGAAGAGAGGAATGACTGGATACTAAATTGGCCCAGTTCCAACATGGCACCTCCTTCCACTTTGCCATGGAAAGGGGCAAGAACAATGACTCTGTAATAGGTGGACCTCAGCTCCTACAGAGTCTTACCAAAGCAAAAGTACAAGAAAGGGTCCATCTTCTGTAGCCAGCGAATATTTGTCAGCTCAGCTTCCTTTAGGTGTTGCCTCCATCCACAGCCTGGCTCCCCCTCGTAGCACTGAGGTAACTTTAGAGGTTTCTACCAATGCCAGAGAAAAGAGCATTTCTTTTCCCAGAAGTCCTAACAAAAACCTCATCACTTAGGCTAGGCTTGTGCTAATCTCTGATAATCCCTGTGGCCAAGGGACTGGCTCAGGTCGGGTGGGGTTTAGCTCTTTCAGTCTCATTCAGAAGAACACTGGCCAAGTTTGTGGGAAGAGTTGGAATTGCACAAAGGGAAACCAAGGTTTTATTTCTGGAGGAAGGGAATATGGATGCTGGCCAGATGAACAACCAATTTGCACTCAATATATCCCTTCCCAAAGGCTTAATGTAAATGACAAATACACAAACAAAAATCTTTCGAAAGGTTTAGCAGATGTTTGTAAACTATATTTTTTGTGGACCCAGTCCAAACCCTAAAGCAAAATGTAGTCAAGTCCTAGACTCTAGAGTTAAAAATTCCTAAGGAAACCTCCACTTTATAAATCATACAGTTAGGTCCTTATTGTTAAACATTATTATTTTTTTATTATAGTATACATCAGATATACAATTCTTTCCTTTGTTCTAAATATAAACGCTCATGTAGTAGTTCACTACTATGATTTGGAAAATTTTGGTAAGGTCCATGAGTAAAGAATTATAAGTTGACTAGGGTGTTCATCTTTTTCTTTTTCTGTTGCAAGTATTGCAAATTGGGAAGGAAAGTAAATCACAGGTCATATGAAATGCTTTTTATCTCTTTAGCATAAGTAAGAAACTTACTTTGTAGAGAAAGATCAAAGATGTCAAAAAGAGGCCCTGGTTAGCGGGCTGTAAGGGTGCTGGCAAGACCTCTGGTCCTCAGGTCCTTGATGCCAGAAGAATGAAGGGACTTGACAAGGAGAGAGAGGGGAGACTCGAGAAAGGAGAGAATCGGTCCCATCTGAATTTTGCTTTTGCCTAGGACCAGGTACACAATTAGTGACACAATGTCCTTTCTCCAGATCACTTATTAAAGTCTTCAGTGAAATTAACCCTGACCCACCGTACTTCGGCACAGGAAGTTTTTAAAGAATTCCAGGAAGAGCTAATGACTTCTTCAAATTTGCTTCTGGGAAAACCCCAGAAATTACTGTGAGACTTTACTAATATATCACTAATAGGTACTGTATTTTACCTGTTCTAAGATGTTACAACTTTGAGATGCACCTCTTTACACATGAAGATGGAAGAAATAAGTTGTCATGCAGCTATGAAAATGCTTTCTTTCCTATTTCTTAGAATATACATATTATATAACTATTGTAAGATCAATAGGCCTATTATTGGTAATATAATATTAAATTACATTATATAATATTATATGAACTTTTAGATTTACTAGACTTACATTTTATTAACTCTTACATGAACAAAAATAAGCATAAAGAAAATAATTTGGTTTATGGCTTTCTAAGTTTTCTTAATATTCAGAGCCTCGCTCATTTGAATTAATCTGCAACATTTTGTCAATGGTTATATTCTCCCCAGAAGACAGTGGTTTGCCATCAAAAATTTTTTGGCATTACAGTATTTTTTATGAGTACACTAATATTTTCCATAGGATTTTCTAATTAGCTATTTTGCAATTTTTATTTCTGTTATTCTTTTGATTTTATCAGACTTTTTCAACAGAAAAATCTTCAAACTACAGCCAAACTTCCAGTTCTTGAGCCCAGTGGTCTTTACATTGTAACTAATAGATTGAAACTTTATGGGTTTCTATTCCCTTCCCAATGATAAAAAACAGAGTTGCTATGCCCTCATTCTTTAACTTACCAAGTTTTTGGCCAGTGACAGTTACAGGAGGATGGCCTTTTGTTCAACAGCAATTTTAAGATGTATCTGTTAAAAAAGGGTCCCAACTTAAGATATGATAAATTGTTAAGAAACAAACACAATGGTCATGAAATTTCAGAGTTACAAAGACCTTTAGAGATCGTTCATCACAGTCTTATTTTGCAGATGGATGACTGAGACTCAGACATTGAAGAACTATCTAACCTCTTTGGGGGGCTGGGCAGCCTTGAGAATGGAAGTCAGGCTCACATTCCTGTCTCTTACCTGTCCTCTCACAAAGTCATGCTTTTTACTTATAGGAAGTTATGTGAGTCAAAAGGAATTTTTCTGGTTTAAACATTAGCATTAAAAAATATGATTCTGATTGTTGGCAGGCAGTAGTTTGGGAAGAGTCTTGAGTCCTTAGAATCCCTCACTTCTCTTCTACCATAAAGTCTTTGTGATGACTGTATCAGTTCAGAATTTTGGACTGCTTTGTATAGAAGTTAAAAAGTAGTAAATTATTTCTACTGTTTAAATTGTGTGTGTGTGTGAGTATGTGTGTGCATTTTATGGGTAGATATGAAAATAAGAAGACAAAGAACTGAAATGTAAGTTAGGTGTTGAGAGAATACCTGGAGGAAAATCACCTATCAAAGCCAATGGTCAGAGCAAGCGCTCTTTAACAGAAGATAAGGGCAAGCCAGGTATGGTAGCACATGCCTGTAATTTCAGCACTATGAAAGGCTTAGAAAAGGGGATCACATGTTCAAGCTCAGCCTGGGCAATTTAGTGACTTAGTGAGACTCTGCCTCAAAAAAAATTTTTTTTTTTGGGGTACTACTGGGTATTGAACTCAGGTCCTTGCGCTTGCAAGGCAGGCCACCGAACCACTGAGCTAAATCCCTGGCCCTCAAAATTTAAAGATAAAAATATCAAAAAGGGCTGGGATTTAGCTCAGTGAGAAGTCCCTGGGTTCAATCTCTAGAACTAAAAAAAAAAAAAAAAAAAATTCTACCATGTTCATGGGACAGGATCACACAACTTCAGATATCTGTATTTTATAAGTCTAGTAAAACAATTAGGACCTATGAAGTCAACTTTGGAATATTTGCACACTGAGAAGACAGAACTCCTTTCTTCATCAATGGCAATTGAAAACATTACAAAGGCTCTTTACCTTCCTGTTAGATTTTTTACTGTTTTCTAGACAGCTAAAAATGTAAAATTCTAAGTATAAAAGCCACCTCTGCCTTTGTATCTCATTAATCCTTCACAACCCAGGGACAAAATTGTCTGTTGGTTAAAAAACAAAAAACAAACATCTTTAATAAGAGTTTTGAAATTCAAATTAAATTCAATGGGCTTAGTGACTCTACCAGAGTATTCTGAACAATCTCTCCAGATAGTTGCACTGTAGAAATAGCTCTAACATCTTCTATTCCCTTGTAACTCAATTCATCTGCAGACTTCAGAGAAGGCATTGTTGGATGCTGAGTATTGAAGGTAGACCGTTACATCCCTTTCTTAGCCTGCTGCTAGCGGTGGGTTTTCACATTCCCTCTGGAAAGACCATACTGTCCAGGAGACACAGGTGAATTAGCTTCTTCTTGGATTCACTGTTCCTCTGCTTCACTTTCAATGTCTTCAAGATGTCCTAGCTTTAGTCAGCTTTGCACAGAGCTGTGGGCTTAGAAAACAGTGTTCCTTTGGCTTCACCTCCAGTTGGGAGATGAAGGGTTGCTTCATGTTTTGGTTTGGGGACGGACCTTAAATCTTCTCCTGGGCCACTTAAGTTACTTCAGAAGAGAACTGCTCTAGTGGCTTTCTTCATACTTACAATGAAGGAATTTCATTTCATTAAACTGTAGACTTGACTTATGCTTGGCAAGGTCATGGAAACTTATAGCACTATTGTCTAACTTCACTAATGCCGCCAATGTTTGATTAATGGCACCTGTGCCTTTGTTGAGTCTTGAAAGAGCATCACTGAGGAACTCCTGCTCGCTCTGAAATTAAGGGTACAGACGAGGAATGGGATGGCTGAGTGAGAAATGGAAACCTCTATTCCTGTTTGAGTGGTGATTACTTCATAGGAGGCAAAAGAGACTGTTTAAAAGACCAAGGGGATGTTTGCGGCTTTAGTCTCATCTGTGTTCGTGTATACAGGCACATATTGTATGTGTGTGTAAATCTCAAGCCTGAGTTTTTCAAAAAATTGGTTAAGTGAATCCTGAATTCTCACCCCCGTTGTCTCAGGAAACTAGTCAAGAAGGAGGGAGAACATTTGTGGGCTCCAGCGCAGGGTCCCCAGGGACCCTGGGCCCAGATTCAAAGATTAACTTATATTTTAGGGTCGCGTCATTCAGGCCCCTTAGAACCCAGGTTTATTTTGCCCAAGGACCATGCCTGTTAACATTTACATATTCAGAAAAGATAATCAGTCTTTAGGGTTTGGAAACGAGAAATTGAAATTCCTAGGCATTTTCAAGAATGTTCAAAATAATATTCTTAATATACAGTTTAATAACAAGTTATTCTTACATATGATCCAGCATTCTTTATACTTGTTACTTGTTATTATGGATATGTAACAGCTTAAAAATTAGAGACACTTTAGTAGCATTTACCGAAATAATACCCTAAAACAAATATTCAAACACTTGAAAATGCCTGCAATATCACTGAGTACTATGTATTCAAATAATATAATATTTGTCTTTCTTAGCAAGGGAAACATTGCTAAGAGAAGCAAGTATCAGAATTGTTGATGAAGAACTTACTTCTCTTCCAGAATGTGCTGTTTTTAAAAACACTACTCATAGCATGTACAAATTCTACTGTCCACATAAACTTATTAACATTTATTATTATTTATTTTTTGGGGGGGTTTTCTGAGACAGGGTCTCACTGTGTAGTTGAGACTGACCTGGAACTCATTCTGTAGCTCAGGCTGGTCTCGAACTCACAGCAATCCTCCTGCCTCAGCCTCCCGAGTGCTGATATTACAGGTGTGCACCACCACGCCCAGTTTTATTAACATTTATTGTAATGACAGCATGACTCACCATTAGCAGCTAGTTAGGGTTCCATCTACCTACCGGCACCATTGTCAGCAACTATATCAAGGTTAAGCTCAGTCACTTCTCTCCTCTATATTTGTGGTGGTTAATTGTGCTATGTCAACTTTACTGGATTAAGAAACATTTGGCCAGTCAGTGAAGCATAATTCTAGGTGTGTCTTGGGGGGTGTTTACAGAGGTGATTCATTCGCCTGAAGGCTGGCAAATGGAGAGGGAAAGACCCAACAGGGTTACATTAACCAACAGACTTGAACCTGGGAGAAATTAAAGGGAAAGAAGGCATTTGCTTTAAAAACTTCCATTCTTCTTCAATGTCTTTCGCTGCCATCATCTGGGGACATTGGACTCCAATTTCTTCAGCCTCCTGATGCAGACTCAAACCTGTGACTCTCCAGGGAGCCTCTAGGTCTTGGACTGGTGCTACCTCCTTGGTCCTTCTTGTTCCATGGTTCCTAACTCGGACTCAACAGCTACTGGACTCTCTGGCTGTCCACTACACAGATGCAGATCATAGACTCCCCTGCCTCTCATGTATTGATCAATTCTAATCCTCTAGACAACCCCAAATGATGCAGTATTCATCTCTGGTTCCTGGAAACACTGCTTGACTTTTGATTCCACGAGTCAGCCTTTCCACTATTGCTTTCTGTTGGGAGTCAGTGGATTTCATGAGTCAATAAAGTCTCCATGGTAGTTGCTAAACTTTCTCACAGGAGAATTAATAGTGCTTTCTCTAATTTTCTGTATTTCTCAGCTGATTTTTCTTCAGATTGGAGAATTAGGAAAGCGTATATTTCCCAATAAATCCTGGGAAAACATTAGTGCATGGACACACTGCCTGGGTTACAGCAGGATGGGTTTGTCCACTGTGCTGAAAGCAGAATCTTGTATAGCTGGTTATATAACGTGACATGCATGTTTCTGAGGCTCACTGGGCCGTGTAAAATCATATTTAAAAAACCCACAGAAAAGTGGACCTAGCTAGGAACACCGCCTCGTGAACTTCATCTGTGACACAAAACAAGTAAGAATCTGATAAAAATGGCAGCACAGTTTTATGCACATTTAAGTAGCACAGGCATGTGCAAATGCTAAAATAAAAATTATTCTGTCTTGAAAAAGACTTAACGTTTGCCTCTAGCAGTGGATATCAGAGGGCACTGAAGTCATAAGTTGCTATTAAGTAGTGGAGGAATTTATAACACATTTATTCATTGAGGAGGGTCGATCCAGGTCAATTTATGTGCCATCGACCCTCATCGATGAATAAATTTGTTATTTTACTTCCATTCTGTTGCCTCCCTGTGTGTCACTTACAAACTCCTTCCACACAGAAGAAGAATCCTCTGAAATAGATGGGAAGTTGTAACATGAGACATGAACCGGGTGGCTCATAACACACGCAGTGAATGGAGGTGGTGGACTAATGGTTGAGGTGTGTGTGTGTGTATGTGTGTGTGTGTGTGTGTATTGTGCCCTCCTTTGTTCTTTGTATTTCTGGGCTTTCAGCTAGGTAAAGTTTTGTGTGGTGTTACTCATAAACTCCTGCATAAGCAAATGTGAAAATCCATGTTATGCTCTATTTATTGCTAAATATCATTTTCAAAAAAAGGTGTTCAGAAAAAGGTATGTGCAGAATTAATCAATTCTGAGTAAAAATTGGCTTCTCAGGGCCTTCACTATTTGCTTCTGAGTTGTGCTTTGGGTTGGCTAGGAAACAGGCATATCATGCTGGAGGTTTTTATTCTGACACCTGGGTGGGTTCTGCATATGCTGATGGCATCCACTTGATTCCTCTTCTTTCTCATTCCTTGTCACTCCAGAATGTCAGAGACAGTCCAGGGACTTAAGACAGAAGGAGCATATGTGCAAAAGGACGCGACTGCCCTTGGGTTTAATTTGAAGGAAGCTAAAACGTCCTGCTAACCTCAGAGTACAAGTCTGGCCAGCCTCCCATAGTTGATTGCATCACTCCCACTGGAAATCAAGGCATTGTGTGGTCATGCTACACGTGAGCCGCCCGCAGCACCTTACACAAATATCTACTCTGGCTGTCTAGCTGTGACTCCAGACTTTAATGACTAAGATAAGGAGTAGTAGATGTTCCTCTTTTATGGTTTTATAGTGTACTATACACTTAATTCATTCCTCAAACTAATTTTAGATAGGTAACAATATAAAATCTTATTCATTCCCTCTGACAACATTTCTATGCATTTCCTTCCAGTGTAGGAGCAGTAGGTTTCAGTTGTGAAAGAAAACAAGAATATGGACCTGGGTATGTAGCAGCATTCCTTGCTGGCTTCTTTTCTCCAGTGTTGTTCTCCTTCATGAATTTAAGGGCTGAATGACAGCCTGGGGCTGCTTAGCATACAGATGACCCTTCTTGCTCTTTTGACTGCTTTTTCTGGTAGCATTTCACTGCCCACGATGATCCAAACTTTCCGACCAGTTATTGGGCTCAGCTGACTCTGAATGCACCAATTCATTTTGGCAATTCAGTTCCTGGATTTGTTTTCTTGGCTCTTGAGTTTGCCTTGTGCAGTTTACTTGGCTAGTTGTTAATTTTCTTTCTTGGCTTTAGGGCTTAGCTTCTACTAGCTCCACAGCTTATAGATTTCATGTATGTGTAGACTTGGTTTGGCTTTTGAGTCCTGCCTTTGACCTGGCCTGCACCATGGCCACATTATAAGGTGCCTCACTTCCTGCCTGGGCAGGAGAGCAGGCCTTCCTTGAATACCATAGCAAAGGACTCTGAGAAGACTCAAGATGACACAAACAACTCCCAGTACTGTATACTGACCTGAGTAAGACTTTTTTAGCTTCTACATTGGCATCTTGGCTGAAGATTGGAGGATATAGGGTTGATGTTTTGGTTGTGCTGTTTTGCGACTCCCTCATCTTTGTGATAATACTCTAATGCTCACTGGTCAGACACCTTGATTTGTTTGTCTAAATGCTACTAGGACCAGATCCTTCTGGAGATCAGAGCCACAGAACACTTCTAAGTGGGCCCAAATTGGGAGTTTTGCAGATTCTTCTACTATCACAGCAGCCCCTCAGTGATTATGCTCTGTCTGTGTGCCATGTTACACTGGCAGCTCCAGGACTCAGACTATTAGCCCAGGCTTATATAGATGGAGCTCTAACCACTGTGTTTGGGGATGAATTCAAATGGAGTGGTAGTGGGGACACTTTCTAATCCAGGCTTGTTGGTAACATCGTGCAGCACTTTAGTGAGTAGGTGACAACAAACAGAATGATATTAATGATAATGAAATCTTGTGTTTGTATAGAGTTTTATAGATTGCAAAATACATCCACTTCCACGATTTCAAAAGGGATGGTGATGCGCAGAGAGCTTAGGTGACTTGGCAGAGAATACACAGCTGGAAGAAAGGGATCAAGGATTCAAATTCATTCATCTGATATCTAGTCCAGGCTGCATTCTAACTTAGCGTTAGTGTATCTTGCAATCAATGATTAATCAGTTCTTAATATCAGGCCAGCATCATAAACTGAAGACCAAGACAGTTTTTTAATAGATAAACTCTAATAATACAGCATGAGGAATCCTAGGGGTCTACATAATTATTTAGAAACTAGTGTATTCTTTCATCTTTAAAATCGTTTCATTCTTTTGTCCCATGACTCACAAAATTTTAGCAGCGAAAGGTCTGAAGAGCTGTAGCTCAGCCGCTTCATTTCACAGATGAGAAGACTGAGGCTCTGGATGCTCCAGCATCCAGTAAGTGGGAAGGGTGGTGATCTGAACTATTTTCTGGTCTCTGCCTGGCACTTTCTTGTACCTTAATCTGTCCAAGGGATGGCAGCCCCGTTCACTGCCTGATTCTGGGGTGTTGCTTCAAAGCCAAAGAGGGCACAGGGCCCCGGATTTCCAATAACCAGAATTTATCCATGTGGGGAATGATATGAAGAGGATTCACCATGTTTATTAGCTCTCTTTATTTTCTTAAACTTCAGAGTCCAAAGGGAAATAGGAACCAGTAGTATAAGTGCAATAGCTTAGATCATGTGTTCAGCAGCTCTCCCATGCTATCTCCCTCGATTCTGTTAGGGATCTTCTTCCCCCAAGGCGAGGAAACCGAAATCCAGAGGGGCGACTACTTTAAACTTTCTTTGCTCATAGAGGCCGACATTGTGGTGTCAGCAGAAACCTTGCCACCCCAGGTTTTGTATTCCTGCCAGCTTACAGGATGGTGTGTGGCAGTGAGTGCTGAGAGCCCTGATGGGCTGAGGGTGTGAGACATTTGAGCAGAGTCCCTGGAGTAGGGCAGGGACCAGGAGATTGGAGTGGAAGAACTTTAAAAACTCTCACTCTCCTTCAGCCTGGATTTTCCCCCATCACAGATCATTTTTGTTTCAGGGTACTATAAACATGGGCTTGTCTTCTGTCAGTGTGCATGTTTAGATGCTCACCATTGGTTCATACTTTACTGATCCTCCCAGTATGGCAAAGCTCTTACGCAGTATGGATACGTCGTCTTTACAGATGCCTCTTCACACCACCCGTATGGCCCTGGCCAAGGATTGGGTGCTTCTCTGGTTCGCCATGATCATCACTTCCCCAGTATGAGCTGAGGCAGCTGCCCAGCGCTTTCACATTCCCACTGACTCAGAAGGCCCTTACGATGTGTCTGATTACTCATCTCTAACTTCACAGAGCTGTTTGAGGAGCTAAATCAGCAACCTGGCATGTTGTAGGTATCCAATAACTATGGCTCCTTTCTTACCTCTTTCTTTTCCTTGATTGGTTTTTTCAGTTTTAATTTTTTATTAGCATACATTTGTAGTGCACAGTGATTGCATTCCTCTTTTGGAGTTGGTTCACGTGTATGACACATCTTAATTCTCTTTTCATTCACTTTTCCTCCACTGTTGGTCCATTTTCCATTTGTAAAAGATCCATCTTCCTATTTCCTATTATCTATCTTTCTTTTGCTCATTATTTATATTTGCATTTCTCATATGAGAGAAACTATGCAACATTTAAGCTCATGAGTTTGATTTATTTCACTTATTTTTTCCCCATTCCCCTGCCCTCCCTTCAACCCCTCCACCCTTCCCTATTTAAAAAGACTTTGTTTCCATTATTTTTCATTTTCTCATATTAATTCCATTCCATTCTTTCCTTTCCCCTACTCCTCCCATTTCCCCTTCCTCTTTGTCCCTTTTCTTATTTCTTTATCTTATTCGTTTGTTTATTGACATATAGGTCTCTTCCAAGATTTAGTTGTCAGGAACTGTGCTGCTATAACCATGAGCATGCATGTACCAGACTTTGTTTCCATTATTTTTCATTTTCTCATATTAATTCCATTCCATTCTTTCCTTTCCCCTACTCCTCCCATTTCCCCTTCCTCTTTGTCCCTTTTCTTATTTCTTTATCTTATTCGTTTGTTTATTGACATATAGGTCTCTTCCAAGATTTAGTTGTCAGGAACTGTGCTGCTATAACCATGAGCATGCATGTACCACTGTAACATGATGCCTTAGCTCTTTTTGGAAGACACTTAGAAGGGAAATAGTTAGGTCAAATGGAATTTCAATTCTTAGTTTTTTGAGGAATCTTCATACTGATATACATAATGGCTGTACTAGTTTACATGCCCACCAACAATGTAGAAGGGTTTCCTTTCCCCTGCAGACTTTCTAGCACTTTTTTTATTATTTCATTTCTTGATGTTAGCCTTTCTTTCTGGAATAATACAATGGAATCTCAGTGTTGTTTTAATTTGCATTTCTCAAACGACCAGCAATGTTGAGCATTTCTTTATATATCTATTGGCCATTCATACTTCTGAGAAGCGTCCATTCATTTCAGTTGCTCATTTCTGTTTTTGTTTTTTGGCGGTCTATTTTTTTGAGTTCTTTATATATTCTAGACATTTATCAGTCCTCTGTCCAAGGAATAACTGGGAAATTTCTTTCCATTTCATAGGTTGTCTATTCACTGTAATGGTGGTTATACAGAAGCTATTTAATTTGTTATGATCCTATTTGTTGATTTTTGGTGTTATTGTGAAATCGGAGCTCTCTTCAGAAATTCCTTGCTTATGTCTATGTGTTGTAGTTTTACCTATTTAATCTTCCAGCAGATTAAGTGTTTCTGTTTTAACATTTTGATTTTGTTTTATTACTTAGTAAGAGATATGGGTCTAGATTCCATTTTCTGCATATGAATAGCCAGTTTTCCCAGCACTATTAGTTAAGGAAGTATCATTTCTCCCTTGTATATTTTTGGCCCCTTACTCAAAGTTCAGAGAGCTGAATGTGCCTAGGTTTGTTTTAGCATTCTCTATTTGGTTCCATTTATCCATATGTCTGTTTTTGGTGCCAGTATAATGCTTTTTTTTTTTTTTTTTTTGGTACCAGGGATCAAACTCAGGCCCTTGTGCCTGCGATGCAGGCAGCAGAACCACTGAGCCAAATCCCTGGCCCAGGATAACGCTTTTTTAATACTCACTATAACTTTGAGTCTGGAATTGTGATGCCTCCTGCTTTGCTCTTATTGCCCAGGATTGCTTTTGCAACTCTAGGTCTTTTATGCTTCCATATGAATTGTAGGATTTTTCCCTGTAGTTCTGAGAGGAATGCTGTTGCTGTTTTGATTGGGGTTGTATTAAATCTGCATGATAGTTTTGGAAGTACGACCTTTTTGACAGCATTCATTCTTAGGTGCTTAGGGCCCTGTACCGCACCACAGCTCTTCCTCCACTGACCACAGAAGACTTTATCAAAGGAGCCTGTAGATGTCTATTGTTGGAAATTCACCCCACCCTACCACTTCCATTCTGACCTTTGTTGAGTGCAAAGGGACTGGGGCTGCAGTCGGACTCCACGGGAGAGGAATAGGAGACGTCACACGGTAAATGTCATCAGCAAAGGGTATTTCTGGAAGCCTTGTAAAACCCTAACGTGGGACAGAGTTATGGGGCAGGAGCAGAGAGAGGCCCTCCAGCTCATCTCTGCAGGTGGACCTTCATAGTCCGACAACATACAGGCTTGGAGCTGGACATCACCCGGCTCCCACCACAGTTCACCTGTGTCTCCACTCGTGTGTCTGGACAGACTCTCAGATCTGCTCCCTCATCGGATTCTGTTCCTTGGTAAACCAGGGAGACTTTGAACCTTGGGGAAGGTGGAGCTCACAGAGAGGGAGCAGCAGCTGTACCTCATTCAGGTTGGAGTTGGAGCTGGGCGGAAGATGTTCCAGCTCATTACCAAGTGAGGACTGACTGCCTATATGTGCTGAGATAATGTACATATGATTTTATTTAATTCTAAAGTCTCTATGGGCTACATCACATTTGGCTAATTTCCTGAATTTTGAAGCTGGGATGTGATTCTGTGAAGGAAGTTGTCCAGGCTTGTACTATTTGTCAGCTGAGTGCTGGTGACTGAACTTAGCTGTAACACTGTTCACTCCTCTACTCTGGGCCTCACAGTGCTTACTGGCGAGGTTGTTCCGAAAATTCGAGGAAGTAAAATTGCTGACTTTCTCACCAACCATGTGTATGAAGTCGAAGGGGCGTGAATGGGTCCTGTGGACCCCAAGGAGCCTTTATTAACGAGGCTATCTGTAATGATTTCTGTCCCCAGAGGATGTCATTGAGCTTTGCTCTTCATTACTTGGGTGGAGTCCTTCTTAGGTACTTGGCACAATGGGTCTGTCCAGGATAAAGGGACGTCTGTTCGGGTCAGTATGTCCACTGACTCCTCACGTTTCTTCTTAGTGACAAGCAGGCCACTGCTTCGAAGCAGTCTGTGCTTCGGATGCTGATGAAAGGCCAATGTCTAGAGAAAGGAAACCCTAGAGGAGGATAGAGCTTTTGTCCACTGGTCCGTCCCCTCCTGCTTTTCCTCCAGGGGCCCAGTGACTGGGCCCACTCACTGTCACACTGCGCATGGGGCACCCTGTGATGACGCCTTGCTCAGTGAGCCTCCCTGTCAGCGACCCTCACTCTAGATAAGAGTATCATTTCTCAGAAGTCTGCTCCTCTGAACCTTGAAAGACGCGAGAAAGAAATGCGCATTTCTCTTTCTTTGCCCAGCATTTATGATCTCACTTTTCATTTGTCTCCTCTGTCGAGTTAACAGCACAGAACTTCCAGCTCATGATACTGCAGCCTAATGGTAAGAAAACCAGTGTGAATAAATCAAATGCAAATGAAACTCAGGTTCATTCGTTCATGCTTTCATTCAATAAAAAGAGACTGAGTGTTTCTTTGTGCCAGGAATGTAGATGCTGGGATACAACTGAGACCAAAACAACTTTATTATTCTCATAAATTTTTCATTGTAGTGGAGGATGCAGATGTAAGATATGTTTCACTTTTGTATCCTAAGGTTTTGGCTGCCGGTCATTCATTTTGGAGGTCGCCTCTTGAAGCACAGCAAGGGGATAGAGATGTGAGGCAGAGCAGTGAGAAGTGCTGGTGAAGGGTGCATTAGTGGATTGGCTACTTGAGTGGACAACTGGGGCTGAACCCCACTGAGGACCTCCTGAAAGTCCGTGTCAAAGACTGCCTAGGATTTTCCTCATAAGGGATGAAAAGCTGGGGCATTTATCCACAAACTCTCACCTTTCCTTTCTTCCTGTGTTGCTAACTTCTTAGAAAATTTGGGCTGCTTTGCACACAGGCTGAACATATTTCCATGGCCAGAGGAAATCAGTGACACCAGAAATCTCACAGAGAAGGAAAGTCGTAGGCTTTCGGGAAGTGTCTGCAGTGCTGTCCAGGGAAGGCCAAAGATGTGGTCAAGGGCACAGGTGCAGGGGATCATCAAAGACTGCTGAGTTAGGTGAGAGTAGGCGCTGACAGAATAAAAAAATGATATAGAGTAATACTTGGAGGTGGAGCGATTGAATGTAAGGTTGTCAGGAGAGATCGCTTTGAGGAGGTGGCATTGGAGTGGAGACCTGGAAGAAGAGAGGAAATGAGTCATGCGTTCATCCGGAGGAGGACCATTCCCCACAGAGGGAATAGGGCAGGTGAAGATCTGAAAGCTGGAGTGAGCTTGGATTTGTTTTACAGATAGGTCTAAGAGTGTTTGCCAATACAGTGGGTGTGGTGCATGGGAGAGTAAAGTATGATTCTAAGTAAATGATAAATGATTCTAGGGCTTTGTGCTAGAGCATCCAGTAAAATGAAACTTCTATTTAATGAGATAATAAAGTATAAGGAATATACTTGGTGGGCATTAAAATTATGGTTTCAGACCTGTTAAGTTTGAGATAACTTTTAGACCTCCCAGTAACGATGTCAGCAGTTGTATCAGTTTGTCTGGAGTTCAAGGTATAATTTAGTTTTCAGAAGTACAAATTTAGGTGTCATCGGCATGTAGGCTGTATTTACAACTGCAGAAGTGAATGAAATTATGAGGTGAACTGTATACATGAAAAGAGAAGAGGTTGGAAGTCTAAGCCCTGGAGTATTTCAACCCATAAAGGTCAGGAAGATGAGGAGAAACAGCCAGAGTATCTGGAACTCATGAGAAAATGTTGTACCCTTGTACATTTCTTCAGGTGAAGAAAGTGTTTAGGAAGGAGAGAGTGATGGATTGTGTTAAATGTACAGGAAGAGCTGAGCTGACTGGCATTGCTTTTGGTCATAGGAGTACAAAATGAAAAGAAACTCTGGGATCTAAGAAACCTGTACTGTTGAGAGTAGAAGGCAACCATGTTCAGCTTCAGAGCAAGGCTGAGATGAAAGAACATTTCTGGGGATGGTGGGAGTGGGTATTCTCTGAGCCACAACTGTAAGGACTGTCCAGGTGGTTCAACATGAATAAGAGAATGAAAAGAGGAACTTCAAGGGAGGCTTTTCAATTTGTTCCAAGTCAATCTGTATACTAGTTGGTACTCAGATAATACCTACTTTAAGACAGGGATGTAAAATTTCACTTATGGTTTAGATTTAAAGGGTAGGGGAAAGGTAATAAGGGAAAAGAAAAAAAACCATGAGAAAAATGAAAAAATGGAGATAAAGTATTTGTAAATAGGGAAGGGAGGAGGGGAAAAAATGAAAACCAAGACCTGCCATGTAAAGGTACAAGATCCCAATGATGAATGTAACTGTACTGTATAACTAAAATGTGCCAATACACTCAATGAGAAAAAAAGTCAATCAAATAAAAAATGAATCAAAATTATCTTTTTTTTATGTACGTGAAAAAATTCAAATAAAGGTATACCTAAAAGGGGAGAATTTTACTCTATATGAACAGTCACTCAATAAATCTGGGTTAAGTTGCTCTAAACCTTCCTCTGAAGTTCTGGGTGATATGTACATATCTGGGAGCTATGCATTACTTGTAGGCAACTCTCTGTTCTAAGTATTTCCCTCCTTATTAAGAGGCGTTTACCATCACACTGAGCTTAAAACAAAAACTAGTTTCTCTAGCTCCTGGATTTCCTCACTCCAGTCTATTCTGTAGACTGTTGTCACTAATCAAATAAGAACCTGATTAAGAATTGGCAATGGTTTCTGAATTCCTATAACAAATTCCTTTGTTTTCTTTTAAGACTCTCCGTAATCTGCCTCTGATCTAACAGTTCACATTATTTTCCAAAATTGTAGACCTTTGTTCTAACCTAGTCCATTGTGCTGTGTGATAAATGTGACTCATTGATCTTCCCAGATTTGCTGAAATTCTGTCAAAATATATTCTTGTTTTCTTGTCATCTTTTTATTCTAGATGATTTACAAGAAAGAGGTTGGCTTTTAAAATCAGAGAGGTTTGGTTTAAATTTTGTCTTGGATTCAGTTTCCTCATCTGTAAAATACTACTCTATAGACTTGATGTGAATTGATTAATTAGAAAAGGTGATCTGTTATGGACCTCCTTTAATTTCAGGTACAATAGAGCTTAATAAAATTAGTTTCTTCCTCCTCAAGTCTCCTCCCTATTCTGTGTGAGCTCATCCAGCAGATAGCTATAGTAATTATCATCTGTACAAACAACTTACTAGGTACATCCCAACTTATTCTGTGTGTTGTAGTTCCTTGTGTCAAGTTATAAAATCCAAATATTAACCTAAATACTGCTATGCTACAGTGTACTCGATATACTTATTTTGTTTAATGAGACCATAGTTTTCTTGAAAAAAGGGATATATATTATACTTCTTTTTCTTTCATAGTTTAGTACATATCTGTAAGTACATGGAAATACTACAGATTTTCTCTGGATGACCAAATGTGTATTACACAAATGGGTTCATGGGTTCTCCTTACTTTTGCTGCAAAGATAGTATAGTCTAGTGTTAGTGTGGACTGCCTTGAAGATTTCAAATACAGATGCATTGTATATAATTTATATTTATATGTAGTTGTTTTATGATTTAATATATAATGATTTATGTAACTAAATAAATTACGATTTATGAGTCCTATAGTGAAGAGCTTGTTTGACTTTTGTTTGTTTTGGTAAAGAATTCCTTATGGAATTATATGGAGTAATAAAGCTTGGGATCTGGGAAGAGCCATGGATTGAAATTCCAACATAGCCCTTAATGGCAGGGTGGCTCTGAGTATATTAGTTAACCTTTCTGGGCCCAGTCTTTTCTTAAGTTAAAAGGAAGTAAACATACATACACACTGATTTGTGTACACTGAATATGAGGTCTCGTGAAAGCGCTTAGCAAAGCATCTGGAAAGCAGTAGGCACAGAGTGCATTTTTAAATTATTTTTTCCCTTCCTCTTCCTTTAAACTACACCTCATGAAGAGCAAAGATCAAAAGCATCCAACTGTATGAAAGCACTTTGAAAACTAGAGTTATGAACACCTGTAAGGCATTAGCATTACTATTGTAAACAAGGAAGACAAACTAAGGTGCACTCTTTAGCGGGAAGTTCCTATAGGAGGCTGTCAGCAAGGTTAGAGATCTCCTTTCTTTCCTAGATCAGATCTTGCAGCGCTCACAAGTGAGGTGTGACCCATGGCTGACTGCTAGTTATCGTCCTCCGAGACTCCCTAATAAATTACAAATGTCATAGCTGTCCTGTTATTCAATACGCAAGACAGTAAAGTCCTTCCCTTCCCTCCTTCTTGCTTGCTCCTACTCTGATGTCCCCAGTGCCCTGCATTTGATTAGAATTAATGAGGAAAATATTGGTAAGTGTTGATTTTCAGATCTCTAACCCTTGGGGAGGATGGACTACCAGGAAGGATTCCAAAGTTAAGATTCTTGTTAGGTGACCTTGTTATGCTTTCTGCCATTGGCTTCTACTTCTCTCTCTTTCAAATTGTTATAATTAAGAGAGTGCCCATTAAATGATTTTCTTTTGTCAGATGGATTATGTTTTATAATGGAGCCAAGTTCTATATTCATTATAAAACCCTGCATCAGTGCCAACAAAATGTCTGTGCCTTTTCCCTCACAGCAATTGAAAAAGCAGAGGAAGGTCACTTAATAACAATTTGGGAGGAAACCAGTGTAGCTCCCAGCCAATGGCCTTCTACTCTTGAATGTCAGTCCGATGTTCTTTTTCAACTCAGGGTCTCCGGTCTTCATGAAGTAAGAATTACAAAATGTGCTGGCATCAAAGTGTCTCAGAACAACAAACAGCGAGCAAATCTTAAACTAAGTGATGTTGAATTAATCCACACAGAAAAATGTCCCATTCTGGGGGTCTTGGAAGATCAAGATATCCATCATCCTCTTGCTATGTTCTCGCGCTGTGATTACACCTCTGGGTCGCTGTGGCCAAGCCCTTAAGGAAAAGGAAAGGTTCCCATCAATTGCCCAGATGTTTGGCAGGGGGTAGACTCTAAACATCTGGTTGATTGACTGGTTTTCTCTCCAGCCAGATGTTTGGTATCAACAAAATGCAGCATGTGAATAGACTCTTAAAAGGACATTTTCCCAAGGCTTCCATTGCATCTAGTTTTCAGAAGTTCTTTTATGTTAATACAAGTTTTGATGTTGCAGTGGGATCCTGGTTGTTTTACTTACTGTGAAAACTTTTTCACATTTTTTAAACCCACTATCCCTCATCAACTTTCTAACCCTTTTAATGCCCCTTCTTTACATAGACATCCCTGGAAGATTTGCTGGTGGAAGTTGTAGTAGTCCAAAAATGTATGAGCATGAATAAGATATTTATATATATTTTGTTGGCATAAAATATGTCACAAATCATTTCTGTACTGAATTTTCTTTGTAGCATCATCTAGGTGGTATACACTGTACCAGTGCCTCTGGACAGTCTACACTCTAGATATGATAGGGCTGACTTTGTGCTCTCACAGCAGGGCCTTTCTACCACCTTCTATTTATCCAGGAATTCTGTGTCTGAATGAAAGTCTCTTAGTAGCATTGAATGAAACACTTGAGACCTGAAACACTGTAGAATGGAGTTGCTAGAGTGGAGTTGCTAGTTGTGGTGGAAAGAGCACTGGATTAAGAATCAGAATTTGAGGTGTGGACTCAATTTATTCATGTACTTTCAATGACCTAAGCATAAGCTCAAGTCTCTAGGCATCAATAGTCTTGATTTGAAAAATTGTAAATACAGTGGAGGCTTGCAAGGGTCCTTCCAGCTCTAACATTCTGTGACTTGCTAAAACTAAGGGGGTGATAGATGAAAGCTAATCCATGTGATGACACTGGATTCACATTTATGCCCAAGGACAGAATTCCCTATAGGTAAGAAAAGATACGTACAGCAAATTAGTGGTTCTACTTACTTCTGAGTGTTCCTAGGGTGGTGATGTATTAAAAATATTAATGCTCTCTAATGAATTTGTGTAGAAGTTTAAATATTACTATGGAAAGCAAGTACACTGTATGTGGTCTGAGAACAGACATAAGGACACGCTCAAAAGGGAAGTCGGTGATTATCTACTGCCCTTAAAAGGCATCTTGGTGCAGGGCCTGAGTGCATATGGATAAAAAGGAGGAAGGCAGTGAGGAAAGAGGATGGAAAAGGAGAGCAGCCACCTTTACCAATATCACAATTTTGTCAAGAACAGGAGCTTTATTTTCAAAAAACATCTCGGAGTCAATTGAGTCAAAGACTATAAAAGATCCAGGCATTAATTAGACGTTGAAGAGCTTCAGCCAGCCCCTGCTTCATCTTTGAAAACAGAAGATGGCTGCGTATATTCCCAGAAAGTGTACTTCTAATGCTGAGGGTTTTAGAGAAAATAAGTAAACCTGTGTGTACTGGCTTGTGATCTATTCCAGATGAAGTTTCTGAACTTTCCAGTTTTTTATTTTATTTTATTTTATTTGTTAAGCTTTTTCTGAAAATGTGAGTTTTGTGAGATGCTAAGCATTCAGAAGTTGGGCAGCTATTGTCAGTGTTTTTTTCCTCTTAATTTCACAAAGCAAAAAAACAACAAAAACAGAAACAAAAAACAAAACACAACTGAACTAGCTTGACTGTGAGTTTCCAAAAACAAGAGTGTGCGACTAACTTCTGTTACTAATATATACTTACTAAAAATCATTTTGTGAGCATTGGCTGTATTTTCTTTATGTAAAACAAGTTTATTTTCTGGTCTGTTTGTTGAAAGGTCTGGAGTTTTGTCTTCCATGGGTCTAGAATATTCTACTGAGGTTTTTCACTTTCCTTCATTTATCCCTTTTACTCTTATCCAGAAGTGATAAAGGTCTGGGGAGAAGGAACACAGCTAGAATAAAACTCCTATTCTTTCATTCAAATTTTTTTCTTTTGAAAATAATATCTTATCTAATCAGTGGAACTTTCAGTGAGATCTTTCAAGAGTACTTTTACCAGCCTGGGCAGCCAACGACATCTGGGAAAGGAGGGAGGGAAAATGTAGATTCCTTTCTCCATGCCATGCCCTGTTCTCAGATTCCTGACCTGGGTCAGGGCAGTTCTCCCAAGAGACCTGGGGCCAAGGTGACCTCTCAGAGGCCCCCGGGTCCTCTGATCCCACAGCAGCCTTCCAGAACTGCTCTAGCATATGTGGCAGAAAAGGCCATATGGATTCAATTTCCTTCCCTACTCATACATTACTGTTTTTGCTTTGTTTGTGCACAGACCTGCTTTACTCAAAATTCCTGCTCTGTTGGGCTCCTTCTGCCACAGAGTTAGGGATTGGGTGAGGTTAAAAAAACACTGAAATGGAAGAGAGCTCAACCGGCCCATTTTGTATAATAAAATCCATTCTACTGTGGGCTTAATTTCATCAAGTAATATGAGTCAACATCAGACATTAATAAGAGAAGGTTTCCAATTAGACACAGTCTGACACCAGCCCTGCTTCTCAGTCACCTTCAATTGTCAGTGATAAAAAAGGACAGTTCAATATGATATGGATCATTCGCTCCAAATCTCCACAACTCATTTATGACAAACACAACTAACAGAGCATGGGGAACTACAGAATTGTTTTTCATTATCCTGGCACATTGGCTTCCAACTATAGCTGTAATGATCTTCAGTGCTTTTCCACACAGCACATGTCTAATGAATAGCCTAAGATGCGTCGGCAGCCAGAATCCCTACTGAAAGCTTCAATAACCCTTTCATTTTTGCAAGAACAAGTGGGCCTCTAGAGGAAGACAAGGAGAAAAAGAGATTTACCATAAAAAATGCACTTGGAATGTGTTGTGGTGGGAGATATGATGGGTTCCAGCCGCCTGTGAGAAGAGGAAAAGGTGGGGAGGCCCAGGCTCTGGAGCACCAACCACACACCCAAATTATCTCGCCTGAAGTAATATAAAAAACTAGGGCTCCCCGAAGGCTAATTCCAGAGTCTGCTTCCTTCAGATGTGGTGAATATGGTCTCACTACCAGGTTCTCGGGGAAGTAATGCTACTTAAATCAGGAATGTGTCAGCGCTCCAGCCAGGCTTCCTCCAGTGGGTGGGTTGTGGAGGTGGGCAACACATCCCCAGATCCGAATAGGCAAGGTCTAGGATGAGTCAGACTCAGCCAGTTAAGCAGACGGAGGTAACTTTAACACGTACTCCCTTAATGAATGAATACATTTTTCAATTTTCATTTTTATGAGCACCTGTTTGCAGTATATAATGATTACATTCATTGTAGGAAGTTGGTACATGTATATAAAACAGTTTTTCATTGTTTTTATCTGCTTTCTCTCTCCTCCATTTACTGCTGCTTTCCTCTCTCTGTCTTTTTATTCCCTCCCCTTTTGCAAAAGCATTTAATAGATGGATTTCATTTATTTATTGAAATATTGAGTACCCACTTTCTGTCAGATATGGCACTTCTTAGGTACTGGTGGTGAGCAAGATGGAAAACATCCCTGGAAAGGGAGGCATAAACAGGCAGTTAGAGTCCATGCTATGAGGAGCAGACAGGAGCCTCTGCAACTTACTACACTCAAGAGGTTTGGCAGACTTAACTACATTCTTTCACTAGCAGGTGTATTATCAAATATATATCCAAAATAACTACTATTTTAATTAGCACAGTAATTTCATCACATGCATCACAACATCAAACTTCATAGGTATTAGGGTAGGGCAACAGCTGACCAAGGAAACAGGTTCTAGAAAAGCACAGGTATGGAGGAAAAGACAAGGTAGGCACAAGTCAGGTGTCTCAGATACTTGTGGGCGTGGCAGAGCTGTAAGCTTGGAATTCAGGCTAACACTTTAGGCTATGTATGTGAAGTACGTGTTAGATACCAGCACTGAGGAGATAAGGATGTGATCCAAACTTTCTCTCAGCCGAGGGGCTTCCTATGTGCTTGTTGCTGGTCCAAAAGTCGGTCTTACCCAATTCTTCATCTGGAACAGACAGGTGAGTGAAAGCAGGCTACATATATCTACCTCCCTGGTGAAGCTGCTATATCTAGTTATCTCATTTGTTTAAGATGGAGTTCTATAAAGTCAAATTTGATCTCCCCCCATTTAGTAGAGTTTATGAACTCATTTCTGAAGTCCTGCTTTGAATAAAAAAGGAGTCCCCATCCCAAGAGCCCAGCCCTTAACACACACAGCTCTACAGTGGCAGGTTTCACAATGATTGGACATCAAAAGTCATGCTCTGTGGCTCCAAAATAACAAAAGTGAGAGACGGAAAAGACCTCTAAGGGCTGTGCTCTAGCTCCTCTGTATCCATAGAATATGGCTCTCTATGTCATTGCCCGAGAGATTTGAGCCAATCGGACATTACATTGCACATTACAGACTCTGCCACTGGCCTTGGAAAACAAATATGGCAAATAATATACCTCATTTTGGCTATTTCTTTATGTCCGACCTTTATTTTTCTCTTTCTTTATTGGGTCCTATTAATCCTAGTTGGATTTTTCCTCTCCTGCTTTTAAAATACTTTTGCATCTTCTATAGCATTTGTATTCTTCAAAAATTTATAGACTTCCTTGTCTTTCCTCAGTCATTAGCCAAGTCATGCATATTTAGCATTTTTAATCTTCTAGACTCTTTTCATAAATCAGTGGCCACATTCCCAGTGTCATTTTTGCTCCTCTAAATCTTTTGGATTCAGAGTGATAAAAACTATGTTCATTTATTCCATTGCAAGTGTCAGTATTATTGCAAATATCTGAGTGAAAATCTTTCTCATCTAATATTAAAGGCAGCTCTGGGCTCTTCCTGCCACATTTCATAACTAACCTGGACCTATTTATCGATCCTTTCCTCTCAAGGAAGCAACCAAGTTTGGAGGAAAGATTGCTAGCTAACTTTGGGGTTCAAGTGCTTGCTTTGCCACTAATTAACCATATTCTCCTGGCGAAAGTCACTTTTCCTTCCCAAGACTCAGTTTCCTAATTTCTAAAATTGGAATAGATGCTTTCAAGAAGCCTGAATCAAGTAATTTTGTAGAAATGATTTCTGCACTTTCACTTTCACTTCTAATTTTCTCTCCTAAAATGGAAATCACAGTTCCTTTCATTGCCCCCTTTTGAGTTATCTTGAGGTTTAAATGAAATCATGCATGTGAAAGTGCTTTTAAAATTTTAAAGGGCTATTACTACTAATATTATTTTATTATTACTATGATATTTACAAGTGTCACTTCTATAACTCTAAATCCTGTGATAACTCTAAATCCTGTGATTTAAGTTGAAAGTCAGTCCTTGTGTTACTAGTGGCTCTACTCAGGGTTCTGATTCATGGGTTAGCATTGTTTGCTATTAAACTCCTCAGGGTATAGAATATATGCAACTTCTTTCTTTATAGATGATGATAAATGTGTTTTTATTTTTCCTAGCCTTCTGTGTCTCAATTTTATGATCAACTTGATTTCACTGGTATTCTAGATTATTGGGTCCTAGGGAAGTATCATGCATTTCTTTCTTAGATTAAACCTCAATATATTATTGTTAGAGACTCTACCTTATTTATTTGTCCTTAATGTTGTTCCTTCCACCTCCTAAAAAGTGTCAGCTGAAAATTTCACAAATGTGTTAATTACTCTTTCTTTGATATCACTGAAAGAACTGATTAAAACATTAGGAATAGTAAGTACTCTGAAGGTTAAAACTACCAGAAGTACTGGTCTGAAAGAGAAAGCACTCAATAATGCCTTTAAAAAATCAGAGCATTAACTGGGAAGACAGAACACTAGAGTGGAAAACTAGAAGTGGGATGAGATAGGGAGGGGAGGAGGAGGGAAAGCAAGAAGGACGGAGACAGGACATGCACGCCTGCCGATTCCCCATGATGAATGAATTTATCAGGTATGACAAACATATGCTAATAAAAAAGGGAAGAAGAAAATTAAAGTCAATCCCCCCTCCTTTAATACTTAGACCTTCTAACTCCAGTTCCTCACTCCTTCTTAGCTATGGCTCCCACTTGCCTACTTCTATGGCATTGCTCTTGTCTTTGATAGCCTTTCTGTAATTGGCTATTCCATGGAATTTTGCATGTGAAAACTAAACTTCACTGGATTTTTTTGGTACCGGGGATTGAACTCGGGTCCTTGTGCTTGTGAGGCAGGCCACCAAACCGCTGAGCTAAATCCCTGGCCTTGGGTCGATTAAGTTTTAACTTAAAGAGAATAATGGTGGACCCTTTGGCTTGGCAGTAAGTCTAGAGAAGAGATTTCTTTGTCAGACAGTTTTCTCTAATCCCTCAAATTATGACCACAAGGCAATTTTGATGACATCACACATGCTTAGAGCTGGCCCTGCCAGTGGCTTATTAAAAGAGAGCTTCCCAACATACCACCATACCCAAAATTAGTAAAAGAAGAGGACAGTCACTAGAAAAGTACTTCATACATTTGTTATTAGCACGTCTTCTGCTCTATTATAATGTATGTGGTGGATTTTGTAATAAAGTCTCATCCCCATTGGTTTGAGTGTCTACTGTAGCAAATTTTGGAAAAAGAAAAAGAAATAGCTTTGTCCTGTTAAGGGTCTATTAAAGAAAGATAAACTTGTTTAAAACAGGATAACTTTCTGTTAAAGACAGATAAAGTTGGGTCCTTTATAGAAAAATGGATGCACCTTGAGACAATAATGTTAAGTGAAATGAATCAGACACATGAACTTAAATGTTGCACTGTTTCTCTTATATGAGAAACCCAAAGTATAAATAAGCATAGATAATAGAATATAGGGAGATAGATCTTCCACAAAAGGGAAGGGAATAAGAAATGGAGGAAGGGTGGAGGGAAAGGGGATGAAAAAAGAATTAAAATGTGCTACATACATTACATACATGTAGCAGGAAGGTAATCATTAGTATTATACAAATGTCCTAATAAAAAATTTTAAAAGCTCTACTGTCTACCTAGAATGTACCAATAAATTCAATTTAAATAAAAAAATTTAAAAAAATCATTGAGTCTTAGAAATTTCAGTTTCTCCTCCTAGTCCCCTATATATTTACTGTCTTATTCCATTTGAATACCCTAAACAACTTTTTTTAAATTGGTAAAATGGAATATTGAAGCTGGCTTGGACTATATCACAGTATTGTGATTAAGATTAAATGAAATCATTATAAAATATTAAACCAATATGGCTGTCTTCATTATATGTCTTCATTTTGTCTTCATCATTTTTATTTGCACTTAGTTTTAATCAAGTCGGTAGCTTAGCATGTTGACAATTACACAGGAAAAGAAATCAAAATAGAACATGGCTAATATGTATTTTTGGACAGCAAAGATAGGAGAATTTCTAATTTGGACAATCAAGAACTGAAAAGATAATTTAAAGACTGAATAGGAAAGCTCGGAACTCCAAAGTAATTTTTGTCTAGAGCCCAGGAAGTAAGTTCAAGTCATTTGATACTAAATCTGTGTAGCTATGTTATTTCTATATATGCATTGAGAAGGCTAGAGAGCTAACACTTAATTTCTTGTTTTAATTCATGCAATCATTCCTGTAAAGCCAACTCAAATGTTTGTGACAAACTCCGTAATAAATTTAGAGAAAGTTAAAAAAAAAAACCAAAACTCTGTCAATAATGGATATATTCCAGGAAGTTTGACTCAGAATATACTTCTATACTAGGTCTTAATGAAAACAGTTCTTTAAATAGTGATTGGTAGTAGTGAAACACTAGGTACAAAGTTGCAGTTGTGTAAACGTGTTGGAGGACATTAAATTGTATTCATATAGTATATATACATTCAGTATCTACATATGCTATTAAAATAATAAATATGTTTTAGTTTACATTTTTATCACTTTGTATGTTCCATGCTAATTGCTTTGATACAACAAATTATTTGATCCACACAATAATCCTAGACCTATCTTCTATCATAATGTCTTGTTTCAAAAGATAACATGAAAGTATAGGGAGGAGAAATAACACATTCAACATCATACATTTAATAAGTTATAGACCTAGGATTAGCATCTCTTATGGCTTGTATCTAGATGTCCCGGCAAGGCCTCCTGCTCTCAGGTGGGGCTTTTCAGAGGTAGCTGGTTCTAGGGTGTGTGATGCTAGGATTAAGGGTGTGTGATTACTAAATTAGTCCACTGTTTGGTTATGTATAGTTCTGGGCGTGCATAATGTGAAGGCCCACCTGGGTGGGGATGGCACCACCCAAACTGCATGTAGCCTGGAAGGGATAAAAGGGAGAGGCTTCTGCCTTCTTTCTTCCTGCTGCTTCTGCTGCTGCTGTTTGTTATTCCTTGCTGCTTTGCTGTCTCTTGCCCACCTGCCATGAACTGTTTCTCCTCTGCCATGGCATACAGTGTTGTCACCAGCCAACTGTGAAACTGTAAACTGCAATAAACTTTTCCTCATTTAGTTTTGGGTGTAGATATTTTGTCTCAGCAATGAGAAAAGTAAGACAACACCCAAGGCCGATGACCATACTGTCTATACACTTAACTGCTGAACAGTAACAGATCATTCATGGTCTTGTGCACGCTTAAGATTAGACAGCTGGAGGACACTCTTAAAAAATACAAATATTATTAATACAAAAGTGTAATGTGCCCTAACAGGGCCTTAAAAACATACACTTTGTTAGATTCAGAATAAATATACTCTGTCTCTACTATGCATACCATTTTGATCAAGAATTTGACAAATAGTGACATCGTTTGCTTTATTGATCCGTGAATTTCTCCTTATGTGGATGGTTAGTAATTGAGATTCCATGTAATAATAGCGAATATCTGAGAGTTCATGACATATTTCAAAAGTTACAATTTGTTTTAAAGTCTGTGTTTTGTAGACTGCCGACTTAAGCGGGAAGATATACATAGAGAGTGTCTCTGAGTTGAAAACTGTGAGGCCTCTAGTGACTGCAGTAGAAAACGGGTTAGAACACAGATTTTGGAATCATCTGTCTGGATCATGGTGTCATAGAACCGAAACTCTAATTGTGTGATTTTATGCAGGTTGTTTAGGCTCTCTAACCTTCAGATTTTTTTAAACTGGTAAACTGGTGGTGGTAAGTGTTCATTTTAAAAGGAAGATAATAAAGAAGAATTTTTACTCTTACATCTGGCAAATGATAACAGGGGCAGATGTAATGTAGTGTGGTGATGAAGTTCAGTTCCATCAGTTTGATTGGCTTGGGAGCCACAGAAGGGATTACTAAAGCCCACGTTGGTGTGTGTCTGGGAGTGTCATGGAGGTGTGACCTTGGGTACGATATCTGGTCCCTTGTCCTTTCTTTTTTGTATTGTTCCCCTACTCTGTTTTATTTTATTTTTTATTTTTATTTTTATTGAGGTTATTGGTACAATCTAGGTATACAATACAATTACATTCATCATTGGGATTCTGTACCTTTACATAATAGGTCTTGATTCTCATTTTTCCCCTTGTCCCTGCCCTCCCTTCACCCCCTCCTCCCCTCTCCATTTACAAACACTTTATTTCCATTTTTTCAGTTTCTCATATTTTTTTCCTCTCCCTTATTACCTTTCCCACACCCTTCCCACTTTCCTTACACCTTTAGCCCTTTACTACCTATTTCACATTATTAATTATCTCATTAGGATCCTGTGTAGTATTATAGTTTTTCACACCAAAAAAACTATTCCGTATTTCAGTTAAAGAAATCTCTGTATGAACATTAAAAATAGGGAATCCTAAAATAAAACTAAAAAGGAAAGTAAAAGAGAAAAGGCATTGATGTAACATCAATATAATCCCTAATTCTGGAGATGAAAATGGTCCCTGAACATATTTAAATTGCTTCTCGCTCTTATAGTCTTATCTTATAGTCTTATCTTATTCTTTTTTTCATTATTTAGAGAATACTTTATTAGTTTCTGTATCAAACCCACGTAGATATGACCTTACATATTTAGTACGATATGTTACCCCTGTTTTCTTTGTTTTTGGGAAACTTTAACGGTGCTGCCAACTTTGGAAAAAGTCATCCCAATTTACTGTGTTGACTTGGCATTGTACAGAAATGGACGACCATATTGGTCTAGAAATGTTAATTAATTTATTGTTTTTTTTCTGTGTGTACAGGGGTAACACATCCCCTACTCTGTTTTTCACTGCCACAAACTAAGCTTCTTTGGTCTTTCCTGCCCTTTTCCTATGAAGTTTCTGCCTTGAAGCCAACTGATGAAGGACTGAATCCCCCAAATCATGAGCCAAATCAAACCTTTCCTCTTTAAAGTTGTGGGTGTCAGGCATTGTATCTCGGAAACTGGAAAGCTAATTAATACAAGTAGTAACAATTATTGTATGTATAATTAAATACAATTGTTAATGTGATTTAACCTGACATTGTAAGAGTTAATTCCTGATCAAATAGCTTTTCCAAAACTCTAAATTTTTTCCTCCCCAAAATGAATGCAATGACACAATTATAATTTCAGGAAATTCAGGCGTTTCCAGGGGAACCAGGTAGTAAATGAACAGAAGGTTCCCAAAGTGAGAAGCCTAGTATTTTAAGAATGGGCTTATACAACTTAATGAGGTGTTAGCTCTACTTAGGTTGTTGGTAAAAATTTGCTCCCATGTAGTCATAGGACTTCATGGGAACTGGAACTTATTGGTCCCAAAGGGAGAAATTTCCTCTCTGAGAATTTCTATGCTCAGAGCCCTAGATCTCCCTCTGTTTTATTTTCATTCTCATTATGGAGTGCACATGTCAGTAAAGCCTGGTTAGAAAGTATAGTGTATTTCTTGAAGAGTTTTGTTGGATGGCCTTGCGAAACAGCATTGTTTGTGTCACTTTTATCTATGATATCACTAAGGACTAAAATGCATGACTGCCTGATCATTTTTCTCAGTGACCCAAACAGATTATATTTTAATAGTAGAATTTAATACTTAATTTTTAGCTTAACTTTCTTCTCTTAAATGGAGATTTGTAGCTTAATTGTATAAGATGTTTTTATCCCTTATCTAGATATCCGACACAAGAGATTTCAATAGCTGCTGATTCTTATTTTTGTTATTTTTTCTTCTTTGACAGCATCTTTGGATTAATAGATGTTATATGTAGTAGAAATATAATGATCAGACTATTTGGGGGATATTTTGATGTTAGTATTTATGATGCACCTTCAAGAAAAAAGAATCTTGTGCTATTTCCAAAACATAAGTGGTGGGAAAAATTTTAACATGAACATACCAGTGATTTGCATAACATAGTTTGGGAAATTTTGTATCTTACCTAGACTACTCTTTAAGAAAGAGAGGTCTCTGAATGCTCAAATAAATTCTCTTATTGTGGAGAATCTTAGCCATCTAAGCTGCAATTATAGCAGAAGTGGGAGGTATAGAAATGATGGATGAGTTGGAAGGCTTTACTTCATGGTCACAGTAATGTTCACTTTTGGAGAAATGGGATTAACCTTCTGGAAATATATCTCTTTCTTATCACTTTCTAAATAAAGAGTCCCTGTGTTGGGCGAATTACCTTAGGACTAAATTTGGGACTCCTTTTAGTGTGCAGAGTTGTTACCAGGAAGAGGCTGCCTGGAAAGGACCCCATTTCCAGGCCCTTTCTTCTGGGATGGCATGTGGCTAGTTCTTACCCATAGGACGGGAACAGGAGTGATCGTGCCATTCTGGGCCAAGGCTTCTAAGCAGTAAATGTGCTCCCTCTGGATTTTCTTCTCTTCCAACTAACTGGATGACAATGCTATAGTCACTATTGATGGTGCTAAAAAGATAGAGTCAGGGTCTCTAATCCATCACATAGAGAAAAATTGTAGGCTGAGAAGTGAAAAGGGTTGGATTTTTACACAAGTGAGCGATAAATCTCTACTGTGATAAGACACTTTTGGGGGGGTATTTGTTATAGCAGCTGGTGTTCCTAATAATACAGTCTCATCCTCTTGTTTCTTTCCAGAAATTCTTCTTTCTTAAAGGAGTACTATTAAGCATTTGCTGAGTGTTTACTCCTATGTGAGACACGAGGTTGGGGAAAGGGGAATTAAAGAGACTAAGATATAATCTCCTTCTTTGGAGAAGCTTACATTTGGGGTGCAGAGACACCGAACCTGCTTTGGATAATCAGGGCACATGCTCATAGCACCGAGGACTTCCAGAGTTCCTGTAGTGTATCCCCTGCCCCCATCTTGGAGGCCATGCTACCCTGCAGAGCAGCTCCTTAGGAGACACAGCCACTCTGTCTGGCCGTGCTGAGGATAAGGCAAATGTAAAAGTAGTAATGTAGAGGCCAGGATTTGTAGTCTTGGTCTGTGTGCTCCCATACAGAGCTGAAAATCTTCTGTATAACCAGTGGCCTCAATGATCGCTTTTACTTTCAGCTGAGTAGTTTCTAACTTGGGGCAAGTGAAATTATTCTTAAGGTTTCATATAGTAGCTCTGTTCTTTACTCATTGGATTCATTTATTTATCATGCTGCAAATCTTTGAGCATAAACACAATGCTAAGTGCCTCGGGTGAACACAATTCCAAGTTCTGTTTGATGGAGCTCTCAGATTGAGAGGGAAGACATGCTCCCAATGGCAGCCAATACGATGAGGATTGTAATTAAGACTGCAAGCACTCTGCTTGATGCACTCAGAGGAAGGAGTGATTAACTCAGCCAGATGGAGTCAGGGAGGAGTTACACAGAAGGTGTTGCTTGGGAAAGTCCTAAAGGAGAAGTAGGACTGCGAAGGAAAGGGTGGGGGGAGTATAGTCTGGGCTCCAACACCAGTAAAAGCAGACTTGAGAAAGTGTAGAATGTTGGAGAAAGTCAAGCAGATAAGTGTGACGGTATTGAAAATATCCACAACATCTACAACAATGCCCAGTACAAAGATGGTACTCAACAAATATTTGTGGAATGCAAAAATAACATATCAAGGAGGTTTGTGTTTATCTTGTAAGGAATTAGATGCCATCAAAAATTTTCAGTTGGAGGACTCAGATTTTTAAAAAAAGTACAGCTGAATTTCTTTTAGTACACTATTTGATTATGAGACAGTCCTTTGCAAGACTATGGCTGCAATATGGATTTTTCAATACAGGCAATAGAGGTTATTATAACGTTGAACCTTTGAAATCTTAACTATGGTATTATTTGCTACCATCTTGCAATATTAGGGAAAAGAATAGGCCCTAAGGCAACCACTGAAGATTACAGAAAATAAGACTTAGTTGATGAGTAACTTATTGAGAACATGTGTGAATGGAAGATTCAACATTGAAAACATTCCTACATAAGCTGAAGGTTGTTTATCCTATAGTACAATCAATCCCTATTATGCTAGTATAAATAAAACCCTGAGAGAATCAAAGATGCCAGAGAAGACTTGAAATTTTGTTTGCATTCTCATCCACTGATGATGCTAAGGAAATAATGGCAGTGAAATCATTTGGAGGTTGCAGGGAGGATGGAAAACTCATTGAGATTCAAAGCAAAAGCATCATTTTGAATTGGAAAGTAACTATATATGCATACAGGCTAATGCATTTTGTGAGCAAAGACCCGAAATTGCCAAAATATCATTTTCTCTTCAGAGCTCTGTTGAACCCAAACCAATATTTAGCAGTACAGAAGATGATGACTGTTATTATAAAGTGGCATCACCACCCACAATTACATTGACAGGAAGTCTAGAGTCCTACTGGAAGTAGTGAACTTCACTTCTCACCAGGAAAAATCTTAGGGTAAAGTTCGGTAAAACAGCATCATGAAAAATATTCTGTGCCATCTATTTTACCTAGAGTGAAAATAGTCCAGTTTGATGATGTTTAACACTTTACATTGCAGCTTAGCTAAGAACTACTCTTATTATCTGTTTTCTTTCTTTTATAGGGTGTTTTGCCAGGCCATAAACAACAAGGGCCAGAGTGGAGCTAATTTGAGGACTACTACCTGAAGAAAAGGTATGGAAAGAGCTCAAAATTCCTCATTTATAGTTCATTTTCCAGCATACCACAATCTTATTCAAAGTTCGTCTTTTCTAATAGCCTAGGGATTTGAAGAGGAGTCTCTCTGGGGTGACTCTAACATGATTCAAATTCCACGTGTCTGACAGAGTCGCGGTGGGGTGAATTTCCTGGTCCACCCTGACCAGTACACTGACAAAAGCGACTATATCAGTAGGCTGAGAATCTTCTTGGGTACTGGTTCCTGTGACGTGATGTGCTGTACCTACTATTCCTGCCCTTTCATATCCTCTTCCCACCTTGCTCTCTGTCCCAGAAGACCGATAACTATGGAGCCCATCAATAGACCCCCTTGCCCTTCACACTGCTGCATCCCTGCAGCAAGTCACAGCTCCTGTCTCACTGCGGTCTACCCAGCTCCCTCGCTCAATCCCCACTGCCCTCTCTGTCTGTCTGTGTCTGTCTGTGTCTGCGTCTGCGTCTGTGTCTGTGTCTGCCTCTGCCTCTGTCTCTGTCTCCTCTCTTCTTGTTTCAGTGCTTTCCTTTTATACCCCTTTAGGCGTGACGGTGGTGGTTCTCCAGCGCTACCACCTCTGAGGTCCTGAATTCCTGTCGTGGTTTCCATATCCTCTGCAGGGCCCTTTTTGTTCATCTCTCCTCATATTAGGCCATTCAAATATTTCATTTACTTTCTACCTTACCTTCTAGTCTGGTTTGGCCTTCATCCATAATTGACTCAGCACATGGCACCGTGGTTAGTTGTTTCTGTGTCAGGGTACCAACTTCCCGTTGTTTTGTGATTTCCAAAGACAGTGAATTGTCTTATCCTTTTTACATATCATGCAGGAACTAGGACAGAGTCGGTGGTAGGTGGTAGGATGTGCACTAAACACAGGTTCAATGAATGACTAAACTGTTAATTGACCATTCTGAATCTCACATTTTTAGGCTAATTAAGTCTAATTAAAACATTTTTCTGGTAATTTAAAAATTATCCAAATTTCAGGAATGCTGACAGGAGAGAGCAACAAAACATGCACTTGTATTGGAGGTAATTTTTTCAACACATGTTAATTCTATTTATTAAAAAGTTTCGATGAATTAGCAATGATCTTTTTCTTAACTAGTCTTCTTCAATATGATCAATGGGAAAATACTTATCTCTGGGGTCAAGGTCTGTCTCAGAAAGTAATTGTCAAGAGTGAGAATTATAATGGTTATCAGTTTTTGAGTTCTTACTATGTTCTTGCTGCTACTATTAGATACTTTTTATGCATCATCTCACTTAATGTAACAAAAGAGAAAGCTTGCTCTGGTTATCCCTGACCACCAAGAAACTGAAGCTTAGAGAAAGTAAGATAGTGATTACATATAGAAAAAATATTAATTAACCAAGAAATTAAGCTTGAGTTACAGTATGGATTCAGGAAGTCAGTGGCTCCATCTAGGAGATTGTGCGGAGGACAGAGAGGGAGAGGGATTTTGGAGACTTGTTTCCTACATGTATGCAGTGCCTTCAGTGGAATCCTGTGGAACTCGATATTTGTTTGCTATTACAACAGCAATGCTGCTTGAAAAACAACTGAAAATCACAGTGGGCTACAAAACAGCAGTAACTCAAGAGCTGTTCACATACCAGCAGTTTTTCTGGGTTCTCATAGATGTAGTCTGGCTCAAGTAGTGACTCTACGAACTGTGGTCTCCAGATCGATGGGCAGGTTCTGCTCCCTTTGGTGTTCCCTGGGGCAACTCTTCCCCCATGTGTCTCCTTACATTCTTAGGACTCTTGAGCAAGCTGGAGAATGCACTTCTCATGCGGGTGGCAGGCGCATGTGAGGACAAGGGGAGACACGTAAGGATTTGGGAGGTGTGGCTTGGGCAGGCCCTGGTGCACTGCTATTTCTGCTCCATTCTGTTGGTCAGAGTGACTCACGTGTCTCAACACGAAGTCGGCAGTTGGGGGAGTACACCCTGCTTCTTTAGTGGTAGCAACAGAAAAATCAAAGGGCAAGTGAGATTCTGGAAAGAGGAAAAACATTGAGGGAAATAATGCAATCAACCACAGCTGGACACTGACTTGCATTTCCCTGATTTCAAATAATATTCATCATGCTTTGGTTGTTTGTTTATCTTTCTGTGGATTCATTTGTCCAGTTTTCTGGAGCATTAATTTACTATGACTCTGAATCAGGCAGGCTCTGTGTGGTCAGCTTTGCAATCTGAAAGCAGCATGCTATGACAGCCAACCCATCAAGACCACTGCTAGCCTACATAGTTCAATTTTGCAAATTAGGAAAAAATAAAGCCATATATTTCTCAGTATTGGGAACCGTTACCCTTTTGGAGGAGGGGAATGATGAACTTTCACACTTTTTTTGTTTGCTTATCACTTAGCTACAGAGAATGAAAATGTTTGTTTTACACCAAGCCATGGAGTTATTTTGAATATTTTGGAAAGAAAATATCCACACAAATGCCAGAGAACCAGTCGTTTCAGAGGTGGGCTACAAAGAAAGGTATATTGAGCGGAAACTATTGGAGAATAAACTTGAAACTGGAAATAAACTAGTTTAGTATCACCTGCCTAGGATTTGAGGTACAAGGAAATAGAAGCACCCCATATTATTTTACCTCCACAAGGCTCCTCTTGTCTCTGTCCTTTGTCTTTCCAAGTTCAAGTGGAATCAGACACTCATTAGCAAAGCATCTCTCGATATTACGTGTTCCATGTCCACAAGAGCTGCGGGTGTCATCAGACAAAAATGAGGGATACCTTCAACCTTCCCCAGATTGTGGCAACTGACCTGAGTTCTTACCTCATTCTTGGTAGATGCCTCCTGCTTTTGTGCTCCCCCAGATGTTTTTGTTTACAGATTGTTATATTCACAACAATATGCTGATGTGGTTACAGCAAACCTGGACCTATTTTCAAGAATAAGAACATAGTTTTGAACTGTGATCATCTATCCTTTTTGGCCTCCCATTTTGGAGATTTCAATATATTTCAGGTGTAGCAATTTTGAATTGCAAAACAACATGAGAACTTCTAGCATGTCTTTTTATGGTAACAGTTGGATAAAATATTTGGAATTGACTTTGCCTAGAAATACAGAAAGAAATTTGCTATGCCTCTTGTACAAAACACTCAACATTATTTTATAATGAGAAGAGAGCCTGTGTGTATTCCCTTGCTCATCTCAAGCCAATTATTTATGGCATTTTTTTAGGAGTGATAAAATAGAGTCAGGGAATAAAATGTCATAGGGAATGCTGGAAAATAATTAGAAGTAACCCTTAAATATTGCATATTACCTATTCTTAGCACCATTGACTGATCTTGACCTTTGGTAGGGATATGTGTGTACTTGAGCATGCTTTTTATTCTGAATGGACTATAAGCTCAACTTGGAAAGAAGGATAACAAAATTACATCTGTCCAATAGAAATGATCTGAAATTCATGCAGCTAGATCAAAAGCCTCCCCTAGCTCGAAATGAGCAGTAACTGGAATGAATCGCATTATGGAGCCTTTCCAACTGCAGCTTAAATCATTTAAGACTTGTTTAGTATGGCACCTGCTGCTCACTTATTTTTAGGAGAGAAAATATACATTCTCAAGCATAAGGGCCTGAAGGATTTTTGTACCCGAGAAAAAGCTCAAATGTGCCAAAAATTTGGGAGCTGAATCTTTAGGAGGGCAGCTTAATTTGCTTCTGTCTTGTGGATTTCAAGGAGCTGGGATCACAGTGGAAGAACCCTCATCTCAGACCCTTCTTCCAATAGGACCCTCTGCAGGAGGTCATTGTGAAGACTGCTGAGAGCGTTTGATCCCTTGAGCTATAGACTTTATTACAGCAGGCAGAAGGTGAGCTTAGGGAAAGAGGAAAGAAATTGGAATTCCAAATATTTGCTTAGTTTTCAAGCGAGCTTCAAGTCTCATGATCCTTCTGGGTGACCTTTACATTTCTGAAATGAGAAACTCTGACCTAATTATTTTCTAAGCTCTCTGGTCCTGTCATACCTTATGTATCACCCTGCTGCCTTTGTAAAAGAAAAGGGTTAGAAGAGAGCGCTGAACTCTAACTACATCTGCAAGGTTAAGGGGGCGTGAGGGCAAGGTCCTGTGTCGTTCGTGTAGCTGTGAGAGGGATTTGGAGCATATCTGTGATGTTCACTATGACATGGTGGCTAATGGCCACATGTGGCTATTGAGATTAAAGTAATTCAAATTAAATATGAATTGTCAGTGTCTCAGTCACACCAGCCACATTTCACCAGCTACATCTGGCCACTGTGTGAGGCATCATCGATACTGAGGGTTGTACTGTCAGAGAAGCTCTCTTGACAGCAGTGGGTGGATGTTTCCTATATAAAGGATTTACATTTAAGACACAAAGATTTGGGCGAAATATTTTAAAGGTTCTCAAGTTAAAACAGTAATAAAAATATTTTTAAAAACATGTTTTAATAACCTAATTTTTCTGACCATTGATGTGTGTGGAAATGTTATTTGAAGTTTGTGGTGCTTCCCATCTATGTAGTAAATAATCTCCCTGTCGGTCCCATCTGTGGGTTAGGGACCAAGGTCTTCACACACTTGCTATGGGCTGTGCTTCCTCTCACCTCCTCAACTTTGCATGTACTGACACTCCCTGTCCAAAGAGTGGCCTTCCTTCATTTGCTGCTTACCTCAACGTCATCCTTCCTGGAAGGGCTCAGTGATCTACCGTGTCTTCTATGAAGATCTCTCAAATCACTGGCCATCATCTGTGTGTGTGTGTGTGTGTGTGTGTGTACTTTTGGTTCCACATTTCTGTTTTCTTTTCTCGATTACAACATAATGTCCTTGAGAACAGAGACCCTTACATTCTGCTCATCAGGAAAGATCTTGAACATCATTCCGTACTTCATCCAATTCAAGAAATTTAAAATCGATTACTTTCATCTATAGTTCATGTCCCAGTTTTGTCAATTTTCCAGATAATCTGCCTTTTTAGTTAGAATTTTGGGTCTATCTAACTCTCTACCTATCCTTGGTTTGTGAACTTAATTCTTTCCAGGATTCTGGTCAATTTCATTTGCAACCAGAATTGTGGAATAACTAAGTTCAAGAATCGAGGTGTATGGTTTCTCTCATGTTTCCTGGTGATCAGAATCAGGTCTTTCATTTGGGCAAGACTACTTGATAAATGATACTATGTTACTCTTAAGGTATTATGAAGTGGCATTACGTCTGTTTTGACGTTACACTTTGATCATTTGGTGATGGTATTACACAGTTTCTCACTGTGTAGTTAATGTGTTTCCTTCTGTATTTAGTAAATATTTCAGGAGATACTTTGAGTCGTGCCTCTCTTCCCATAATGCTCTTTTTCCCAAATTGATGATGCTCTCTGTAGTCAAACCCAATAGGAAACCAGAGCACAAGAGGTTCTGGTCTTGATTCTGTTCATATTATCCCTCAGTTTCTTCAAACAAGAGGTGAGTGAAATATGGACAGTGGAGATAGAGGGCAGTGATAGCAGAAATTTTCCATGCTTTCTCTGAAACCATAACAATTACCAGTTTCCTTGTTTGTTTTTTCTCACTGGATTACATGCTCCCTGTGGGAAAATAACACAGCTTGGTTACTATTTCACGCCAGTGCCTTGTATGGACTTTCAAACACGTACAGCTAATATATAATGGTTAAATAAATGAATGAAGACCTTTTTTCTCCCTAGCTTTAACTTTCCAAGAACTTTTACAGGTTGTCATTCATAGCCCCAGGGTGGCAGATTAAGAAGCAGCTGTGCGCAGCACCCAGCATGAGCTGCAGTTTGCACAGTTTCCCTCCGTAATACACCAGCTTTCAGAGTGCCTGGTGTGACACCACTCTCTGCAGAGCCCCAATAAAAAAATGATTTGATTTCATTAAAATGACTTCTCAAATGTGTTTCTCAGGAGCACAAAGAAATGGGGAAAAGGACCAAGGAGGTTTTAAAATTATTATTTTTTTTTAGGAAAACATTAAGGGTGAAGGTAAAGAGAAAGGGAGGGTAAATGAAACAGGCAGAAAAATGGGGCAGTCCTACATCTACGTGGCAGTTTGCAAATGGGAGGGGGCATGGATTTTAAAGTCAAAACTGAATTTGGAGCCTCAGCTATAACACACTGCTGGGCAAGTCGGTCCGAATGTCTTCCTTTAAAATAAACGTAATAATAGCTATTATGTAGGGGAGTGGAGGATTAAGGTGCTCTGTGGCTAATATAATACACCACTTTTGGTCAATGCTTACAGTCTGGCTGGTACATTATCCTCAGCATCACGACTACTGTGATCACCACCACAGAGCTAACCAAAGGAGAAGGAGAGTGAGTTCTGACCATCCTGGTGGGCTACCACAGATGTTCAATACTTGGTGTCCCCCCACCCTAGTATAAATAGAAGACAGGCAAAAATCTATTGTGATATCATTTTGTAGCCACAACAGTTGCTACTGTACAGAGAAATTCTCCTTAAAATTCTGGAGAAAAGACAAGGAAAGGAGGCACAATTAAGAATATAGAAGTCAAAGGGGTAAGGAGATACAGATTTCTCAGTCATTAATCCACATCTGAAGACATGGGTTACAGGTGGTCAGAATGAAGATATGCCTGCAAAAGGAGAGAGGTGACCTATGACTCCTTCCCCATCTATATAGGTATTTTGAGCAGAAAGTATTGAGTAACTGGAAGGTATAATACAACATAATTATATACCCAATCTCATCATGATGCAAAGTATTTCATTATCCACTTTTTAGATTAGAATTTTTTTTTTTTTTTTTGGTACCGGAAATTGAACTCAGGTCCTTGTGCTTGCAAGGCAGGTGGTGGGACTACTGAGCTAAATCCCCTGCCTAGATTAGAATTTTTTTACATTAAGAAATGAAGGAGTAGAATAAATTGCTCAGACTTACTTGATATAACTTTAAAGATATGTAATTGTTAAGATTTAAGTTGAAGTATAATTAGCTATAAACAAAAAGCTGCTAACAAAGAACATGGATGTAGAAAACAGGTCAGCTTGAATTACACAGATTGGAGTTGCTTTTTTTTGATAGAAGAGCAATAGAAAATCCTGGGTCCTATTTTATAGGTGCGGTCCTATTTTATAGATGCATGGTGAATGATTGTATAACATTTAACATGTGTATATTAACATGTTGTTATATTAACTTTTAAAATCCATTTTCAATGATGTTGAGCCTCAGTTTCCAAATTTGAAAGGGCTAGAAGTTCCTATTGTTTTAGAAGTTCCTTATCCACAAGTATGTCTAGTAATTTCCAGTAATTACCCTGCAGTGAATCCCATGGTCACTTTGCTGTTCCACTAGCTGAACAAGAAGTATTCAGACTCTGTTCCAGGAAACTCCATAGCTGCCACTAAACCTAGACATTGATCTGTCACAAGGTCCTCTGCTTAGAGGTGAATGGAGAAGAAAAATCTACTAGTTTCCACTGACTTCTTAAAGCTGAGGAATCTGGAGCTCCTGCAGGAGCTTTGTTACATAAGCCAGCACTCTACTGAATTTTTAGTGTTCTGCAATAGCAAAGACCCACAATGACACTCATGACCCAAAAAGCAGAGTCCCACTGTCTTATCTTTAGTTGAGTTTGTTCCTGCAGCAAAGTTGCTTGAGCATGATACATGTTACAATTTCTCAAGATACAGTTTTGGTGCACAGAAACTCCTCTCTGCCATTATGCTGCTGAAAAAAAATATGTATTAAAATATATAAAATAAAATATAAAAATATATAATATAGAAATAATATAGAAAATATTTATTATGGTGAATTTTACATTTAAAAACATTACAGTAAAAGACATCACCATGAATCCCTCTAAAAATACTGTACTCTTCTTTTACTTCAAACAAAGTCCGTGGATCTTGCCACTTTCTGGAGCAGTTCTGGAAATCCTCTTTCCTGAGTGACTGTAGTTATGCTGTAGTGACTGCCTTGATGTCCTAAATTGATTCAAAATGCTTACCTTTTGTGGCCATTTTGAGTTTGGAGGAGAGCCAGAAGTTATATGGTGTCAGATCCAGAGAATGAGGTATAGATATGGACACAACATAATGTTTTTATAAGCCTGCCTTTCCATTGGATGACACGTGGTAGTAGCCTTCACCATAGTTTTGATCATACCTCACAAAGACCCTACAGAAAGAGCACTTCCAGAGTAGCTTCAGAAATAGCAAGAATGGTGGACTGAGTATGTTCAAAGTGAGGGAGAGTATTTTAAGGCAGATGAAGTTTTAAATTTAAACATTCATTGTATATTTGAAGCATCCTTTGTATAATGCATACACACCAGAAAATAATCAGCCTGTCAAATATTGTTAGCACCCTGTAAAAGTTCATTCATTCCCTTCTGCTATGGTCTCCCCCCCCCAATTTATATATGGAGCTCTTATCCCCCAAGGTGATAGTATTTGAGAAACGAGGACTCTGTTTCCACGAAAGGGATTAACACCATTCAAGGGAGACCCCCTCACCCTTCCAACATGTGACTAAAGAGTAAGAATGCACTGCCATGAGCCAGAAAGCAGGCCTTTACTGTATGCAAAATCTGCCTAGCTCTTGAACTTCCCACTGCTAGACATTTGACAAATAAATCTCTGTTGTTTATAAGCTGTTAATGCTGTTTTGTGGTAGCATCCTGAAGGGAATAAGACATCTTGCATTACCCTTACTCACTTTTTCCAATGGAAGACTCAATTAGAGGATTATAGTCAGGGCAGTAAGAGGGTGGAGAGATTTTATTTAAGGGCAGATTCCAAAGCTGGGAAGCACAGGACAGTACATTTCAGGATCAGACCATGGAGTCCTGATGTGAGTGTTTTTCCACACATGGTTGTTTCTGTTGATCTCTTTATGGGGAGTTGCTTGCAAGGAAGGAGATGACGTGATAGTGGAAGGAAGAAAGAGATATTTGCTGTGCTTAGCAAATAGAAGGGCTCCAAAGTCTTTTGTTACTCTTTCCCGTACTTATGCTTGATATTTTATCTAAAAAACAAAACTCAGAGTGGTCTGTGCTGAGACTGGTAGGAGCTCTCACGTGTGGGCTCCCTGGCTCCTGATCTCACAGGACATCAGCATACATTCAGCTACTAGAAGGCAGAAGACTGGGAGAACGGGGGCAGGGGGATGTACTTCGTGAAGTTCCCTCTGCCTCCTCTTCCTTCTGTGGTGGACGGGTGTTTTGAACATTTGGAATCAACTGTGCTTCTTCCTTTCACAGGAGGAGCCAGAGAAAACTTACTCAGGCCTTCCTTCTGGTAAAGCACCTTAACTGGTCTTCTGGCTGCTGAATTCTGAGTCTCATAGATATTTCCTGTTTCATTCAAGCTACAAAACTCAGGCTCTAAGATTGGCCACTCAGTGGTGTATTTTCTTTGAGACTGGAGCTCCCATTTACTTGAGATCTTGTGTGTAGCCAAGTGATCAGGAGCAGTGGCCCTGCCTGCTCGGCTCAGCTGTAGCTCAGCAGCCTCCAATCCATGCCATAACCATCACCACCTTCCCTTTTTAAAGAATATTGAAAAACGCCGAGCGTGGTGGCGCACTCCTGTAATTGTAGCACTCAGGAGGCTGAGGCAGGAGGATCGCTGTGAGTTCGAGACCAGCCTGGGCTACATAGTGAGTTCCAGATTAGTCTCAACTACATAGTGAGACCCTGTCTCAAAAAACCAAACCAAACAAAAATAAAAAACAAAGCAAAAAGAATATTGAAAAACATTTCCCGAGTGCACTCAGTGATGCTGTCAGATGACAAGTTTGTAACGCATAGAATACCTTGAGGAATTATATATACTCTGCTATATAAGTTTATTTCTTGTTTGAAGAGGAAAAGGGAAGTGTATTTTAACAATACTGCTTAAATTCTGACTCACTTCTCACTTCCAAAATGGCCTTAGTTAATCTTTAACATTTCACAGCCCAATTTTCCTCACTAGCAAGAAACAAACAAAACACTTTTGTTGTATTCTGTAATGACTGATAACATATGTAAAGTACCTACAACAAAGACTGATATGTCCTAAATATGCCATACAAGTGTTATAGAAAAATAAAGTAAATATTAACATTTTAAAAAATTATGGTAAAAGACACGTGGCTATCAACCAATCTCAAAATTCTCCCCCTTGTTGCAAACACTCTCATCCTAGCATTCATGCCCTTTCTGGAGCAGTTCTGGAAGTTCTTTCCTGACTGTCTTTAGTTGCACTGTTGTGGCTGCATTGATGTCCTGAATCAATTTAAAAATGGTCACATTTTGTGGTCATTTCAACTTTGGGGAAGAGCCAGAAGTCACAAAGTGCTGAATCTGGTGAATAAAGTGGACAAGGACCCACTGTAAAATTTTTATCTGTTAGAAATTGCTGTAAACATTTTGAATCAAGACAGCCAAGGAAAGACACTCATAAAAAAGGAGTTCCAGAACTGCTTCGGACTGCTTAAGGAATGATGGGACAGCTGTGTTCAAAGGGAGGGGAAACACTTTGAGGGGATCAGTGGCAATGTTTCTTTTATTGTAATAATTTTTAAAAATTCACCATAGGTTTTGATCACAACTTTTACAGGGATAATGGAACAATTACTACTTGGTGAAGGAAAGGCCAGAAGTGTGTGTGTGTGTGTGTGTGTGTGTGTGTGGTGCAGAGGCAGGGCTTTTCAGAAGGAAGAGCTGCAAAGGAGGAAGTTGAGAGCAAAGCAGGGGGTAGATTCTGAAGGTCTTTGGCTCTGAAAAGTTTGCATTTAGTTACTAGATATTGCATCTTCTTATCAGATTAGATTAAATTTACTATATCAAAAAAAAAAGAGTTTGTGATTTTAGAAAAAAAAAATCTGCTGAGCAGTACAGGATAAAGAGATAGCAGTTAACTGAGACAATGACTTGACTGGGCAGTGGAGTTGGTTGTACGGGGACCACAGAGTGTGGAGTCAAGAACAAGTGTACTGACACCAGCTGCCTGCGCTTTCCTGGCTCTGCCACTTATGAACTGCATGGCCTTGAGGAAGCTGCTGAGCCTCTCAACTTCTGACTTTGCTTCTCTCTTAAATGAGGATGGTGGTAGTGCCTTAGTCAGAGTTGTAAAGCCCTCCAGGCACGACCTGAGACGTGATGAACAGCATGTAGACAAAAGCATCATTTGTAGTAGAAAATCGCTTCCATTGACCACAAGCTGGGAGCAGGGATACAGGAAACAAGGAAGACAAATCCAAGGCCCCTGTTGAGCAGCCGAGCGCACTCTGACATTGGAACTTGGAGGGAAAGAGAAAGTCGGGGCTTTCATAGTAAGCCTGCGTCGGGAAGAAGATTCAGGATGGGGAGAGAGCTTGGGAGGTGATGGGAGTAAATACTCTTCCCCGATAAAACTGTAGACAAGAAGATGGCCTAGAAACTTGGGGTATGCTTATGTTCCTTTCCTTTCCTCTTTTTTTTTTTTAGTTTTTCAGAGTTTATGTTATGGCCTTTAATTAAGATGATCTGTGCTTCTCTAACAAGCTTGACCAGTACATTACAGCTAGAACTTTCTTAATGGGGCGCATGCTTATTTTCTTCAGAGGGATTGAGGTCTATGATTGGACTAATGAGGGAACTGAAAAATAAGAAAAAGAAAACAGCCAATGGAGTAAGGAAAAGCTCAAATATAAAGAATTCTGTCTGAGAGGGTGGTCAGCAAGGTCAAAGACCAAATAATTCTATGACTTTATCATTGTACAATTTTCCTCCCAATGGGCCATCTCTCTCATGTTTCCAGTAATAAGATTTGCCTTTTTGCCCTCATGAATTTGCAGCTGCTTTCTGTTTTCAGTCATGTAATGAATCCCAGACACATCCATATGTCAACTGTATAGCAGAAAAGAAAGACTCCTCAGTATACCAGCATGTGTATTCGGGCAAATGAGGAAAAGCCTAATCTGGGGAATGAATTAACTCAGCCAGAAGGGACTTTTGGTCCATGCATTGAACGCTAATGGTTTTCTGTAAGTTAATGAGAATGATGCTAATCTGTTCCCTGCTCTCTTCCAACTTCACTGTTTCCCACTAAACCTCAGTCATCACTGAGGTATCAGCTCTCACGGTTACTACCCGTATTCTTAACACTAGAGAGACAGGGTTGCGGGGTTGGTGTGCCCTCACTCCTGACTCTCTGTCGATGGGGTGAGTGGACTTTTGGGCTCATCTGGTGGAAAGGCTTAGCTAACGCTCAAGGTCCTCACGCTGCTTCAGGAGTGATGTTCTACTTCACCTGCCTCAAATAAAGAAACTCCTTAGGTTTTCAGAGGAAAGAAAAAATTTGTTTCCATGAAAAAGAATGGCCTGTTGTCTCACCAGCAGTCCCAGGTGTGCTGGGGCACTGCAGTAGGATACTGAAGAGGGACTGAAGAAAATATGAGGCTATGGCTTGCGAGAGATTAAGTTTATTAAGGCGTCAGTAGAAAGGGTAAGGTGATTTGTGACTTAGTAACCAAAAATGATAGAGTCCAGTGGCAGTGGGTTGGACAGGAAAGTTGCCAGGAGGTGCTCGGATTGTCCAGTGGTCTCTGGGTGGCCTAGTGGGACAGAGAAATCAGCAGAGAGAGCTCCAAGTTCCTGGTGGTGGATAGCTTGGCTGTAGTACTCTTCAGTGCTTTGTTCCATTCTCAGTGTTTAGTGGTGCTGCCTGGACTCTCATACTCCACAAGCTCTGTTCTGTACTCAGTTATTGCAGGGAGTGTTTTTAAAAACACAGTAGATAAAGCTACATAGCAGTGACATCACTAAGCAGCCTTGTCCCACTCTGTGACAAGCATTCCGGGAAAGACCTGACCCCGCATATGAGCAGGAAGGCAGGTTCTAGAGCCCACGCTAGTTTGCTCCGTTCAATGTCACTGTCCGTTTACAGTGTCCCCTAATACAGTAATGCTGCCTTCCACTCACCATGAGGGGGAAAAAAGAAGCTGATAAACAGCACTGGAGAGGAAAAAGTACTTTGGTGGTTTGAGGAGGTGGAACAAAGTAACTGTCTATTTTCAAAAGGCTAATGAGATGAAAAGATTGAAAATGGGGGAGTGATTATTATTGCTCCTGTGGCATATTTCAGAGTTGCTTTATTTTGGGTGGGAAAAAGTTAGATGTTGGAATATAAATTGAGAAACGATGTGGGCAACAAGACTTTTTATCAGAGCACCGAAGAGAAGAAGCTTGGATCATTAAAAGTTAACTCCATATATATTTATTATGTGTGCAGGATGCAGAAGGTGGTAGGAGTAGAGCTGGCCTTGTTGGGAATGCCTGGTGCCCATCAGCGTTTCCCGGAGGTGCTGCTGTCCTTCCCTCTGAAGAGGGAAACGAGGCTGCACCAAGAATCGCGAATGGTCCTGTGCTGTCCACGTTCCAACAGCTCTTCTGAACCTTGACTGAGGGGTTATTTTGCTGACACATTGAGCGTTTTCCTCCTCTCACTTCCACCATTAGTGATGAAAACCAAAGGGGTGAAAATAAACTGTCCAGTCCACCAGCCATTTGTAGAGATGTTTAGTTAATGGATAGAAAATGCACAGTCGTTAAATGTTAATTAATTCCTTTTTTGAGCAGCTCATATTCATTTTATGCTATTTATGAGGGTTGTCTTGTACACACATTCCTATTACTTTGGTTCATCCACTGAATTTCCCTAAGTCACTTATCCTAAATGTTCATTAATTTCAACCAGCTCTAGAGACTGTGTTCTCATCGAACATTATCGTGGAGTGCAACTCAAAAGCAAGGACCGTGTCTGCCTCGTGGTCTACAAAACATGCCCTCCAAGGAAGGAGAAGTGCTTCAGGGAGCCCCAAAGACAGGATTCAGCGAAGTAATGATGATGATGATGACGGTGGGGTAATGGGATGGCAATGGCAGTGATGCCACTTTGGATCTATTCCCTGTTTTTAGGCTGAATGCAGATGAGAGCTGTGGCACCTGTGCCTTGTCTTACCAGGTGCATCAAAAGCATTTTGTATTTTTTAGCAGGTGCACAGAGAAGAATATTCCCTGGAGAGAGTTTGGAAGACTTGGAAGGGCAGCTGAGCAGTGAATGGACTGAATAGATTTATCTGTTTGCCAGGAGAGTGCAATAAATCTTTAGCCAGCACAGGGAAAGGATTTAAAGCGATCCTGGCCTAAGTGCAATTTCATTGTCAGTTACATGATTTTGTGTGGTCAGGCACATTCTGTTTTCCTTCCTTCATCTGTAAATGGACTACAATATTCTACTTGGAGAAACCCCTTCCCTCAGAGTGATACTTTCACCTAGTTTCTGATGTGTAGGCTGGCCTCCGAAAATGTTTTCATCCTCTTTGTGATCGTCAGTTTTCCTCCTGACCATCAGTTTTCTCACCTGTAAAATGGGAAACCGATAGGCACATCAAATGCGATAACGTACACGAGTGCCCTGTGTAAGGCAGCATCTGCTGTAATTTTGCAAAAGTTAATTATAATGTGGTGAAGTGTAGGCTTTTAGGAGTGAGTGGGTCCTGTGGGAAATCACTGCAAATCTATGGGCTTTTGCAAATTTCTCTGACTTTGAATACAAATTCAATGTCATCGCCATCCTCCAGGCCGGGGCTGCAGCTAACCTTGTGAACAGTGGTCACGGAGAAGGCGAGAAGGTGGACCAGAGGGTGGATTGTAGAACTGCTCGTCTGGGACTCAGCTGTGCCACCCTGGCTGTGGGAAATGTGGATTTCTCTGTAGTTAGAGAGGGTTAGAGAGGGAGGCAGGGAGGCAGGGAGGCAGGGAGAACAAGAGATGGGGGTGTGGAGGAGCTGCTAGGAATTCACGAGGCTTTGCAAAGTTCATTTGCCTGGTAGCGGCTACAAGTGGCACGCAGAGCTCTCTGGGTCCCAGTTTTGGAAAAGGAAGGACTTGGGGGGCACCCACCAGGATGCTGCTGAGTCTTGCACTTCTCTTAATGGTTGCAGCTGGCCCATGCACAGTGCAATGCCATGCCTCCTTCACTGTCCTCGGTCTGACCCCTTCTCCTCCGGAGGGAGCTGCATCCTGACATCTTGCAACCAGTGGGGGAGGGGGAGACAAGCGAAGGATGAGCCCTCTGCATTGGGCTCCCTATCAGCCTGGCCAGTGTGCAGACAATCCCCTTCTCCCCTGCCAAATTTCTTTACTGAAAAATTGAACCATCTTGTCTTTATTTTAAATTTTAAATGGGCAAATTAACTTTATTGGTTAAACTGCTCTGGAGGAAAAAAGGGCTTTTTACCTTCAACACCATGACATCATCTCATCTGTCACCTTTTAAGAGCCCCGTGTTTGGAGTTGAGCCTCTTGGCAGCCTCTGCAGTGGGCAGCAGCAGCTTGAAAATGACAGGGAGAAAGTGGGGAGGCCATGAAATGAACTGATTGTTGGAAATGCGGTGACGTGGCTGCAAAGACGGGAGACAGGAGAGCCAGAGCTGGGACAGCTGCTCCAGCCTTAAGAGTCGAGCTGCAAAGCCAGCTGGCTCCCAGTGCACGCAGGCTGCAGCACACGCTGACTTGTGAATTCGTGGCTTTTAGAACAGGAAGATTAGACACTGTGTTGGGGTTAATGTGCTGAAGAACGCCTGTTCTTTTCTTCCGTTTGGGTGATGGGGAAGTTGGAAGCACCCAGTCTAGGGAGGGGTGGATTTCTTGATTGATTCTGCAGATGACTGGTTCTCACGCTTCTGGGGCTCTTGAGCCTTTAGAATCTTGGTACCTCACTTCTGTCCCCAGCATCCGTCACGCCCCTGGTGGTGGATACCGCTTTCCACTGCAAGGCTTTCAGGGCCACCTGACTCTCCTTCTGCGAGGGTGGGGTGGGGGGTGGGGGTCGCTAGGGAGCAAGTGTTGAGATGCAGATGTGCGTGTGTTAAGACTTCCAGAGAGCGTGCTGGGGCCTCTCCCTGTGAAGGTGAGGATGGCAGGCCCAGGAGAAAGGAAGCAGAGACGCGTGTGGAGTTGCAGTGTGGTCCAGGCTGGTGCCACAAGTGTCTCTGAAGCTCAGGTGGCCCCTTTGAGCCACCTCGAGTGGAAGTGTTTGCAAAAGCACTCACCAGTCCTCGGGGGCTGCTGTCCCCAGAGAGGGCGCTCTTCTCAGAGCACCTCGTTCCCACAGCACCCAATCCTGGAAGCTGCAGTGCACCCCATCCACTCACTGCAGTGCACCCCAATTATCCACTGCACTGCTCTTCCCCTCTCTGCGCCCTCTTTCCAGCAGTCAACAAGCCTCTCTCCTGCTTATGCGCTCATCATTAGCTGCCGACCTCCTCAGGTTCCTCCTATGCCCCACAAGGATCTGAGTCAGTGTCTTTGCCTAGATTTCCAGCCTCGCCCATCTCTTTTTGTCCTCTACACTTTAGGCAAGAGACTCTGTACACACTGTTCTTGCCATCCGCAGTGCTTGATGTCCCTTGGCCTCCCCAGGAGAAGATTTTTGTTGTTGTCCAGCATTTTACCCTTCTTCCTGGTTTCTGGGACTTTCATTGTGTTTGTCAGAAGGAAGGGAGCCTCCTTCCTGAGTACTTCACCTAGACCTGTGCACCAAGGGTTTCCCACACTAGACTTCGAATCTCAAGTTGGTGACAAAAGCTGAAGGGGCAGTGAGCCTCGGCTGTGGCCTGGGTGGCAGCAGCAGGGGCCATGCGCTAGGCAGCAGGTCCAAGAGAATTTTGCAGCCGCTTTCCTTTGACTCCTCGTGTTTTCTGATCTTATCCCTTCTTCAGTCTTCCTGTTAATTTGGTGCATTACCTGATTCCCTCCTCATATGCTCCCCTTTTTATTTTTATTTTTTTCTACTATCAAGACTCGAACTGAGGACCTAGCACTTGCCAGGCAGGCACCGCACCAGTGAGCTAAATCCCGATACCTGCTCCTTTTTTGGTTCACTTTTGCCTCACAGTTCACGATTTTGAGATCTGCTTATGAGCCACTTTCTTGGAAAGACCTTTAATGGTGCTCACTCCTATGAGGGTAGGTCAGATCTCCCACACATTGCCAAGGTTTCCTCATCCAGAACTCTTATCTGTGTATCTATGTATCTATGTATCTGTCTATCTATCTATCTATCTATTTCATCATCATCATCATCATTATCATCATCTAGCTATATCATATATATAGATCAGTTTGTAATATTAAGAAAAGTACTTATTTGACTAATCTCTATCTTCTCAGTTACATTTTAAGGGCAAGATTTTGTCTGTTTTTATCACATTTTTTCTGCAATCCTAGCACAGAGCCTAACAATATGCAGGCGTATACTTTGAATAAATAAAATAATAATGAAAGTCGGTGGTTAGAATTGGATGTCTGTAATTTTTTAAGACATGAAGTAGATATGGACATAGAAGCAGAACGGTACAGGATATTTTCCTAAAGGACTAAGAAAATACTGATTTTGTTAAACACTGTCTTCTCGCCTGTGTCAGTGATTTCCTGTTTCCTTTCTTCTGTTTCCCCTTTTTGTGAACTTCTCTTTCACATTAATGCTATAACTGATTGCCTCTCTTACATTCAGATCCTTATCGCGGTTTAGAGGACTGAAAATTCCAGCTTTCCATTTTTGGATCTGAGTTTTCCCACTGTTTAAACACAGCTCTGCTTTGCTCTCCTTCTTACCCTTCGCTGGGGCTTTTAAAGAATGACTGATGAAATGAATAGGCAGCCTGTGAACTGAGCCAGATTCCTTTGCAGAGACTTTTTTAGGTTGCTCCAGGGAACTGCAGTGCCGAACATATCTTTGAGAACATTAGGCAAGGGAAGCCCCACTTGTTCCCCTTTCCGGTCTCTACCAAGTTTCATGTTACCACTTGTGAGCCCAGATTCTATGTCCTTTCCATCTGAGTTTTGCCAAAGAGCTTGGATTTGAGTCGATCTCGGGAAGTGTAGGGCCTGAGGCAGATAAATGCTGCTGCAGTGATAGCTGCCTAGGACCACACAGCTACCAGGACTTCTGTGGAAAGGGTGAATGGGGTTGAGTTTTGCATTCTGGAAGCCTCTTCAGTTAGCACGGCCCGGCTTTGGCCCACATCAGAGAACATAAGAAAGGACAGATGAGAAGGAGCCAGCCCTACAGCCGCAGAATGGTGTGGTGGAACGGTGATTAAAATCGAACACCGGCTGACTCAAAGTCTAGGCTTTTTCCCCTCCTCCGAAACGTCTTGCTGGTGCTGTGTTGAGGACAGAGCTTTTCTCTGCTTGGTACGAGCTCGTCCTGGTGAATAATGCGTCACGGATCCCTCTTATGTATAGATGCTCCTGACATCGGTCTGCTGGTACCGCCACACCCCGTATGTCTGGAGATGTCTATATTCAGAACGTTTTTCTGAGCATCGTACTTTTGATTGGCATGATAGCAAAAGAAGACCGAGTATTCTTGTGAAAATTGAAAGGGAAGTTGCTTAAAAGCTACAAATCTAGGATTTAGATCTCAGTCTTGCCATTTAATAGTTGTGCAACTATCACCAAATTACTTCTCTAAGCTGTATCTTCAATCCGGTTACCATTGTGGCAGGATTAGCTTTCTTATGACTATCAGTCATATTTTCCTTAAATCAGTTTAAATCTGACTCTCATGTCCCTTACACTTCGCTCTTGGAAAAGTTTTCTTAATCAGTGGAAGGGCTCCCTCTGCTAAGATTGTATAAGATGAATGTATGGGAAACTTACTCATGTGGGATATGCAGGATGAAGTGTGGGATCGGAAGGTGGGGCGAGGATTCTCAGATTAGCTATTTATTCACAAAAGTACCAGGGTGTTCTATTCTGTGATAAATGTGAGGGAGAGAATGAAAAATAGACTCAGACCCTAAAGGAAAGCTGAGGAGATAAATGGTGGTTCAAGGAACCGTAATGGATAGCGTGCTAGGGGACGAGCAGGGGGTGATTAAACTAGATGAGCAGGGAGATGGTGTAAAGAAGAGCTTATTTAATCTGAAATCAGATTATCTCAAGAAAATAAGGGATTAGAAAGACCATTTCAGGCCCAGGGAACAGCATGTGTGAAACACAGGGTCTTTAAAAGAACTAAAAGAGGCCCATGAAGACTCACACTGGGGTTTGGGCTGTAGCTCTTGCCTGGAATGTCTAAGGTCATGGGTTCAGTCCCTGGTACTGGAGAAGAAGACTGGCTCAGATAGTAAGTAGGGAGGGAGATGGGAGATGAGATAGGACTGAGGTGGGAAGGTAGGAGGGGCCAGGTAATCTGTGTGGTGTGTTATCGTGGGATTCATGAGTCTTTCTTTCCCCTGAAGATTTATATAGGAACAGCCTTATTTTAAAGGAAATATTTGTAAAGCAGAAAGATGAACAGCAAATGCTATTGATTGGCATAATTCACGTATACCTTTGCTTGTTCCTTTACTGTTTCGAACCCTTGCTGTGTGCCAGCCATGGTGCTGCGGGCCCCTCACACCTAGACATCCCAGGAACCTGAGGGAACAGGCATCATCCCTCATCTTCACGTTATTTCCACTGCAGACAAATCAGGCTCAGTGGGCTCAAGTAACGTGCCCAAAGTCACATTGCTCATGACTATAAAACCATGAATTTAATCCAGTTATTCTTATTCTAGAGCCCTCATTTTTACCCTCTCAAATTCACAAATGGTCGATTGGATAATATACTTCTTAGAAAAAAAAAAAAAGCTTCCTATGACTGAACACATAGTTATAATGTATTTTGATGGTGAGAGGAAGTTGGTTTGGGAGAACAATCCTAGAGAGTAGTGAATTCCTTCCAAAAGGAGCAGTTAGGCTGCTGAGACGTGTGTGTGTGTGTGTGTGTGTGTGTGTGTGTGTGTGTGTGTGTGTTTACATGCTAGGGTGAGCTGGGTAACATAGTGAGTTAAGGTCCCAAATCTGCACGTTTTAAACCATGCTCTGTGAAGAAAATCACTCTAAATGCTATTAATATACATTTTATGGAAAAGGGGCTCTTCAGTCAAACACGGGAAAGCTTGGGAAACAAAGATTTCTTTACTGCAAGACTTCTCAGGTCCTTTAAGCTTTGTAAAACAAGACTTTTCAAAATATGAAGGACTAGTATATTTCAAAGGGAATTATTGCCAACACTTGTTAATATTATTATTATTTTCTCTGAACATTTATTAGGTAACATTGTATAATGTAGATTAGGGAACAATGCTTTAAATAATCTTTATAAATTTTACGATTTTGTATTGGTGAAATTGATTATGATAATTAGTACTATTCTATAAACAGTTTTTAATGAATATCCCCTGGAGAGATACTGTCTTTGAGATGCAGGGATGATTTTTTTATGGACTTGTTTGTTTTAAGACGAAGCATCTTTATTATTGTCTTAAGACAATATTTGTGCCCTCGTGCCGGTCTGAGCTTAAGGAAAAAGCCTTTGCTTCTCCTAACTCATTTGAACAGCTGTGGATTGGACTGAGATTTAATGCCACCTTCACTATTTTATTACTATGTGTTTGCAGAAGTGGATGAACTGGGTGCAGGAGGGCTCCAAATTAGATTTTAAAACCAGGGGCCAAAGCCTCTTTTCCCACAACATAAAGTCTTTTGTGTCAGAAAGACTTATCCATATTACAAAGATGAACAGAATGAGGAGTGAAGGGGAAATCTGGCTTTTGGAGTTAGCAATAGCAGAGAATGGAAATGCAGATAGAAAAAGAGAGGAAAGAGAATTTACTGAATTGTAATTTCTTTTTAAAACCTGTTTGGAGGTCCTTCCCTTTTACCACTGTGTTCATCCATTAAGCTTTCTCTTTTTTGCAGTAAGCATTGATTTGTAAAAATAATGGCTCCAGCTGGAAGATGAAAATTTCATTTAAAAAATACTCTATATCTTCTAGCTTATGGTATCTTTAAAAATCTAAAAGAAGGAATTGCCAACTTACTTTGTAGGTTTTCATTATGATTATTTTTCAAATTCTTGGACTGTTTCCATCGACAGAAACAATTTCAATGCTTATGGTTTAGTGGGAAGAGAACTTTTCTCTCTTTTTTAAATGCCCAATGCAAAATTTGTATCAAAATTGGCTAAAGTTTGGGTGTTCAGCTCCTTTAAATTCATCTTTAAGAATGATGGCAAAAGGAAGAAATCTTCACACCATTTCTAAATGGACGAGAAGGAAGATGGATTTTTCTTTTTCTTTTTCTAAAGCACGGGCTACAGAGTGCATTGGTTTCCTGTCTTTGTGGTAAAATCTGTGGATGTTTTTGCCTATTGGCTTATTGTGGCTGTGGTAAAAGGAGGGGGATTCTTTAAAAGATGGATCGTTCTTATATCTTATACGTAAAGGTACTGCCAAGTTTTCGCTACCTCAAACAGTAATCTTATGACAAAAGTGCTTCCACGATATTCATTTTACAGGCAAGAAAACCGAGGCTGTGAGAGGCTGACTTATCCAGGTTCACAGAACAGGCAGTAGAGCCACCACATAAACTAAGCTTCTAGGCTTCTCCAGAGAAGCAGGACCCACCGCATGGGCCTATGGAGGGATTCAGTATAAGGAACTGGCTCACACAACTCCTGATAAGTGGCACATCTGTAACCGGCAGGCTGGACACTCAGCAGAGCCGATGTGTACTTCCAATTTGAGTCTGAAGGCATGAGACCCAGGAGAGCTGAAGGTCTAAGTTCCAGTCCAAAAGCTTTCAAGTTTGAAACGTAGAGCCAGTGCTTTGGTGCAAGTGTCATGGCTGGTGAAGGACAGTGTTGTAGTTCAGCTGCCACTCAGGAGGAATTCTCTCTTACTAAGCCTCAGTTGGGTGGACAAAGTCCATTTGTATTTGGAAGGACGGTCGACTTTACTTGGTGTACAGATTCAAATGTTAATCTCACCCAGAAATATCACAGACACACCCCAAACACTATCCTATCTATCTGATAACCCTGCATCCCACGCAAGCTGACACATGAAATTAATTATCACTAAATTCTACTGTGTCTAACGTCCATGCTTTTCTTGTTCAATTGCAACAGTAAGTCCTTCTTCCAGAACTGTTTTTGAAGCTCTCGTCTATGCTCTTGTTTATGTCTATCTTCCTCCCACAGTTTTTCCTCTTATCCCTCACACTTCTTTGCATGACTGTTGATCAAGCCTTTCCCTTGACAGAGTTTTGTGCTCATACTGATTGTTTAAAACTAAATAGGACTCCCCAACTGGGTGATTTCTTGTTTGGTGTCTGTCTTCAAGGGCACACTTGGCCATGTCTGCAAAACAGTTTTCATTGTCATGACTGAAGTGGTGAGGACTTCTGGCATTTAGTTGCCAGAGGTGAGGGTTGCTGCTAAAGATCCTGAACTGCATAGAGAAGCTTCCCACAGGAAAGAATTATATAGGTGGAGGTGTTAATTGTGTCAAGGTTCAGAAACTCTGCTGTAGTGTAAAGATTCTGAGGGTCCATTGTGGGTTTTGTTAGATCTATCTGCAAAGATAGATTTCATATGTGAAAGTCTATGCAAAATTTTATATGTACAGCATGCTATGTACTTCTCTTTCTGGGTGGACTCGTGGATTTCTTTAGATCCTGACAGAGTTCCATGCCTTCCTTGGTGGATACGACAGACTTACATTTAGCATCCAAGTTTTCTTGTGCATTATTGCATAGTACAGGCTGCACGTTTAAGATCTGTGTTTGTCAAACTCACCAGATCTTATACTAGGTATAAATTGAGTTCTTTGAAGTATATCTTGCAGCATGATATTTGGAAGGCAAAAGTGAGGCAGGAGCCATATTTCTGCTGCTTTGGTTAGTTTTTGCTGGCGAGAGTATTGGTGATTGTGTAGGGCTTTTGTTCATTATCTTCCTAGGGATCAGTCGAGAGTGTCATGGGTGGTAAGATGCAATGTACTGATGGTGGTGGTGAAGGCAGTGGTGTTTTGATCTTGGATCACCATTGTGACAGTATGTTCCTGGGTACTACAGTTCCAGAAGCACCCCCTTTATTCCCCAGCTTTCTGATAGCGGCAGAAAAGAGACTCTCCAACGGGACCATTATTGAGCATTTTTCTAGGTATTATTAATATACAGGATTAACCTAGAATCTGGTATTCCAAATCTTTTAGGATTTCAAAAACACTTGATTTCTCACATTAAATTCCATTCTACTAAAGCTATTGAGCTAATTATCTGTTTCTGGCAATGCAGCCTGCTAATGCTCCTCTGAAAAGTTTAGTACTGTGGATTTGCTTGACTGCTCGTCTGATGGAGCTGCTGATTCCCTTTTCACTGCAGAGTGCTCATTACCTAGATGGCAGGACCTCCTAGATGCATAAGTCACAGAACTGCTAAAAATGATGGATTTGGTGCATTTCCAAACTTATAATTGTGGAGAACAAGAAAAAGAATCACAGTTCAGTGTGAAGCAGAGCTTGCTGGTATCTTGTGCTTCACTGCATATGCAAGAAATATGGAAAGTTCAACACCGGCAAGGACCCTAGAGACCATCTAGACCTAGTGTTCTCCAGCAGTGGACATTTGTGGAGAATTTTGGGTTGTCTGAATAACTAACAGTGCACCAATTCCCTGCACACATCCGGCAGTCCTACGCCATGAACACTGGCTGCTTCCCTGCAAACGGAAATGCCCATAGTATTCCTGTTAAGAAACGTCAGCCCATTCTTCTTGTTTTGCCAAAGAAGCAGGTGGGGCACAGAACCATGAAACATTTTTTCCTAAAGTCACAGAACTCAGAGCTACAACGGAAACCCGGGCCCTCTGGCTATCAGTGCAGGGTCCTTTCCTCATTTTAGAAGAGGCTTTCTGAAGAGAGAGGAAAAAAGACCAGAGATGAAATTAAGAGGAAGAGTGGCTGGAAGCAGGTCTGGTTTTCAGGCAGTGTGCACTGAAATGGTCAGGCTGTTGTTCTGTTTGTTTGTTTTATATTCATCCAGAGTCAGTTCTCCTTGCTCACTCCCCATGCTGTACAAATTGTTAAATGTGTTATGGATCACCTCTTAGTAAGAGAAACCTACTGAAAGAAAAGGTAAATGGAAGGAAAGACATTGGCTTGGCATTTAACTCTGCTCCCAGCATGGTTGCTCCATCTTGAGATGTTTATTCTTCAGTATACAGGGGGAATTTTAAATTCTTTTTCTCTGCATTTAAATTGCTGGCAGTAACCCACTAGTTACCACGTCCCCAAAGGACACCTTGCTTGCTGTAGATTTTGCCTCTGCCATGATATTTTCCTTTCTGAGGTGTTATAGATCACACTGGAAAGTTTTGCAAATGTTCTTCAGACCTTCAAACTGTCCCCAGACTTCTGATGCAGAACTAATTGTGCAGGGATCAGTGATTAGTTCTTACATTGGAAAAGAATATTTCTCACCTGAACAGAAAGTGAATTTAATGAGTACATTGTGCTTTGCAGTGTAACATTCAGCCATAATCACCTTTCTCTAAGAATCAGGCTCCTGAGTTTTCTGAATTTCATTGTAATCTTCCTACTTAATCCCATGATTAATTTTTAATTGCAGGTACTATATGCAAAATAAAGAATTAAGCTAAAAATTAGGATATACTAAATTAAATCTTGACTTGCCCCTGCTCTTATGGGAAGTTTTCATCCACACTCCTGTAACGAGGAATTGTTTCTTGGCAAGGGCAACACCTTATAGCTTTGGGATCTGCACAAAGTCGATAAGTAGATTTCATTCATTTCTTCACATCATTGGCGCGTATTTATTGAACATTTGTGATGCATTGAGAACTGTGACATACAGGGGATTTACCCAGGGTGATTTATCTCAGACTATGTTCCCTAGCCGAGCGGTCAGTCTATTTGGGGGCGTGCTGCTTTTATTCTTTGCCCAGGTCCCTTCATTCTATTTCCTGTTTTCTATACTATCTCAGGGGAGACACCAACAAGAACATTGAACAGAAGAATTTCTAAACTGATCAAGAAAGCCAAAATGGTATTTGCCTTTAGGGAGCTTATATTTTGGTATAATTTTACATTGAACTAAACTACCTTATTGAAGTATTACAGGGGTTGTTGGGCAAGAAAATAAAGCATCCAGTATAATGTTGGCCTCAAATAACCCTATAATAAGGAATGATGTTTACTATGTCATTATGTTATTAGTGGAATGTTTTGTTTTCTACTTGTCTGCCCAATCTTAAGTCACTGCAGAGCAGCCAGTCCCCCTTAGCCCTGGGTCCCTGTCATTTTCACTTCCATGCTTCCGTACAAAGTGGGAAATGAGATAAACCCTAGGGTTTTATAAAATAGCAAGAATAGAATGATACCTGCGCAGACAGAATGATGCGGATTGGGACACAGCCTTAGATAAATTAGCTAAAATTTGTTTCTCCATTGAGGATATGAAATCATAATGTATGTCATCTCTCCCTCCTCCCTCTAGAGCAGGGGGGCTCCGTGGGGGCCTGGATTACAACTTCACTGATCATGTAGGATGCAGGCCTTCTCCTGAACTGTGATGAGAAAATTCTGTCTCAACAACATCCCCAGGCCCAGAGTGACAGATCAGATGTTGCTGATTTGTTTTGGCCTGCTTGAAATTTGATAGGCAAAAAGGTAGGGATATTTCATGTACAGTGGATAATAAAAATAAAATTAATCAAAAAGTTTAAGAGCCATCCAAGTATTATAGTCAGGAAGAAAGGTAATGGGGTATTTAGAAGACATTTGCATGAAAAGTACCACACAATTGAAGCAACCCTGTGGACTATTGACTAATCATAGCCACAGAGATTTATTGAAAAGTAATGGAGAAGGGTGGTATTGGGTGAGAAGAGAATAATCAAATCCAGGCCTTGACCGGAAAGCAATTTAGAGGCTTTGGGCATCACCCAGTCTCTCTGAATTTTGGTCTTCTTGTGAGTCCAACACTAATAGATGTCCCGGTCCTCAGAATTATATTGAAGAGTTGTGAGAATAAAACAGATAAAAAACACCAAAGAGCTTTGTTATGAGCTGAGTTGGGTCACCTCCTCCCCTTCCACCAAATTCATCTGTTGAAGTCCTAACACCGAGTACAGAATGTATTTAATGTAGAGTCTTTGAAGGAGTAATTAGGTTCAAATGAGGTCATTACAGTAGACTGTTATCTAATATGACTCTTGAAAGAAAAGGCTATTAGGACACAGACACGTCCAGAGAGAAGACTATCTGAAGACCCAGGAAGATCATGATGAAGGGACAGAGACCTCAGAAAAATCAGTCTTGCTGATGCCTTGATTTCAGGCTACCATCCTCCCAGACTGTGAAGAACTAATTTCTGTCTAAGCCTTGAAGTCTGTGATGTTATGGCAGCCCTCACAGATGAGTATAGATCTTGACGAAATAAAGGCATCATGCACTCTTTTGGTAGCTTCCTATATTGCCTTTAATGTGTCATAAACGCTCCATAACTTGGAGTTATCAATAGCACAAGGTAAGTGTCACTGTGGGAGTGGCACAGAGGCCACACAAGAAGAGAATGTGAGTGAATATGACAAAACTAGAATAACTGGCAGATTTAGCACTTGAACAGTTGGAAAGGTGATGGTTCTGTTTGTAGAGATGGGAAACCTCTGGTCTTTATGGAGCAGAATTTGGGAAAAGTGGTTAGTTCAGTTTGATTTATTCTGAGAACAGGGCATAATTATCTCCCAGGCTGATTTTAGTGTTTCCTTAGATCTATAATCGTTTCATCTATCTTATTTACTAAGCCAAAACAATAGATCCAGTCAGATTACTCTTCGTGTGTAATTTTAGGTTCTTGCAAGTAGCTGATCTTTGTCCTGAGAATCCTTTGAAGACGGTGCTCTTACAATGACTACATTTTCCAGAGAGAAGAGAGGGGAGACAGGCAAAGAGAAGGGGATAAGAATTCATTCCCCAAACATGTTTCCCTTTATTTTCAAAGAGGAAACAGGAGGCTGCCGCAGATGTCAAGGTTAATGGGCTTGAAGTGTGAGTGGGTAGATGGTGATTTTCACTAAAAATACATTAGGTGAGAGGAAGAAGAGATGACTCCTGCTTCTGTTGCTCATTTTATTCATAGCTGTTTCATGTCCTTCGGCGGAGTGTTCCCCTTCCATTGACAGACACATGTCCTGATGGCTTCATTTGGGAATTAATGTTCTCTGGGTCCTTGGTGCCCTGGTAGGAATTTGCCAAAGACTCTTCCATTCAGTGAAGCTTATTCCAAAGACCATGAGAAGCAAAGGGCTGAAGGCTGGGACTTGGTCCTCAGGGTCTGCCTGTGAGACAGAGTTCTCAGCTTGCCCAGGGAGGTTGAATTTGCTACCTTGCTAGCCAAATAGCAGTATCACCACAACTTTCCTGTTCATTGGTTGGTTTGTTTGTAGGAGTCACATAAAGGCTTTTGGTGTCCCTTAGCACTTAGAACTTAATCTAGCCTTCCAGCAGGAATGCTTGTCAGCAGCAACTGAGAAGAATCAGCTTGGTTTGGAAGAGACATTTCCATAGTCCCTTCCAAGCCCCGCGTGTGTGGATTGTGAGCTCATTAGCATGCAGAAGCCATGGGAGAGGTCTTGCATTGCAGACAACATTTTATAACCCTGAACAATGGGTGTGTACACTGAGGGGCTCTTCATACCTCTTCCTGAACATAAGCCCTAGTGCCTCCCCAGCCCACTCCACCCCAGTTGTTGCTTCTGGGTTATTGACTCGCTGCTGCTTGGTTGTGGTTACTATTTCAAAAGCACCTAGAAGTGCTCTGTGTTTTGTTTTAAGCTGACTGGAACTTTTGAAGTCAGACTTCAGAGACCTCTTCCCAGTGAGACGGCTGCCCTGAGAGACAGAGGGAATATACCAGAAAGACAGTAAGATTTTACAACATGGTTTATCTTATTTTACCCATCTTTTGTGCTGTATCAGGGGCATCACATGTGCTTCTCTGAGTTTTCCAGGATGTAGGTGGGATAGAGAAGGATAAAGAGTGAGAAAGGGCTGTGACCTGCTCAGCCCATCTCCACAGGCTCACCTTCCGGAGAACATGTGTGTACAGCACACACACACACACACACACACACACACTCACACTCATGCACAGACACATCCCTGCTAACCTACGGGAGTAAGAACCACTTCAAGGGTGAGGGGTGAAGGGGCCTCTCTAGAGACGAAAGGAAGGTGCTTCCCGCTCTCTTGTGTTTGGTTTTAGCCATTAGCCCTGTTAACTGAGTCGAGCAACCACTAGGCACAGCTGTTTTATTCCACATACTTGCTGATCCACACAGTTTCTGCAGAGCTCTGACAGTTGTTCTCGGCTCATAAAGAACATTTGAATAGATTGCTCTAATTCTGACTGGCACTCGAGTATAGGATTCTGACCTCCCAGAAATGGCGCTTTTCCAAGGGGAAAGATGGTAAATAGAATATTTCCCTCCCCTTCCCTCCCCTTTATGGCCCACATTGGCTGGGCTGAACTGTTTGGACGCTCGTTTCATACTCCATCTTCCTTTCAAAGAGGCTGCAATATTACAACTCAATTACCATATGGCAATATTTAGAAATGATCTGAATAAATGAAAGCAAATAAGCACATAAACACATACATCCACGTAATTTCTAGCTAACATATGAAATGTGTTAAAAATGTAATTCTAAATTAGTGGTTCCTTAGGACAAACATGAGGGCAATATATCATTACATATTTCTTGACACCATTAAAATCAATCTGAATGAAATCGGGAATAAATATGTGATATTAAAGATATTATCTTTATTGCACACACTGAAGACAGACTGCTCTGTTCTGAGAAAACTTCATTGTGTTCCAAAGTTATAAAACCCTAATTTCTTTCTATAATGGCTCTGGGTTTTCTGTTTTCCATTAGGACCACAAAAGCAGGAGCAGCCTTGGTTCCAGGGCCTCTCTTCATTCTGTCTCCTGGCAAAGACTTCCCCACTGACTGGCCTTTTGTCAGACTTCTCTAAGTGCAGTTTTCAGCCTGATGGACATGGTCCTGCCTCACGCAGTTCTAACCAGAATCTCGGGAATTGAGCTCGGGAAGAATCCCCTCCCTCGACACGTGACCATTTTTAGCCCGTCAGGCTCCTCCTCTCTCATCTTGGCTGTACATCCTTGAAGCCTTGAACAAAAATCCTGCTAGGCCAGGTTAGCAAGAATTTTCCTATCTTTGATATCTTTTCTTAGTAATTTTTCACCTACTAATTCCCTCACTGTTCCTGGTTGTAAATCTCTGCTGTCTTTGGGGTTCTGAGAATTGAGTCCATTCTCTCTTCCTTATCACAACACCCTTATTGCAGTTTTTTGTTTGTTTTTTGAGGCAGGGTCTCACTATGTAGTTGAGACTGACCTGGAACTCACTATGTAGCCCAGGCTGGTCTCAACTCACAGCGATCCTCCTGCCTCAGCCTCCTGAGTGCTGGGATTACAGGTGTACGCCACCACGCCCGGCCTGCAGTTGTTTTGAGTGAAGTCTTTATTACCATTTTAACAAGAATTAAATGTATATATCAAATATATCTTACATATGTCAAATATGTTATATATATCAAATAATATATGTGATAGTTAAAGCAAATATGTCT
>NW_022900943.1:10907828-10929946 GCF_012274545.1 Fukomys damarensis | reverse complement strand
TATCTTATACATATTGTGCTTCTGAGGATTAAACCCAGGACCTTTGCACTGAGCTAAATCCCCAACCTGCCTGTCTTTCTGACTGCGCCGTAACATGGTTATGGGGTAAAATACACAGACTTCTACATTATTTGTGATGATGCAACCTCTTTGCTAGAAGACGCTAGACCTTCTGAGCCCTCGTTAAGAGGAATAGCAGCAATCTATGTTAGAAGGCTCCTGAAACCTGAAAATTAATCACTACTGCAGTGCGATTATTCAATAGAAGGTGATATTCTTGTTTCACAGTCTGCCCCTATGTTCTCTGAACATTTTGTTTTACTTTGTGGTTGGGACAAAGTAAGGACATTATTTTGTTCTTTTTTAAGAATGGTCGCACGGAAGGTATAATCAAAAACATATGGTGAATGTTTAAATTCTAAACATGTTACAGGATAAAAGCACATTACGAAGAACCCCCTCCTTTTCAAAGCAGTGCTGGGGGTCCTCTTTCACGAGAGTGTTTAGTGGCATTGCCATTGCTACCTTGAAATCCTGCCCTTTGCTTTGAACACACATCATTCTTGCCACGTTCAGAAGCAGTTGTGGAAATTTTATTCTCTAGCATCTTACAGGCGTGGATACAAAACACTGTGACTGCTGTTGCCAAGTGCAGTCCAGCAGGAAGGCAGGCTCGTAAAACCATTGCAGTGCGTCCTCATCCACCTCGTTCACAGGATCTGGCGCCGTGGGACTTCTGACTCTTTCCCGAAGTTAACATGATGATGAAAGGGAAATGACGCTGTGTCAGCCGTAACCCCACAAGTCAACACACTTCGGAGTGCTTCAGAAAGTGGCAAGCACTGTGGGATAAGTGGATACAAAGCGAGAGCTTCTATCTCAAGGGAGATCAATGCAATGTTTTTCACTGGAATACATTTAAAAAGTTTAAACATTCACTGTTACTTTTTTTTTTTTAATCACACCTTGTATATAAAATGAGGCGGGACTGACTGTTATCAGTTGGTATTTTTTCATTTTTTCCTGTGCTCAGATATAGCACTGTGACTAGGGGAAGGCAAGATAGATCCCAAGACAGCAACGTAAGGAGATATTCCCTCGAGGTTGTACAAGTCCCAGCCCTGCTCCTAAACATAAGGATTTGGCTTCAAGAAAGAATGCAGAACATCTCCATTCCTGGCCCTCAGACAGAGTAAAATCTTTATTGGTCTGCTAGTGGATCTTTAAGAAAGCTCTGCTAAAAGAAGTGACGTGTTTGAAGGACCATTCCAAGATCTGCTGTTCATCTGCTCCTCGAGCTACTGTATGTTCAGCTTTTAGATCGAGTTAGTTTCACAGCAGTACTCAGTTGAACTCTTCGTTTTTGTTGCTGTTGTTGTTGTTGTTTTAACCTTAGCTGCATTTGTTATTATCTTGAGTTTTAATGGCATTCTGTTAACTTTTATTAGACAATTGTGTTTTTTAAAGCCGTATCAAATCTGTAGCCACCTCTTTTGCAGCAGTCCTGCTTAGCACGTGTGCCTCTAGAATATTCAGTACTTCCAAACTTAGTTATTATAATTTAATTCTAGGGAAAGTTTTATGGCCCTCCAGGAATAGGCATGAATCCACTCTTCTGATGATTAATGTTGGGTGCTTGTCTGTATACTCTTTTTTTTCCTTTGACACTGAGTATACTCAGATTCAAGTTGAAAGCATTTCTTTAACACCTATGAAAACACCAGTTGATTGGACTTTTAATCTTTATTTTAGAATTGATTATCTCTGTTTATTTATAGTTTTATTTGGCCAGGATTGTCTAGTTTATATTTTAAGTAATAATACTTAAAATTTATTCTATACTAATCTTGTGCCACGTATAATCTTACCACTTGGTAGTGATTATCTCTTTGGGTCGGTACAACAAAGCTAGCAGTTTTTTATCCATGTTTTACACATGAGGAATTGAGGCATGGAATAATGAAATAATTTGTCCAAGATTGTGCAACTGGTAATGTTAAAGCTACCATTGGAACACAGTGAATCTCTATTCTAAGATACTATTTTAGACACTCTCTATGTGGCCTATATTGGAATGCATTGATACAATCATTATTTTTCAACATAAATAAATATCAAGTACTTGAGATAGATCCAGGTATATGTATTTTTTCCACATTTTTCCTGATCCTGGTTTATAATTAAAATGCACAGGCTCTTTTAACTCCTTAATACCTCTCTGCTATGATCTTTTTCAATAAACTTATTTTTAACACATTCAAGCTTATAGAGGAGTTTTAAGAATAATAAGATAAATTATGAACATTTTCCACCTGTACTCAATAATTCTTTACATTTATGTTGTACTGACTTAATCATTTTATGTCCATCTATACCATTATAATTACTTTTGAAAGTTCGTGACATCATGACCCTTCACTCTTGAATTCATTAATATATTTCAAAGAACAAAAACATTTTCTTTCACTAAGTGATTACCAAATTCAAGTAACTTAACACTGATATAACACTATGATCTAATATACAGTCGAAATTTCTCCTAATAGCCTTTATTGCAATAATCTTTTTTTCCTTTCTTCCTCCCTCTCTCCCATCTTCTCTTTCTGTTCTTCTTTCGTTGCTACCTTCCTTCTCCCCGCTGCCCAAAAGTCCTGCTTTGTCTGTGTCTTTCTATATCCAATCTAGACCTAGTATTGTATGTAGTTAGCAACTAACTCTGCCCCTTCCTGTGTTTTGAACACTAAATCTCCTCCACTTTCTGCTTAGTTAGGCTGAGCTTATTGATTTAAACCCCAATTTTCTTTTCTTGCCTCGAAGTAACTTTGGACCATCTACAATGAAGTTAGGTATTCCTAACTTCAGAGCCTCCCTTTTCTAAAGAAGAGTCTTCTTTTCCTGTCTAGTTTTTCAGGTGGCTCCATCCTATTATCTCCAAACATTTGAAAATCATCAGAAGACTCATGTATCTATAAATCGAAGTTAATCTTTACTTCTCACTTTTCCACTGGAAAGGTGTTTAAGCTATTCTGGATCAATTATTGCTTTGGCCCAAAAGTTGTAAACGATCAACAAAGCCAAAAGCAGAGGAGTGTGATTTTGAGGCCAAGTATGTTAGTGAAGAGGAGTGTTTTAGAGTGTGAGATTCTGAGCATGAATACATCCATCACATCAAAGGGGAATCTTAATAAAAGAAATCTGCAAATCAGCACATCTCTGTGTCAAGAATAACCATGTTTGAAACTTTGTATTCTAATTTTGAAACATCAGGACAAAATTTTTTAAAAAATCCCCCTAAGTGGTAAGTGTGGCCATTGCCGTCAGTTCTTAGAGCATGTGTCCCCAACTCCTTCCACGCACACGTTCACACTTAACCCCCTAAATTAGAAATATACATAATGCAACCAGCTGACAATCAATTTTCCATCCCTCTTCCCCCTGAGAAAGAGCATTTTCAATTCATATGAGATTATTTTGATGCCTGAGAATACATTTTGCATTGTTTCACAATGTAATTGAAGTAGTTTGTATTTTTAAAACATTCTTCTCCATCAGTTAGTTGAATATTTTAACACTCTAATTTTAAGGCTCTCTCTCTCCAACTCCAATCTTCATGTCAAATACTTAATGATCTATAAATATTTAGAAAGTTCTAATAGAGCATGCTATTAAAAGCAAACCTATAAGGAAGTCTGCTATTACTTGAGTAATCTCTTCTAATTTTTCTCTTCATAAGTTTGGATACATGAATATTGAATTTCCTAAATGGAGTCTATCCTCACACATCATTTTATTACATTCTTTCGACCCTCTTACAAACTGAGAGGAAGATGAAGGAACCAGTCCCATTACCCTAAGGCAGATTGTTGGACACTCAAGTATTGTCTGAGAGTACCAGTAGGGATAGTGGTCTTTTGTTAAAACAGTATTGTCTAGGAAATTATGAATATGACTGGCAGTGGTTACATCTCATCCTACAGGTTGCTTTATCCTGTGGTTTTTGTATTTTTCTTCCACCTGGTTCCAGGAAGAGTTTGCCTGTATGGTGGAGGCAGTGAGGACCACAGGTGAGGGCAGTGATCCGGGGATCAGCAGTCCCTGTGTGTGCCTGACCCCTGCCACTCACCAGTCTTTGTGATCCCGAGTCTGCAGTTTTGCCGGTCTGAAAATCAGCATCCTCATCTTCAAATTGATGGGCTATACAATTTCTCTTTTTCTTTCCAGAACATGATCCTGTGACTTATAAGACTCAGGTACACCTGAATCTTTGCCTCTTTTGGTTAATATTTATACTCAAACAGTACCTCTACATTCAATGTTAACTTATTTTTGCTTTTTCTAATAGTTTGTCAATGTTCTCCTGAATGATTCCAGGTAAGGTTCTTACAGACACAAGAAAACAGTACAGTATAATACAGATATGTGGAATTTTGATTAAATGTCTTCATTACAATTTTAAATTGAAAAACATTTAAGGGGACATATTTACTCAAAATGTCTCTTCTGTATAGCACTGTATTTCTGTGTACTTGATTTTAATTTATTTGTTTCCTGGATAAGGGCTTTCTACTTGATCTGAGATGTCTTCTCTAAAGTACTGACTCTAAGACTCAGCAGGAAAGAGTGCTTGCTGTGGTTAATAATCAGTAACAGAAGTTCTTCCTTTTACTGCCGTGAATTGTTCCTCCTAAACATAGTCTTCCTCTACTTCCTGTCTCACTGAGTGACGTTATTTGTTCAGTTGCCCACACACACTACAGCCTGGGGAATCACCCTAGACTCCTTCCCTTCTCTCACCCTCCCATCACCACAGCACCACGGAGCTCTATTCTCTTATTAATTAGCTCAAACCACCATCCTCGTCCAAGGCACCGACGTGTTTTGCCTGAACCATGGCCTTCCTTGTTTAATAATGGGCTCCCCAACTGGTGGACTAAACATGTGTTTGGACCACCAGCAAATCGGGGACACATTTCTTCCTACTCACTTGAACATACAAAGGGGAGTGGAAAATACAGAAAGAAGTTGTTTAAATATCAGCACTCATGTACGTTTCGGTCCCTTAAATTATGTATTTTATACAAGTTCATGTGACTGCTTTTATCTTATGTCACATACAGAGTGGTATTGCTGTGTGTCTGGTGATGGTGGCAGACACTGTATTGGGAGGCTCATATCCTGATTTGGGGAGTAGCCCTGCCACTAATCCATTCTGTACAGTCCAGCAGAATAGTCATTTAACAATGAGATTTGATGTCATCAGTGTTTGATTTCCATTGCCCTGAGGATAAGCCTAAGACAGGTTTCACGATGGTCAGGTGTGCCTCGATCCCTCCTGTGTCTCCCGCCTCCTTCCATTAGATTCCCTTTCTATTTCCGATCCAGTCATTTGGTCATTGTTAATGCCCACAAAGGACATGTAGAGTAATTTATTCCTCTCCTGGAAAAGCGATTCTGCTTCTCTCCCTGTAGGTCTTCATACTCTAACCCATGCATCTGATCTCAACTAGACATCTCTTGCCTCAGGACCCCAGACCTACTACTGTCTATCCGATGCCTTTGCGTTTCCCCTTAATGTCACAGGTTTCAATTATATTGCTGTGTGATTATTTGACTTCTGTCTGTCTCCTGCACTAGAGAGTGAGCTCTGCATTCACATACGTTCTGGGAACATGAGCTTAGTATAGGCTGGAAAACACCGATGGAATGAATGGATGCCTCTGAATTCCACGCAATCTAGGGTTCTTGAGTAAAGAAGCAGTAATCTAAAGAAATTAAAGTCTTGCTGTTCATACTCATTTTTTGGTTTTTATTTGAATTCAGCAGTTACAGTTCTTGATTATAGTAACTGCCTGAACAGTCCTTGAACCTCTGCACGGCCTGGCTACCCTCTCACTTTCCCCCACTAGACAATATACTCCATTCCCACTGCTCACTCCTCCTTCCTGTGGGTCTTTATTGCCAGAGCTGGCTTCTTTTCTCTCTCTTCTCTGAAATCCCATCCAGCAGCAAGGTGTATTGATTTTATCTTAAAAATGCATCAAGAATCTCTTCTCACGCCTCCTCTGCTATCACTCCACTTTCAGCCACGTTCATCTCTCTCACGTGTACAGTTTTGACAAGCTCCTCCCCGCTGTCTTTGTCTCCAGTGGGGACTTCTCACTCTGATCTTTGCGCGATAGTCAAAACCATTTCAAACAACACAAACAGTATTATTTCCCCTCCTCCAATTCATCTCTGACTGCTTGGCTTTGTTCTACTTTTAAAATGAAATGTAATCCCTTACATGGCTTCTGCCTTCAAAATAACCCATCTCTTGCGTACATTTTTACTCTCTTGTTGCTTCTCTCTTGTCTTTTGATAATTTGAGCCACAGTGATGGTCTTCTAACAGTGATTGACCCAACAACGTTCAGTCTCACTCTGGCGTGTTGCTGGTTGCTGTCCCGATCCCCTAAACTCTGTACCCTATCTCAGCACGTGAGCTGCTTCTTAAACTTTCAAGTCACAGCCCAAAGGGCACACCCATTATTCCTATCATTTCTATCTTACTACACCCAACTTTATCTTCTCTACAGCATTTATCACCATGTAAACTACCTTGTAAAGGTTATAGTCTGCTTATTATTTTGCCATCTTTCTATGTGGATATGTTATGCTCAAGAGAGAGAAAGTCTTAGTCGCCTTGTTTCCTGCTTTGCTAAGCCCCGGGAAGAATGCCTGCCACATGGTAGTTACTCAAAATATAGTTGCTGAATGAATGGAAATTCACTTCAGAATGGATTGGTGCTGGGTAAGGACTAAAAAGCAATAAAAATGTTTCTGGAAAATCATTTATAAGGATTTTAGTCCTATGATTATTTTTATGATTTCCCTGCCCCGGGCTTCTATACTGTATTGAGTTTGCCCACAGCTTTACCTTGGCGCATAATCAATCAAGTGGTTATTTTTAAAGAGTAAAATTTCATGATGGGTTCAATAATTTTAACGGTTGCGACCTGTGTTATTGCGACCTGTGTTATTTGAATTTTTAGCAAGAGGATTTTTGTTAAAATAAGTAACTAGTCATTGGTTTCCTTGGCAATCAACTGATTACTTAAAGCACATTGAATATTTTTCTGAGTTCCCTTACCAATATTTTCAGTCTCCAAGTTACACTTTTATGTGATTGTCTAACACAGTGAGGAAGCACTGACTTCCTGGACACCGACTGGTGCTCTGTGAGGAAGTGCCCTTTACCTCGCAGCCATCCTTTGACCTTAGGTCGGCTGCTCCTGGATTGACCACTAGGTGGCACACGCAAGATGGTAAGGCGAAAGCTGGCCCGCTGCTTCTGGCGCTGTAAATCGGAGTCCTAGGGAATTTGAAGTGCGTGTACGCAAGTCAAAGGCTGGTGAAGTGTATTCCATTTTTCAGAAAGGGTTTATGAGAAATATGAATCAACAGAATGTAATATTGGAGACCACTCGCATTTCCTCAGAGAAATCAATGCAAAACTTAAAAAATCGTTACACAATAATTTAATGAGGTAGAGATCGTCATTTGTTTACTGTGTTGTAGACGTAAGTTTTATTAATATTTTAAGTGAATTGCTTGTTATATTTTTTTATGTCTCTTTGGTACCGAGGAGAAAAGTATCTACTTAAGTGAGAATTTCATTTAGTTAATGTAAGATATAATGAGAAATTTTAATTTCATTTTATCAAAGTAACAAATGTATACAGTGAAGTGCCAAATGGTATAAAGGAGTTTTGTAATGAATCATACTAATCTTTCCTTACTCCCAGCCATATTCCCCTTTTTAAAAACTATAAAGTCATTATTTAAATAGCAAAATCATGAAGCAATTTTGACAGAAAATAGATGTGATCTTTCTAAGAAGATTAATGTGCAGTGATTATGTGGTACATGTAAGATTCTGTATACTTGTTTCAAACTACCAACGCCAGTGGGCTCTTTTAAATAAAATCATAGACATTTGTTAAAATTTTTCTTTAAAGTGTGCACAAAATGTTTATGGCTTTGGAAGATTTTCTTAACAATAATTCTACAAACATAAAAGGATGGACAAAGAGAGAGAAAGGAAGGGAATGAGTGATATCAAAGCCACAGAACAGCAGCACATGATGGGGACACTGGACCAAGCAAACTTCTTTATACTTTTCTCCGTAGTACTTCTGGTTGGTTAATTCCTTACTGAGACAACCCCAAGGCCACAAAACTGAACTATCAAATCCTACAACTCACTTCCCTTTTTGGAAAGAAACTCATCCCCAAAGCTTCTAGTGGTTGTCTAGCCTGCCAGGGAATTCATGTTACATACAGGTAGGCATTACCCTGCCCGTATAACCTGGAATTCTCATTTTCTTACCAATTATAATTACTACATCGAACCATTTCTTAGGGCTTCAATTTTCCTCACTGAGTACTTCTAAGCCCAATTATCTTCGATGGATAGGGCAGTCGTAATATGCGAAGTCTTGAAATAATCTTTCTGGAAAAGAATATTGATATAATTTCCAAAAGCCAACCTCCATTTCTTTCAAATCTCCAAACACCGATTGTCTACGAATTGTAGCTGGAGTGAGGCCACAGCCTGGGGACCACACCAAACCCTCATCTTCCCAGGCCCCAGTGACTGACACCCCCATTTCCACAGTTGGCTGCTTGTCCGTGACATATTTATTCTCTGTAATTTCACTCTTATAGAGCATATGTTTTAAAGTTCTGGAGTGTCTTATATAACCCACTACCTTACACAATCCACTGCTCCCATCCAAGTGGTAAAGTAGAAAATAACTAACCAGAAATTGTATTCCCAATAATTCTACAGTGATCACTTGGGCCCTAAGAAATCTTTTGTCCGAGTTTCTTGAGACGCTAGGAAGGTTTTCTGCATAAGTCCTCCTCCATCTACGTCGGGATCCTTCCCATGAATTTCTTGCAGCTACCAGAAATCTGGCTACACCCAGGATGACAAATGTTCTGGGTCTTCTCTGTTCTTACTCTGCACCTCTGATTCCTTGCACTCCTTGATATGGGGAGTGGAAGTATCTGCATCTCCTTCAGCATCAGCTGAAGTATCTCTTAGCTGGTGCCTTTTTCTTGATAATTATGATTATGGCAGTGGAATTTAAGAACAGTCAGCTTTCGTTCGAATACATTAAGAGCTTGGTATAGCAGATTATAAGCATTATCCACCCAAGTCTTTCTATAGGCTGATCTCAATTACTAAATGATTCTGTAATCCAACCACACACATATGCACAATGTTTCACCAAGACCTGGATCTCTAGGAATAACTATATTTTATATTGCAACTCAGTAGATAAATAGTCAGATACATACAACATAAATAACAAGCAGTTATAAAAATATAGCAAACCCTTGACTTACAAATGCAATTCCTTTGCAAGGGCTGATTGTAATTCAGGTTGGTTAATTGAAGGCTCAGGCTCTTCTACAGTGCCTTCAAAGCCTCTCTCCTGCATACAGACAGATCTCAGTGTCCTTAGAGAGACATTGGCCCTGGATTTCTCAACCCCACACAGGAAATGATGTTGTAAAGTTCCTTCCAGAACGCTGCAAGGATTAAATCTGTATCTGAGACCAGCTGGAAGTAGTAAGTTAAAATTAAAATTCCGGTCATAACCAAAATTGTTCCTATGTCAGGCCAGTCATCCAGGGTCCATTGTGCTTAGGCTTCTATTAAAAAGTAAAAATAAATAGGGTTAATTTAAATCTAAAGATTTACTAACAGAAAACTTCTTTAAAATATATAACAAAATAAATGAAAACATATGTAACACTGCATTATGACACTCTAATAGGTTTCACTCAGTTTGAAATGTACTGATCTGGAATATATGAAAGAAATATTTCCTGATTACTCTGATGGGAAAGGCCTCTCCACCAGAGGCTGCCATTTCCTTTGGATGTTCTTTTATTTCTGCTGTGCTTAAGGACAAACATCTTTTCTACCCCTTGACTAAATTCTGGGTCTAGAGAGAAATGCCCTAAAAGAAATCATGATTTGTAAGAGCTTCCAGAATTTGCCCCTCAGTTCCTATAGTTTCTTTCAGTTCCTATAGTATTTCAGCTAAGTAAGGTCACTAGCAGTATTTTCCAAAGCCATGAGGATATCAAAGACTTTGCCATGTTGAATAGTTTTATGATGAGGTAGGAGAATAATATTGCAAAGCCTCAGAGGAGGTGGTCATATATAGCAGAAGGGCAGAAGTTGTGGTAAACCACACTTGGCTTAGACATGTAAGTACCGGTGAAGATTTGATGACATTAACATCCAGAGCATGAAGAAATGTCCATATGATCATAAGATACTCTTGAAGATATTCTTGTTTTATGTAGAATATCATCTCATATCTCATCAGGGGGCAGCCCACTGCATTGGTCTCAGAGAGGCTATCTGTCCTCCAATAAGGTAAGCTCTTTTGAATGTAAGTGGCTACTGGGAAAAAGTCTCTCTGTGATCTACAAAAACTCAAGGTTCATGGTCTGGGGATTTAGCTCAGTCTAAATCTGGGGATTTGGTTCACCTGCCTGCCTTGCAAGTGCAAGAACCCGAGTTCGATCCCCCCATACAAACAAAAACAAAAAACAAAACAACAACAACAAACCCCGCAAAAACACTGAAGGTTCTTTTTGACTAGCATGATAGTACCCAGAAACTCTTCCACAATGATCAGCTCCTTAAGACAGTTCATTGTCCTAAATTTCTTCTCTTTCTGGAGATCTCCTGTGGCTGTCAGCACAGCTGCACTTCCCAGGCTCTTGGAAGCTCCACATCCTTCTCTGTTTGTGAGGACAAGTTTTTAGACTGAGAACACCATTTCATCATCCTTGGCTCTGTCTCAACCTTCCCTGTAAACTTATTCCTCAGAGGTGTAAACTTACTCTAATCTAAAAGCTCCTGTCTTAATTATATTCATACCATATTAGGAGCTGAGTATCTGGAGAGAGAATTTGTATTCTTTCTACCATTGATTTCTACAGCTTCTTTCTGAAGCAGGTTATCTGCATGGAACTTTTTTTAAAAAAAGTTTTAAAAGTCCCCTTCATATGCTTTTATATGATGATGGTATTAGGTATCATATTTAAACCATGCCATTTTTGACCGATTTTGTTTGTTTTTCTATTTATTCAGTCTGTCTCAACCCAAAAGATCCCATTATTCCTGTACTCTGCATGCCTATAAAACTGGCATCATGTGGGCAACACCAAGGTCTTCCAACAGTCTGCACAGTAGCCAGACACCTGGGACCATGGCTACAATATTTTCTGAGTACCTAGATAGATGAACATGGTAAAATGCATCTGAGGGAACCAATTACTTTGGTAGTCTTTTTCAAGTAGAGGTCACAGAGACACTTTTTTCAAATAAATCGTTTATACTTTGAACACTTGAGCTTGCAATGGATAGGATCTTGCTAATTTTTGAGATGCTCTAGAGGCATCTTTTATCTTTTCTTTATATAGTGTGTTTAGTTTCTTTTTAATCACATTAATCACTTAAGTACCCACCCTTCCTTTGGCCTCAACTTCATACAGTATCTTTTGAGCCAAAGTTTATGTTTTTCAAATATTTCTGCTCTTCACTTTGTCTCCAATTTTCCTTATAAATCTGGCAGAAAGTAGCCAGCAGTACTCATGCCACAGCCTGAATATTGGGCTGCCTTGAAATTGCATTTGCCAGATCAAAGAATACATTGCTCTTAAACTCAGTCTCTTGTAAAGTCTCAGAACATGGCCAAAATATAGATACTTTTTTTGGCTAGAGTAAAATATACATGGCCTCTAGTTCATTTCTCAGTAGAGTTCTTGTTCCTAACTGAAACCTCATAAACTTAGATGCTACTGTCCACATTCTAGTTTTCTGAGATCTGGGTAAAATTCCCCATCAAGTTCTGATGAAAACCTGCTAGTCTTTCTTCTATATGATTATGCAAAATTTTTCACATTTCTCTTGCAAATCAGTTCCAAAGGCTTCTGAACTATATAGTCAGATATAATTGACCCCACTCTTAGTACCAATTTTCTGTATTAGTCAGTTTTCCTATTGCTAATACAAATTACCTGACATCCATAACTCAAAGGAAGAGAAGTTTATTTGGCTTATGGTTTAAGGGAATTCAGTCCATAGTTGGTTGACTCCAAGACAGAATCAGCATGGTGCAAAAGAAAGCTGCTTAGTTCATAGTGGCAAAGAAATAGAGCAGGAAACAGTGCTGGAGAAGAAAGGGACAAGAGACTAGATATAGATCCCAAGGTCATAGCTTCTATGACCCATCCAGACATACTCCAGAAGTGTGCTTTGCTAATCCCTAGGCCAGTGATAGCAAAGCTTTTAGAGACTTAGTCCCCAAAGTGCAACCTAAACCCACTTATTTATCACCAATTGCCAACACTGCAACAAAACTTGATGCTTGGCTACTGGGGTCACTTGTTTTTGTGTTGGTAGAAAGAGCTCTGTGTGCCTGCAGTAGAACAAATGCTCTAGGTTTACCACCACTCCCCTTGGAAGTTCTCAAACCAATCAAGTTGACAACTGAGTTTAACTCTCACAAGCATATAGTTAGTGTTCTTGGTGTAAAAAGATAGCTTTTTCTTATAATTTCTAGATACTTCCAAGAAAATTTTTAGACCCCTTTCTGAAAATTCAAAGCTAACATTAAAGATTTCAGCAAAGCAAATCTTGGTGTGAAACAACATATTGTGTCCAGGGTTAAGTGTGTAATAGTGATGGGTTTTTATTGTTAGTGGTTTTAAAAATTACACTACAAAAAGTTACACTACTGCAAATTCTGAGCCAGAGGTGAGGAGAAAGTTGTTGAATGAAAAATGTGTGAGGCAAAGAGAAGTGATGGAGACTCAGTACATGGGGCAATATGTCATCAGAGAGGAAAGACAAAATTCTGGAGAGTGAGGTCACATGGCAGAATCCACTTCTTGTGATGCTAAATTTTTTAGGGCCAGAAAGCATTGTCCTTGGCAAGGGTGGTTTTCCTTGTCAAGTCAGTGATGCTATGAACAATTAAACTGCCATCCTCCACTTCGGGAGGGAGTGAGTACACATCCCATGATCTCCTACAAAGCATTTTCCAATCTCCTTCAATATTTGCTCAAATAAATCACTATATTATTGACTTTTAAATTACCCTTCTTATCTGAAAATGCTCTGCCTTGAACCAGAATGTTTAAAAGACATTTCAGAATATAAACTTTTATTGCATGGAGCACTATTGTCTGTGGCAGAGAGTTTCACTCAGGCTGCCTTTACTTTGGGATTGTCAAAGGCTTGCTGTTCCTTATTCCCTCTTCCTGCTTTTGTTCTCAGAAGTCCCAGGATTAGCAGCGATGCCTAATTTATTCTCCTAGGACCACCACAGGTTAGAAACATAGGCCTATTTACAACATTCTCTTTCGGTTGAGGACACTAAAGCATAGGTTGGTCAGGCCATACCTGGGCTCTTCTCTGGCAAGTCAGCCACAGGACTGGGAAAGGAATTCAAGAAGCACCTCTCCTACTAAACATTCCAAGAGAGGAGAGATTTTTGCACTGCAAGGTCCCAGATCCAGTACAGGGATCTTGGTGATACACAGGGATCAAGGGGAAAGCTGACTAGGGGGTGCTGGGCTTCTCACTTCCATCTACTTTAACCAGAAATAACACCACTGTTTTATCTTCTTCAGGTTGTGCTTAAGAAAGGAGGGAATGGAATTAATATGAGAAAAAAAAAATGGAAACAAAGCCTTTGTAGATAGGGAGGGGTGGAGGGGTTGAAAGGAGGGCAGGGGAATGGGGAAAAATATAAGAACCAAGAGGGATTATGTAAAGGTGCAAATTTCCAATGATGAGTGTCATTACATTGTATACCTTAAATGTACCAATACGATTAATTAAAAAAAAGAATTGTGTGTTGTTTGAAAAAGAAAGGACTGAATACTTTACTTGAAAATTATGTGCCTTTTGTTTATAAATATGTTTCTGCCATTCCAACTCTCTCTGTGACTTCTCTTATAGGTGTGCTCTTACTGTAGATGCCCACTGATCTTCATAAATCTACTTATTAGTACTTATTAAATTGTACATTGTGCTTGTCTGCGATTGTGATGGTGAACCTCTTGGTAAAAGCCCATATTTTCTTCATCCATGTTAGCTTCTTGTCCTGAAATACATTGGCTGAACTGTTAGTGAATGCATAAATAGATGGGTGCATGAACTGTCCAGTGTGTACTTGGATTTTTATATGAAGCTAGCTATAATCCAAACAGCAGTTCATTTACTTTTGTGTCATTTGGAAGCAGCAGCCTGTAAACTTTGTGGATTATATATTGTCTTTGTGCATTTAGTGTATAGTGACGCTTTTTTAGACCCTAAATAAAGGCAAGTGAAATTATGTATTCAATAAATGAATGATTGGATAATCAAGGTGATGACTTTGCAGCTGAATTTATGAGGTGAAACACAGCAAGAAATTTGTGTGTTCCAGGCTGTAATATTAGTGGTGAGATTATAGATACTGGTAAAATGTAGTCCTGACATGGAAGAATATTGAGGACATTGTTCTCTAGAGTTGGAAGTTTGATAATCTGTGGAGGGAGGGAAGGCAGCAGTGTTGTATCACAGAAAAAAAATGTAGGAGCTGGGCTCCAGATGCAATGCTCTGTAAGGTATTGGGGAAAGAGGTAGAGGAGAAAGGTTACATACTCATGGACATCTTGAAACTCTGCAAAGCTTTCATAAGCCATGCATATGGCACTTCCTTTCCAAAGTACAGTTTTTGGATAAAATTAAGCCACCGCTATTGGTGGCAGTGTGTATTTTTCCTTGAGTATCTTGGTGCCTAGTAAAGGTGGAGGGCAAACCTTATCTGAAAAGTGTCTGCATTTGTCTCTCTCAGTTTACCCACTTCCTACAAAGGGAGAACATTGCCACATGGATCTCTTCCTCTGTGTTATGGGCGAATCTTGGGTGCTTGAAGTTCACATGTCGAAGCCCTAACCCTCAATGCAATACAACTGGGGGTGAAGTTAGGCGGATCTGTGGGAGGAAGTTGGGTTTCAATGTGGTCATCAGATTGGAGACTCTCTGATGCTATTAGTGTCCTTATATCAAGAGAAAGACATAAGCAGAGCTTCCTCTCCCTACCACGAGAGGACACAGTAAGAAAGCAGCAATCTCCAGGCCAGGAGGAGGTCCCTGACAGGGACCTAGCCATCTTGGCACCCTGATCTTGGACGTCCAAGGACCCAGAACTATGAGACATAGTGGCTGTTGATTAAGCCAGTGAGTCTGTGGTATTTTGTTATAGTGAACAGTGACATAGTCAGAAATATATATTTGATCTCTGCCCCTAGTTTGTGATACAGGGCTCCTACAACTCTTGTAGCAAAGTTATTAGAAATGTCTTTTATTCTAATATTTGCTCATTGGCCCAGATTCCTAATGCAAGAACTTCAAAAACTTGGAATATTATAAGTAACAGGGGTAAAAGGACTCCTTTTCAATCATACCTGAGTTTATGGTAATGAGGTGACTTATGGAAGGCCCCTAGATAATTGCCAGGGAAATCAACCTTGCAGTTAGAAAGTTGGCACTGCCAGCTTCATGCCTGACCTCTAGGAAGGGTAGAGGGCTAAGAGACTGACTTAGTCACAGATGGCTAATATTTTGATCAATCATTCCCTCATGATGGTGAATAAAAACCCTATTCTACAAGGTTCTGAGAACTGCCTGGTAGGTAAACTTCTAGAGCTTTTGGGAAGGTGGCACACCTTTTGACTTCACTGGGATAGAAACTTCTATGCTCTGGACTCTTCTGGACCTTCCTCATGTACATCTTCATCTGTCTGTTTGTCTGTGTCCTCTAATGTCCTTTATAACAAACTCATAATGTTAAGTCATGTTCCCCTGAGTTCTGTGAGCCGTGAGGGTAAAATATTGAACCTGAGGAAGGGATCATGAGGATCTCCAATTTACAGCCAAGCCAAACAGAGGTTTGTAAAACCCAAGGATCCACTGCTTTTGAACAGTAGTGTCTGAAGTGAGGGGCAGCCTCCTGGAAACACACCCTTAAACTATAGGATTTGTGCTAACTCAGGGTGGTGTGCATCAGAATCGAATTAAATTGTAGGCCACCCAGATGGTATTTGCAGAGAATCAGAGAATTGCTGGGCATGGAAAATCCACCCATTTGGTGTCAGAAATGTGGTAAATAGAGGAATCACTTTTCCTTTTATAGACAGAGCTAAGACCTTCCACTTTCAAGAAAAGAAAACCATTGTCTTTTGCATCTCTACTTCTACTTTCCCTATCAGCCAGCGAAGGTCTGTGGTATGTTAGCTTAGTCAAAACACCAAAAATGTTCCCCTTTTCTATGCATACACCTCCTTGGTTGAAGACCAAGTTCTCCTGTTCCCTCATGTCTGTGTGACCCATCATTTGGGTCCCATTTGTCTAGAATGAGGCCCGTTTAAGCTTCCTTTTTCTGGTTCCCCTCATTTAAACACCCTACTCTATTCTTCCCTTTAGTGATTCCATCAGCTCTCCAGAGATCTCCCTGAGCCACCTGGGAGCCTTCCAGCTGACCACACCTTTCTTCTGGCCTCTTGGTACACCTCCATCTTTGAAGTGTATCCCAGTTGCTAGATTCCTCCAGGAGTTGATCTTAATTCCCACAAAAAAAGTATCTGTGGCTCCTTGAACGTGTATCACTTTGTAATTCTTAGGAAGTACTTGTCACACTCTGGCTATTATGAGCATTAATTGCTTATTACTTTATTGTTTTCCATTTGCGAGCCTTTTGGAGGTACAGTGGGGGGTGGGGGTTCCTCACCTTTTCTGTCATCCATAGGAGTATTTTACTGCCTCACTAGCAAATGGTGGGCATTTAAATAATACTTGTGTCACTTTCTGTTGAAACTAGGATGACAACTAGGTTTCCCTGGATGCTTCATCTCTAAAAGATTGGTAGTGCGTGTTTTCATCTCTGAATTGAGAAGGGTTTGCCATGAACAGGAAACACGTACCTCAATATCTTCCATTAATAGGGCTGAAAAAGTGTGGTCGCTCATGTCCCAATCCCATTCTGCCCCTGTTCATTACCTTTGTTTTCACTGTTTATCATTTTATATTGTTGCTTGTTTTTTCTACCTTGATATCTTAGTTACTTTTCTCTCATTGCTGAGACAAAATACCGACATCCAAAGTTAAAGAGGAAAAGATTTATTTAGCCCACAGTTTGTAGAGGTTTCAGTTCACAGTTCGTTGGCTCCAAGGCAGGTTGGCATGGCACAGGGACTTCACAGAAGAGAAACACTGTTCATGGCGGTGGAAGACAGAAAAAGCCGCAAGAATACAAGGGGCCTGATAAGCCTATTTCTGTCCCTTATATTGTATCCCGCCTACTGGGATTAGGGCGGTGCAAAACCAATCAGAGGACTGATTTAGTAATCATCCACCCTTAATCCTAGCATTGCACCATGGATCAATCACACTCTAGATTCAGCTACCTCTGAAAAAAGCCCCACCTAAGGCTGCATTAGGCTCTGGGGGGACTTCCAGTCACAGCCGTAACACTTGATTTTGTTCATTTTGTGCCATGGGCTTTTCTCTTATTGTTATCAAATGCTCAAGATACTTTTTTCCTACTAAGTTGTAGGATTTTTTCCTTTACTACAACTCAAATCTTTCCTGCCCTAGGAAGGAGTTTTGTTGCTAATACTATGTGCTAGCACAATGTCTTATTCCAAAATATCCTTAATATTCAAGAGGAAAATTCCCTTCATTTGAGAATATAAAATGCAAAGGTGGCAAAATATGAAGAATTGTTGGCATGTAGAGATGGCTGTAAGGTTTTCCAGTAGGATAGCTAAGTTTTTTGACCTGGAAAATGGTCAAGTTTTAAGTGGTCATCATTTACCATTAATTCAAAGCTGGGGAGATAAGAGTTTAAAGCTTATAGTGATTCTGTCAGTCAATATGAATCAATAATGAAAATATGACCTTTAGAAAAATTACATTCTAACCAAGGATCACTTTTGTCAAAATAAGGAAATGGGAACAAGGTTATGATGAGATAATCAGGCCAATTGGACATAGTCTATCAAATACTCAGTCAGCAATTTATATTTGTGTCACCACCCTAGAAATTAAAAAATGGAAAATAAATTACATAGCATTTATTCAAGCAACCTCACTTACTGATGAAAGTTAAAACCCAGAGTATTTAATTCAGAGATTTCCCAAGGATATTCCATTTGACTTATAGCACAGTAAGCAATACAACCCCATTTTTTTAGCTATTTTGCATAAATATAGATATAAACAGATATATGATCTATTTATGTATATATGTGTATATATAAAAATGTTAAAAAATATATATGGTTTGAAACTCTACTGACATGCCCTGATTTTGTCAAGCTTTAAAGAATGACTAATTTTGGAGATCTCATGCTGGGTTATACGAAAGGTGAGCCCCAACTGGGAGTTAAGGAGAGGAGAAATGAGAGCGAAATTGCAAAAGCAGCCTTAACTCATTCCCAACACACAGATAAGACCTTAGCATCTCTATTAGCCTGAATTCTCCAGAGAGATATGATTCATATGTGTTTGTATGTATGTATAATATATACATACATATATATATGTGAGAGTATAGATGCACAGTCTATTACTTAAAGGTGTGTCAAATGTTTAAATTAAAGCATTATTACAGTAAAAGACGCACTGCCCTTAATCCCCCTCAAAGCACACCCCCCTGCACTTTGAACGCACTCGTCCCAGCGCCATGTCACTTTCAGAAGCACTTCTGGAAGTCTTCATTTGTGAGTGTCTTTAGCTGCGCCGCTGCAAATGCCTGCGTATCCTGAATCAATTCGAAACATTCATTTATTTTGGTGTGTGGCCATTTTGACTTTGGAGGAAGAGCCAGAAATTGCACTCTGCCAGATCCGGGGAATAAGGTAAATGAGGACACACCGTAATGATTTTTGTTTTTCTTTTTAGTATCGGGGATGAAGTCGGGTCCTTGCGCTTGCGAGGAAGGGGGCAGAACCGCTGGGCTAAATCCCCCGCCCACCGTAATGTTTTTGCAAGCCTGTCTTGCTACTCAGTAGCAGCGTATCCTAAGCCTTTCAATCTTCATACTTGACTCTACTCCAAAGGTGAGCATTTGGGTTGTTAATGCTGAGAGAAACATCTGCTCAGCTACTTCTAGGCAGGTGAAGAGGAGGGTTAAAGCCAAACCCCAGCTTAATGCTGTAAAATCCATTATTTTTGCACATGAATAACTTAAATACAGAATACATTTAAAATTTAAACCTTCCATGCATCTATTCCTCACAGCGGAGAAACAGAATCATTTTGGAAAAAATGTTTTATAAATGCACATCTAAATGCAGTTTCAAGTAGCAAAAAATTAACTTTGTATGTGCAGAACCTAGATTTAAGGAACTACTTCCATGGGTCTTTTTTGATAAATACTTAATGGCTCTATTAAATATTAACTTATGGATTTTTGCATCTCTGATGATAAATTTGTTTGAGGTCAGTAATACTATATCGTGGATAAGCAAGGAAGAAGGAGTTGAATTCTCAATTTTTTTTAACCAAGCTATATTTACAGCAGTAAAGGACAACGAATAATGTACAAATTGGTGAATAAACACAACAGAGCCAACAAAAATCCCACCCTGAGCCCAGGATTTCAAGCAACCAAAAGATGACAGGTCATTGTCAGGTGACTGTGAAAGTCAGAGAGTGGCTGTCCAGCAGCAGTGGGTCCTTTGAGAAGGACAATAAACAGAAGTAGGGACATTTTAATTGGCACAGAGTCCAAGATATGTCATAGAACTGGAGTCACTGCTGTTGGACAGCAGCAGAGCCCAAATCCATGAGAGAACCCAGAGTCACCTTTCCATGGATTTCCTTTGCAACCTCACTTTGAAGTAGCTCTTTCACACAGTAATGCAACCCCAAGTTCAGGTCTTCACTGTTACTCAGAAAATCTCCATCCTGAGCCCCCCGTGTTGCTTTTGTATTGTCTCTCTGGGACCCACTGTTCTTACTGTTCTCTGCCTGTCACATCTGCCTCTAGCGTGACTCTCTAAGTGTCTGGTTTATTTGTTTAGACCAGAGATGGTACTTTGTCTTTTTCTAGGTGATACCTAGGGTGACAGAAGGCAAATATAGAACAGCCATGGACCTCCAGACAAGTCTTCTGCCTCCATGCTGAGTCTGTCTCGGTCTTTTTGTTTAAACCGCTTGGCCTCTCCTCCCTCGTTCGACAGGAGACGTTACCACAACTCTTACCTTCACTCCTTTAAGAATCTTCCTTGCTCATGAGAACAGGCAAATCTTCCACACACTTGACATTTCAGTCTGCATTCTGAAACTAATATAACAGTTGGGTTATACAGACCTTGATAACTGAAGGATGTGGTACTAACAGAAAGTAACAAAAATATCTCAAAAAGAGAGAGAGAAAAACATGGTGTTTATCTGCTCTCTCCTGGAAAAATTACAGAACCCAAGAACACCAAAAAGAAAATCCCTTCTCTGATCTCTCTCCCTAGACCTCATTTATATATCAAGTGACATTGGGCTGAGCCAAGTGAATAGAAATACCTTTGTTTTTATATAGTAGTAGTTTGGCAGTATTGTTTATACATTAAACTCTTGAAAATTGGGTTATTATATCTCAGTTTCTCAGAGACAAACCAATGTCTGACAGATTTTTGGATCTGCAAAGCCAGCCATTGTCTCTAGACCATGGAAAGAAACCTCAGTCAGATTCCAACAGCTCTAGAGGACAGATTTTGGTCTGTTATGACCTTTCAATTGAAACCATAATAACCTTTGTGTCTAGTATGCCTAAGATTATAGAATTTTAGATTTTTAACCCCATTGTTTTCATTCTAACAGTTAAGTGACTTGCCCAAATAATACTGTAAGTGACAGCCCTTAGGCATGAACCAGGTCTTCTGAGTCTCATTAGAATTTACTCTACCTTTTACTACTTTATCTCTTTCCTATATCTGCTCTTCATGTTAATTTTTGAAAACTTCCTTATAGCAAAAACTATGTCTCTGTCATCTGTGTCTTAGTTTTCTTTCTTGAAACTGTGGGTAGCAATACTTACCTCACAGGGATGGCTTGGGGATGAAATGAGACACAGGTAAAACACATGGCATCTTGTCAGTTCCCATCCATTCCTTTCCTAGGTGACAGAAAGACATTTCTCCAGGGAGCTTGGTTTCCTTTCTTTCCTCCCCCGTACTAAAAGCCTCTGGTTCTCAACTTTGACTGCAACCGGAATCACCCAGGAAGTTTTAAAAGCTACTACTGGTGCCAGGTAGATCACAGAACCATCACTTCTAACTTCGTTGCTTTGGGGAGGAGAATGGCTGGGTATTAGTATTTAAAAATCTATGTGATTTGCATGTTCAGGCAAAGGCTGAGAACCTTACTGAGAGCATTATTAGGGCTGGGCTTTTGTCTTACTAATTTTTGTAATCCCAGAACCAAGCTCAGCATATCACTATAGGCATTAAACTTTGGATTGCTTAGAAGGATTCAAGTGACCACGATTGCACTCCATTGCTGCTGTACATTCTGTACTCTTATTCACTGACTAATCCCAATATTCTGCCTTATTATGGTTTTCTCTTTCCTCAAATTTATGTTGTAGTATGTATTTGCTAAGTCATTCTTCCTTTCATTAAAATACATCATTTCTTTTCTCTAAAATGGGTTTCCCTCCTTTCTGGTTTTAAAATAATCTGGCTCCTGAAAACTTGGAGGTTAAGCAGCAACTGAAAATAATCTATTCATGTGTACATTCATGGAGCCAACTGCACTTATTGAGGCTCTGCTAGATGTTGGCCACTGTGCCAGGCAAAAGAAATGCTAAAAATGAACACGACAAGAGCTGTTTTGAGGCATAGCGAGTCTACTGGTGACGTTACCATATAAACAGTTGTGAGAATCATTTCGTAATGATGTTGAGAGAAACATGCACTCTAAATTGCCCAACAATGGCCAGTATTTCCCCTCTCTCTTTGTACTAGTTTTTTTTTTTTTTTTTTTTTTTTTTTTTT